>NC_060059.1:17033330-17633330 GCF_020283565.1 Trifolium pratense
GGTTCCGGTAATCCAGAATTCGATTGTCAGGTTAGAAAAATCTAAATCAAACTCGGGTTTTTCCCAATGATCCGAGATGGAGGGAGTTCATTAACCACGTGAACTCAATGTGTGAACTCAATGTGTTAGTTTTATTCCACTTCTTCTTCTTCTTCCGTATACTAATACTCCATTAATTAATTAATTAAACTAATAAATTTATGTTACTGGGGGATGCATGAACTTTCTCCATGCTCATGAATGGCCTTAAAACAGAGTCTTATTAGTATAAAATTGGCGCCACACTATTAATGGTTTTATATTGATGCAAAGTAGGTTGATAATAAGGTGAGCTGCATATAGTCACTCCATTCTATATACGCGGCGGCTTCTAACCTCTAATTATGGTTGCTTTGACTCCTTTCCTTTTATTCATATCATAATCAAAATGGAACAAGTGGTATCATTGGTTGTTCACTACTATAATATATCAAAACTTAGACATGTAATCATTGATATTCATAATATTAATCATTTTAGTGAATTAGTATACAAAAATAAGTAATGTTATTAATTAGTTTTATAAACTTTATAGAAAATTATAAGTTCGCATACTTCATAAAAAGAAAAAAGAAATTACTTTTTAGATTTATGAAATGATTGATATCTCTAGTTCATTTTCTGAACCAAATATATAAATAATTTGAGGAATCTAAAAAGAAACACTATCTGTCAAGTGAAATTCCGAAATCCATGCATCGTGGTCTCAATGACCTAGATTGCAACCATTGAAATTTCTTGATCGAAGATCAAAAAGAGCATATGAAATTGATGATCATTCAAATAGGGTTAAGAAAAGGACCATCCCTCCAAGACTAATGAATATCCATCTATCAACCCAAGCATCTAGAGAAAGCAACAAAGTAAAGGCCGCCAAACAAGGTGTCCTAGATACCTTTTTTTTTTTTGACAAAAGTTGTCCTAGATACTTGATAGACACTGATATTGTTTTGCAGTTTAAGAAACGAAAAAAGTGTCATATGTATATTGAAGATGAGAGATCTTCAAGTCTGAATTGCTTAAAGAATCCCTCATATCTGTCTTAGAAATGGATATTGGGCTTAACTCATCCTTACAAAACCGGTTTGTAAGGTGAGGATTGCCTCTGGTATATAAACACTTAGTCAGACCATCTGTAACACCCAAACCCATTATTTATATATTTCTACCTTTAGTAAAATCTTTTTCAAAATACGCAACGGAAAGTAATGTTTGATATTATAAAAGTTGTGGTTCGAGTATTACATTCTTCAATCAAAATAATACTAATGTAGTTAATTAGTAAAAATACTTGTTTATACAAATCTTAAATCAAATAATGTATTTATTAACTATACAAAACAACCTAGATAAGGAGACTCTATATACATATAAAACCCCTTTTTCCCGTGTCACAATCAGAGCGGAGCTTCACCGACGACTCGACATCGAATACCACAAAACCTGTAAATCTGGACCCCCAACGGTCCAGCACATAACACATAAAAGAGAGTTAGATAACATACTAAAAAATATACAAGTGTAAGTAAACGATACTTAAACACTTCATCACAAATCATACATAGTCTAACTCATGCATATACTTCATTAATCACATCAAATTAGGAGTTATAACCTAATTGTACTCATACTTCATTTATAAGCATACATCATTAACTTCATTTAATTATAAGCTACACAAGTTATAATCAAATATCAATCATAATTCACAAGATATTGAAGCCAATTACATTTAAAATCATCGGACAATCAGCACATACAACAAGTCTAACACACATAGACAATTATCACAAATTCCAAACATATCTGTCACATATCAAATATCAAATAATGTACACATATCCTAATGCAATCTAATGCCACAATCTTCATGCTATGTCCCCTAGACATATCTAATGCATGTGGTACCATCTTCTTTATTAGAGTATCTCACCTCTAATATCCTTCTTTATCGGATAAATATAATCTGATATCCTTCTTTATTGGAATATCCAATATCACATATATTCATGAATGCATGTATGTATTTCATGAATTCACTCACAATCAATAGCATTAAGCTCTTCATTTACTAATGTGGAACACTATCCAACATTACTTCTTTATTAAGATAACACTATACCTTAATATCCTTCTTTATCGAATAACATAATTCGATATACTTCTTTATTAAGTTAATTAACACCTTAATATACTTCTTTGACATTTTAACAAACATCATCAACACAATCAACAACAATTATATTCCACACATATAATCAACAATTCATCAACATTCATGCATATTCATATATCATGCATTTACTCACATTTTTAACACAATACTAATAATATAAGTAAAGTGTATTAAGCATACATTTTATCATAAAACAAACTTCGGAATCGGAATCTACGCGAAAAACTGGGTAAAATACATAATATAACATATTAGAACCCTCAAAGCCATTCAAATTTCAAAACAGCAAAGTGCTGTGCTGTCACGGTGGCTGAGCGAGGGCTTAGCGAGCCGTAGCGAACCTGCCCTGTTCGCTGAGCGAAGGCTTAGCGAGCTGTAGCGAACCACACCAGTGGAACTCATGCTCGTGGCGAGCTGTAGCGAGCCGTAGCGAACAGCTCCTGTCAAGAATGCTCAAAACTCACGTTTTCACTCCAAATCACCCAAAAATCCCATTTTTCATGTTATAAACCCCAAATAAGTTTTTATTCAAGTGCAACAAGCATATCTAAACACAAAAGGACGGTTCATTTCACCGATCTACCATTTTTACTACGAAAAAGTAAAGATTTATCACTTTTACTCAAAACACTCAAGAACACAATGTTCTTGAGTTTAATCCTCTATAAATCTCATTTTTATCAAGTAAATTCGTTCATACATCATGATAAAAGCATGTTAAACATGTTATGAACCTTAGATTCGATTTCCATTAAGAAAATCCATCCAAAACTAAAACTAAAATGGGGTGGAGGAAGTTCGGGTGAGGAGAAATCGACATTCTCCCCTTCCTCGTATCACCCACGAATATGAAATCTACTCTCTTACCTTGGATCGACGAACTCACGAAGATTGCTCCTCAAATCCCTCCTCTAAACTCTTGCCCTAGCTCTCCTCTTGCTCTCCCTTCTCTCTTCACTCTCACAAGAACATGAGAAATGAAATGTTCTCTCTCCCTCTTAGGCTATATGGCGCCCCCTCACAAGTCCACAAGGCCCATTGGGCCTCAAGCCCAATAGCTTGGCCCAACTCGCGTTAACTCTCACTAACTCGCGCGTTAACTAAAACTCTCGATAAATAACATAAAGTTATTATCTTACTTAAAAACCACGTCACCAAATAATTAAACACTTAAATAGTGAATAATAAATTTGGGTCGTTACACAATCTCTCAACTGATGTGGGACTCTTAACACACACCCTCACGCCCAACACTATTGAGTTTGGTGCGTGAATATAAACGGCAGGTGGCCCGATAGCGAAAACCTGATAACAGGTGGCCCAACGGATCGTGGAGAGGCTCTGATACCATCTTAGAATTCAGTATTTGGCCTAACTCAACCTTACAAAACCGACTTCTTCAAGGAGTTAAAGTGTGTATTTTCTTTGATTGACAAAGATCCCAGTGTCGGATCTTGCAATTTCCAAACCTAAGAAGTATCTTAATTTTCCAAGATCTTTAATCTTGAATTTCCGATCCAAAAACATTTTGACAGTTTGTATCTCATGGATAGAGTTACCAGCAAGAACAATATCATCAACATATACCAAGAGTTCAGTAAAGTTGTTGGCCGTAGATTTTATATATAAAGAATGATCAGATTGTGAAGGAGTATATCCCAAAGAGAATAAAGAGGAAGAGAGTTTGGAGTACCATTGCCTACTAGCTTGTTTCAAACCATAAATGGATTTGTGTAATTTACAGACTTTGTTGGGTTCATTAGTGACAAGAAAGCCAGGAGGGAGGGACATATACACATCTTCATTTAAATCACCATGCAAGAAAGCATTATTCACATCCAATTGTTCAAGATGTCATCCCTTGATGGAAGCCAAAGCTAATAAGACCCTAACAGTAGTGATTTTGGCAACCAGAGAAAAAGTATCAAAATAATCAACTCCCTCTAATTGAGTATACCCTTTAGCTACAAGTCTAGCCTTGTAACGCTCAATTGAACCATTAGAATGATATTTAACCTTATTTTCATTATTGAGATGAAAGAATAAGTACGTGCTTTCAATAGGATTAGCACTACTGTGTTATATAAACCTAATACAGATAAATATAAATAGTAACCTAATCAATGTAAAATAAATTGTACAGTTGTGTTAACTAATGTGATAAACTCTACAGCTGTATCCACTACTTAACAGTAATAAAATAAATATTATCTACATCAATAGCTCCCCTCAAGTTGGACTATGGATATAACATAGACCTAACTTGGATACATCAAAACCGGCTTGTAAGGATGAGTTAGGCCCAATATCCATTTCTAAGATGGTATCAGAGCCTCTCCACGATCCGTTGGCCCACCTGTTATCAGGTTTCCGCTATCGGGCTACCTACCGTTTATATCCACGCACCAAGCCCAATAGTGTTGGGCGTGAGGGGGTGTGTTAAGAATAGAGCCTTGTCCTCCTTAACTTGTGAAATTCAGTGGTTATAATACATCTTTCAAGACTTCAAGAAAATATTTTCAAATCCAGCTTCTGTGTTTTGTGACAGCAAGTCAGCTGTTTACTTAGCTCACAATCCTACTTTTCATGAAAGGAGTAAACATATTGAAATTGACTGCCATGTGATTCGTGAGAAAATTCAATCAAAGCTCATTCACTTACTATCTGTACCAAGCACTTCTCAACTTGCTGATGTCTTCACTAAACCACTCAACAATCTGTTTAGGGACGCGATCAACCTGATCAATCAACTCAATCCCTCCACTACTAGTAAAATTGGGAAAGTAGCAAGGGTATTGATGGGGTGGGTGATGGTTGTTAATGAAGTAATCCATTTTGCTAACAGGTCTATTATTCCATCATTTCTTCCATAACCCCCACTAAGCCACATTGTATATCCATAGACTACATCATAATTTATTGAACAAATTTTGTATTTTTATCACTATTACCAAGTGAATTGCATTAAATCTGGATATTTAGATTTGAAGGCAGATATTGTCTATTGCAATGTTTGTCCAATATTAGATCAATTATATTTGTAGATTATGATACCAGCCACCCATAATTTTCTTCCCTAAATAATGAGATTCCTTATGCATAGCTATTTTGGGTCAAGTTTGGTTGAGAGAACTCAATTGCCAAGATATGTTGGGATTGTGTGCAGGTGAAAATGATCAATAATATCTTATCAATATCTTCTTTTTTTAAAAAGTTGGTGTTTATTGATAAACATCAATCTGATTTTTAATATAAAATTGAAAATTGCTTATGTAAAATGAAGATATTAACAAAAAAAATTGAGGCTAAAAGTAATTGTCTCTTGTTTTCGAGTTGATGATATAAGATGAAAGATTGGAATTAGATTTTCTGATGTAACTGTGTGAAGTAGTTATAACTCTGAACCATCTGATCTGAATAGACCGTTAAAATTATTTTAACGTCTGAGTGATTTAGACCGTCCAATCTCAAAAGAAATCCAGATTTATTACTGCACGAATTATTTTAACGAATATTGTATATGATGTGATCCAAACAAATAAAGATGTGATTCTAACTAATAAAGATGTGATCTCATATCACATGCATAATTTATAGTCCATTCAATAACATAGAAATTTATACAACACTTGGTATATTAATATTACACTATATATTCTTGTATCGATATACAAGAAAAAACTTGGATAATTAAACATTAACATCGCCCTTTTGTATCTCTTTCATTTGAAGCAAATCTCTAAAAGATTTTCTCATTTAAAACATGAAAAAAAAAAATCAGTTGAAAATTGAAATAATTAACATATCATATAGAATAGCATCCAATCCAACCATGGATGCTAAAGTTATAACCAGAAATTAATCTTTGAGGAAACTAAGAAACTGCACTGTATCTTCCATTTCCCTTCCTTAGAGCACAACTTCAGATAGGTATGTTGTGCTTGATGGCATAGCATACTCTACAGTGATTCAAAAATCCTTTAGTTTTTTTGTTCTTCCGACAACACAAGCTGAAAGGTTCTTTGTTTTAATTTTCTCCCTTCACACCAAAAACACTTCACTTTTCTTAGTAACTTTGTTTCTCAAACACCTCTAGCTTCTGATCCTTTCATAATTCTTAGTCTTTTGCAAGATGTCACAAACATACTGCAAAAATAAAAAGTATAGTCCTGTCAGAACGGCTCTGGTAATTCAGAATTCAATCGGAAGGTAACTAAAAGTAAAACCTAGTCAGAATCGAACTCAGATACTCTCGAAAGATTAAACAAAAGCATTGATAGAAAAAGAAAAGTAGACTTACTCCCATGGAACATCTCCAACTAACATCCAATCACCATCCTTGTCTTCATAAGTAGGTTCATAATCAGATCCCTTATAACCTTCTTTTTCAGAGTAATCACCTATGGTTAACTTGAACATGTTTTCTAAAGCTTTGAGAAGTTGTGCATAGCCTCCATAGATCCTTAAATCAATCTTTCTAAGATAAGGAGCACCATCTAAACTCACTTTCACATAAATTCCAGAAGCTTCAGCTTCTTGCAAACTGTTCTTCCTATAAGATCTTATTGGTGGCCACCCAACTATCTTAGCCCTGTTATGTAAAAAAAATAAAAATTATCATCAATAATCAATAAATTAACTCAAAAAGTTTCGGATTCTAAAACAGAAATTTTTTGCAACCCTTTTGAAGGAAAGAAAGAAAAAAGAAGTCTTTTAAGTTTATATAATTAATGTTTTAAACTTACTTAGAAGGAGGTGCTTCTTCATCAGATGTTTTTGAACCATTGTCCTTTGAAGATTCAATCATTGGTCTTTTGTTGGAAACTTTGACAGAAAGTGTTGTTTCTTCTTTCTCATTTTTCTCTGTTCCTGGAAGTCCTAATCTTAGCTCAGTATCCTTCATGTTAAGATCTTTATCATATGCAACACTGTTTTCCATCTTCTTTCAAAATAATTCAGAATTTCCAAAATAGCTTATTATGCCAAACAAAGCCTTGTAAGTTTGAGATATATGAGATGTGAGAGATGATGAGAATAGAAGAATGCAAGGTTGTATTTTATATATGAAGATAAAGAAGAAGGTGCAATTAATTTTGAATGAATAGATGAATAAATAATGGAGAGAGACAAGGAAAGGTGTCGGTAGAAGGAGTAACAAAGTTGAAAGCAATATGTCCCTACATTTAGAGGACAAAGGTGGGACAGAGAAGGAACGGTCAAGATGAAGTTTTGGGAGAGAAATCAGGAGCGTTGGCTTAAAGGAAAGAGGTAAGGGAACATGCCCATGTGAAGGTACCATTGTTTCTCATACTTGTTTATGCCATGTGGGTCTCATTTTTTTAATTATTTTTTCAATGACTTGTATTGTGGGGGCCTTTTTACATCATTACATGTGAACTTAGAGCATTTTCAGTATTTAACTGGGTCCTACGTGTATATATTACTCATTTATTATTTTTTTATAATAGTATCTAATAAGTACTCAATTTTTCCAACCCAGCACATCTTAAAAAGTTCTAAATGAGTCACACTAATAACTTTATATCTCATCAATAATTTTACATCTTTATAAGTAGGTCCCACAAAAATATATTATAATGAAGAGATAGAATTTTGAGAAGCAGTACCTATTAGGTACTACCATTGGAGATTGTCTTAGTTGTAATCTCTTAATTGCTTACTCCTCCGTCCCATAATATAAACAAAAAAATATTTTCACACTTATTAAGAAAAGTAAAATATGATAATTTCAAGAATGACTTTTTATGTTTTTGTTGAAATAAATTTCATAGTAAGATGTAAAAAGAGTTTTTATTGATTATTAATTATAGGGAAAAGAATAGAGCATAAATTAAGTAAAAATCTATCTTAAAAACAATAAAAGTTGATTTTTTTGGACGGAGGAAGTATATGTTAAAATGACTTCCAAATCGTATCTAATATGTATTGATATATCGTCGATACGTATTAAAATAGTATCATAATTTTTTTTGTTTAAAAATAAAATAATTTTTGATACGATGATAATATGCTGCAATACGCCATTGACACGTCTCTTATACGACATGGTTGTTCATTTTCTTAAGTACATTAATTAGACTACCCTACTTAATTATCTTTCTTTCAACTTTAATTACTTTACCATTTCTTAATAATGAATTTTTTTTCCATCATTCCTTTCCATTTAACAATCACTTCAAATTTCTTTTTGTTGTTTAGCAGCTGGATTTTTTAATCTTTTGATGGTTTGTTTTCCCACTAAACTATGAGATAACTTTTTATTTTCTATATAAGTTCTCTAAAATAATAAAATAATATTTTATCCACTAAATAGCGTATACAATCCAAAACATCTTCACTTTCCACAATCCTAAATTGCTGTCTTTAAATTATTTTTCAATATCTCATTTAGTACCGATACAATGCCAATTTTTTTAAATTAAAATCATTTATCGTGAATCTAACAAAGAAATTGGAACAAATAGCAAAGCTAAGCAAACTAAATAATCCAAGCCAAAACAAATTCAACTTAGAACAAATCTAGAACCTATGTGTAAAGTAAACTTACACAATCAATCAAAGACAACAAAATAAAGAGATAAAACACACCATAGGAGAGAGGAATTTTTCAATTCCCTATAAATGAATTTTTACAAAAAAATAATACAAAATAGTTACAAGAATTTTGCTTTAAGAAATCAACAGGAGTAAACTCTAATTTCTACTCTTTCCTTTTTCCAAGTGACCCATAAATTATCTCCAATTTCTCTCTAACAACAATCCACAAGGGGGAAGGGATTCTCGCTCGTACCGGATAATATCCAGTTAAATCTCCACCTTTGATTAATATTTTAATAATTATAATTTTGTGGGCCAAAGAGAATGAATGAGTGTGATTGCACAAAGAGAAAATGTGACTTGAGACAACCTCCACCCATCCACAAGATGTTTAGAATGTGCTTTTCAATCTCAGAACTCCACAAAAGATTCTTTATACTTGAAACCCTAAGTTTCTATTGTGTACACTCGTTTTATTTGTTGTCTCTCACCCAATAACCTCACAAGAAACACCCAAGAGTCGCAATTCTCTTCGAGTGTTCCCTCTTCTTATCTTTTGTTTTTGAACCAAAGTCACTCTCCCAAATTTCGTCAATCCTTAGCTTTTAAGCTTTCTAAGGATCCCCTCTTTTGGTACTAGTGAATAATGAAATAAAAATATGCTTTTATAGATTTTTATGCAAGTAACTTGAATTAGTGTAGCTCTGGTTTTACATAATTTCAATTAACCTCATTCGAGCATTTAAGATTGCGAAATTTAACATGTAATCCGAATTACAACCAATTGACTAGCCCAAAAACAGAAAACAATTGTTTTTGAGGTACTTTATGCACAATGTTGAATATATAAGAGAGGTGATCCATACACGAAATGACATAAAATTTTGGGTGGAGATTTGTGTCTTTCTTATCGTGGTCTTGAATCACTTATCGCGGAAACAATGAAACTCTATTGTGTTTAGTATTGACTATGATATTTGTTTTTTCTCAGTAGAATTGTTGGATATCTCTTTCTAATGGAGTAGTTCTTTGAGACTGAACCACTACTAGTGTTCATCTTCTTTTCTTATCTTTCTTTAATTCCTTTATTATAGCTTTTTTAATTGTTATTGGTTTATCCAAGTTTTCTGTTTGGTTCTATTTTGCCGTGTCTATGCATCTGTTGGTTTCTATGTTTAATTGCTTTGAGGCTATAATCGATCCACAACACAACTTTTATAATTAAATTATCTTTGATTTTGTTTGTTGCAAACATGTTTTTTAGGCTCAAGTCGAATAAATATTCTCTAACTTTAGCCCATTAAAGGTAGGTGACTTTCAATGCTTATGAGCCCTTAGATCAATCATGTGCCACGTGTCATTATTTCTTCAAAAGATATTGAAAAGAAGGGAAGAAAAAAAAGGTAAGCACGGAAATCATCTTCTCCTACCTTCTCTCCCACTCCACCTGCTGCTATTTTTAAAAGCCAGCCACCGGGCCACCGAAAAATTCGACCATAGCTATCAACTCCGACCACCACCGCCACCACTATATCGTTTCTAAACACCGCAGCTACATCAACACCGCCGCCATCTCGTTTTTAACCATGCTACGATTGTAGATCCAACCACCACAACCATTTTAAATTTCCAGATCAAGTTAATTGGGGGTTTGCTTATCAAAAAGTTAATTGGGGGTTTTAGTTGCTAATTTAAACTTGTGTTGAAGGGATTGTGGATTCAAATTGTGAAGTGAAGATTTAAAGTCGGTTGCAGGCGATTAGAAAGGAGATAGCGACGGTGGTTAGAAACAAGGCAGTGGCGGTGGTCGGAGTTGACAGAGGTTGGCGTTGACGGAGTGTAACTCGGCGACGGTTGGAGAAACATAAGTGTTGGAGAGTTTGGTGGTAGCAGTTTATTTTTTTGTTCAGAAGCATCCATTTTTAAAGAGAAGGACATGTGGCAAGTTGTAGTACATATGATTGATCAAACATAGGACAGTGGCCTAAAGTCACCTGCCTTTCCCGCGTAAAAGGTAGAGAATATTGGTCCCTGCGTGGCTTAATTTTGGCCTGCTAGAGGATCCTTTTTGTTCAGTGTTGTTTTCACAATTTCTTGTTTTGAACACCTGATTAGATGGTCCATGTCCATTGCCGAAATAAACTACTGTACTTGAGTGTAATCATGCACTCATTCAACTATTTGACTAAATAATTAAGAAAGTTTGGTGAACTATTATTACATTATGGACCACAAATTATGCCATAATTTACTTTTGAAGTTATCCTCATAGTACATTAACATGGTGTGTTTGATAGTTCATGACATAACAAAATAATACATTAGAGGAGAGAGATATGCGATCATATTTTTTATATTTTAAAATAAAATGAGTATTTTTGTATTTTTAGGAGATCAAACAAGATACAACAAAAGTTGTTTAGTTCAGTCCCCTGTTTTTTAGGAGATCAAACACACTCATAGTAATTTATAAAACACCAACACAAACATGAACAATAGACACAACACCGAACACATCGCCTAATCAAAAGGAGTTAATTGGTGAAAGAATGAACAAATTAATTATACGTGATCAAATGTGTTGGAGGCATCGTATGCCATGGTTTTAAATTGTAGTCT
The DNA here is from genome assembly GCF_020283565.1 of Trifolium pratense. Classification (NCBI taxonomy): domain Eukaryota; kingdom Viridiplantae; phylum Streptophyta; class Magnoliopsida; order Fabales; family Fabaceae; genus Trifolium; species Trifolium pratense. Next base: position 17,044,723 of record NC_060059.1, read on the forward strand.
GCATCTGCAAACACATATCAGGCATGGTTTTAAATGTGTTGGTGGCATCGTACGTCATGGTTTTAAATTGTTGGTGCACAATTGCAATGGCCGCAAACACTATTTAAAACCATGTGGTACACCAACACATATCAGACACCGCACACACCTTCTAGACGTGTTGGTTTATTCCACCTTGCACATCCCAAACAGCATTCCATGCAAAGGACTGATAAGAATTAAAACTGCATTGTCACGAGTCATGACTAGCATATAAATATCAATGAAGTTATTTCGCTCTCTATCTGCTGGGTTGTCGGATTATAGTCACAATCAGTGATTAATTATAATGTGAATTCAAAGGTATAGCTAGCTAGAATTTGTGGTATGAAATCTAACAACTTGGCTACATGTATAGTTAACCTGGTTTGTAGGAATTGTTGAATACGTGTGTGTTAATTCTGTTTCTGAAGATTTGGCATTTGAGATAGTGATGTTTAACTAATGAATTCTTGCCGCATTTTTTGGTTCACTAGCTAGCTAGCTAGTAGCTGGTTGGACTCTGTTTTCACAAATTAATTAATTAATGTTGCTTTCATTTTGCATAATTAAGGCTGTAAATCAGTACTGTATTTATGTATTGTGAGTGGTCAGGAAAATGCATTGCAACCATGAAAATGGAAGGGAATGTCCGGATAGAATAATGAAATAGTAGTACCTTAGATGCTTACATAATAAATGTGACATTAAGTTATTGTTGGATAGGATGTGAATGGGATTAGATTAATGTATTTTCTTTTTGATAAGTATTAAATTTATGTTATCAATAAATGACGGGAGAATTCGAAGTTGATTTTTGGGTGGAATATTAGGTCAAACTTTGTATAAAAAAATAATTTGTCAGTTAAATTTTATTTATTTTGCAGTTGAACTATATATTATTAAGTCTCATTTTTCTGATTAAGAATCGAAAGATTAACACACAACAAACAAGTTTAAGTGAATTGAGTCTCCGAACTCACCAGAGTTAAAGAAAACCTCAATGCTCAGTTAATTTATAGATGTACTTATATTGTTACACCAACTGAAATATCCTCATATAAAATTCCAACTCAAATCTTTTAAGTTTGTCAAAAAAAAAAAAAAAAACTCAAATCTTGAGTGTTAGAAATTGAATTGCATTATACACATTTATTTTTAGAGTGATTGAATACTCGAATATCTAAATTGCAAACACAATTGCTAGCCATACATTAAAGTATCTATTTAAGATATTATAGGGTCATAATAGTTGAAAATTTGATGTCTATAGTAGTAAATGTGGAAGGCTATGCTGAAAGACCCTTAAACGACACTAAATGTATATGGTGTTTTTTTTTTTTTTTTAATATTAAAAAGAGCGTTGAAGTCCGAAAAAGAAAAATCAAAATTATAGGGAAATCATTCTAGGATAGTTATCCTCATCTCATAAGCTAATATAAGGTTCCTAATTTGACTAGGACACAACCATAATGGATAATTTTACGATCAAGCATAGCTAAGACATCTGCATATTTATTTGATTTCCAATAAGTATGAACAATCTTGATTTTCCAATCCAAATTCAACGACTTCTGAATTTGCTTCACCAAAGAATTCCCAATAGCTACTTCTGAATTTGCTTCACCAAAGAATCTATGTTAATTTCAATTGCTGTGAAACCCAACCTCCTCGCATAAAGGAGTCCTTATGAACTGTCCACAATTCCGCTACAAAATCACTACACACTTCCATTCCCTTGGCAAAACCTCCTACTGATTCACCTTGATTTCCTCTAGATAATACCTCCACAACCCGCAATATTATTCTCCATACATAGATTTTGACCATTAATTGCTATAGTGCTATACCATATCAGTGACATGAATTGCTTGGCACTTGTGTGGCTAACAAAAATTTATTATTTCATCCGGTCCTATATATAAAAAACATTTTATTTTTTAGGTTTATTGTAAAATATGTATTTTAGATTATATTATTGTCTAGATACATTAATTCTATAATAATCTAAAAAGTGAAATGTTTCTTATATATAAAATCTGGGTATAATTTATTGTGATTTGGCAACCAAACCAACGGACCTTTGGAAAACCTCGTCACATGAAAAATATGTCCTGTCCCAGTATCTTTCCATTGATCATTATGGACACGTAAATGTGTTCGATATTAGGTAGGATATTTATAGTTGAGTCATGTTAAGGAGGGTTTTAAAATAAGAGAAGGTACTCTTCTATTTTAAAATAATTCTATTTAGCAAAAAAAATAAAATTAATCTGTTTAAAAAAGAATTGTTCCAAAATAACTGAATTATATTCGATACTACATTAAATTATGTTTTCAATACTTTTTTTTCCACCACTAATATTCGATCTACCGGATTGCATAATTTAATTCGGAGATCAGTTTTGATATTAAGTGGTTCTATTGTTCAAGCCGAACACGGAGATCGAACTGTGATTTTCTCTACCAAATCCAACGTTAATCACTGTTAAACCAACTAACGATTGGTATTACACTTTTTGATTAATACTCACCCCGTCTCAAAATTATTGTCACAATTTGACTGTGTGCACTATTCATACAAGCTACTTTGACCATATTTTTTTACTAATGTATAAAGATAATAACATTAGCACATGAGATCTTGTTAGATTTGTCTTGATGAGTACTATCAAAATATCAATTTTTCATAATTTTTAATAATACACAACTAAAGATATTAATGATCAAAATTATGCATCGCCAAGTGTGCAGTGGTAAAATGTGACAATTATTTTGAGACGGAGGGAGTATCTTTTCTTATACATTTATGGTAACAGTGAATACACCAATATATGAGAAGGGTATTTTCATAAAGGTACTGGTCTGATGTAGGAAGGTTGGCCGCGGCAGATTGAAGATCAAGTGGCGCGCAAGAAATGTTCACTTGAAAAATAGTGAAGATTTAATTTTACTATATTTTAGAAAGATTTAGTGAAGATTTAAATTTATATTTTAGCTAAATTTATTATTTTTATATTTTAGCAAGATTTGTTATTTTTATTTAGCTAGGTTTGTTATTTTCTTTTACAATCTTTTAGGAGATTTGTTATTTTTATTTTTCACTACTATTTAAGCTAAACTATTGTAGCCTTGAAGACAACTTTTTGATTTAATAAAAATACAGAGATTTTTCTCAAATTTGGTGGATTCCAAATTACTCCTTCTAGTGGATTCCGGAAGTCTAGTGGATTCTATATTAGTTACTCTTTCTGATGGATTTTAGAAATTTGGTGGATTCCAGAGTCTTATCTAACAGGTTTGTCGCTTGCGAACCTGTGTTTTATTATAGGATTAGCGCTCGCTTTTCCTTCACGCTTCCGTACTGCGTCATGGTCTTTCTTTATTTATACATTGTCTTATTATTATTTTTTTAAATTGGGTATCCTCTGCGCGCAATTGCAGAGATTAATCTCTCGAGCCTTGTGGAATCCAAATGGATGACAAACTCTCCCTAAAAGTTTTAACACTGCTGCATGCACAAGCCAGAGATCGAACCCAAGACCTTAGTTAAGCTAAAAGAGACCCACATCATCTCATCTAAGTGCTATTGTGTACATCTGTCTTAATATATGAAAAATTGTCAACTAAGTCAGTCATCTTGGAATGGAAGGAGTACTAATTGATGGCGTATGTAACGCGTTGCAATATTTCTGTTTTTTTCTTTTCCCGCAAATGCTAAGATGTGCCCTTATGGCACATTTAAGGTGCATCTAATTAACCAATATCTTTGTATAAAAAAACTAATATCTCATTTAATTTACTTCAATAATAGCAATAATTAACTTTATTGATTAAAAGATATGGTCCACTATATTTATTACCTTATCTATTTCTTTTTAATTGTCGTTTTAGATTTCTACACATGTGTCAATGCACAACTTTGGTGACTAATATCTTTGGTTATCTATTATGAAAAATTATGAAAATTTTATATTTTTAAAATACTTGTAGAGACAAATTGAACAACATCTTATATGCTAATATCTATTTTTATATATTAATAAAAAATTACAATCAAAGTAAATTATATGAATAGTGTTACATGATTCTTAAATGACACTTAAAAAAGAACGCTGGAGTAATTATTTAAAAGAATTGGAAAGACAAAAAAACTTTTACTTTGGTACAAAGCTTTTACTTTTTTTGGTATAAAGCTTTTTTATTTATTTTTGTCAAAGCTTTTTATTTTTTTTAAGCTGAAAAAATAATTCAATTATAAGTTATATAAAATTTCAAAACATATTATTGAAGTTAAATAATTAATAAATATAGTTGACCATATCTTTTAATTAATAAACTAATATCCAATGTCAAAATTATTGATGAATATTATCCAATGAATTAAAACTAATATAATTTGAAGAGGATAATTTTATTTCAGGCTAATATGGGAACTTAGCTCTCTAAAGCTTGTTGCTTGAGTGGTGTTTTATTTTGTGTTTGGTGTGAAGCAAGCGTGTTTTGGTGATGCTAGTTTGTTCTAGTGTGTTCTTTCTCATTGGTAGGTTTTGTTAAAGTTCAAAGATAAACACAATGACGGCTAGGGTTTCAATAATATCAAGATAACATTACAATAGCTTAGAATACAATGAATTGTCTTATGAATATATAGAAAACATAAACAGACTAAATTACTATTATGCCCAAAGCCCAATTACAACCAAAAACCAATTATATTATTAAATCACTAACATATTATCTAACATCTCCCCGCAAACTCGCAATGCCTTGACATGAAACATTGAGAGTTTGTCAAACAAAGACATCAAACCAAAATGACTAACAGAGAGCAGCAACCAAAGTGAGTTGACATCATTGCAGCAAGAACCATCATCAGTAGAAACGTCCAAACAAAACCAAACCGAACAGGAAACCAAACCAAATTGTTCCAATCCAAATTTAACCAAATCAAACCAATCCAAAGTAGAGAGAAAGAGAAGCATTCAAATAGAAGAAGAATCAATACGGAGAGAGATGCAATCAGAAAATCAACATAGAGAAGCAATCAGATAGAGGCAATCAAACAGAAGAAATCAAATAGGGAGAAATGCAATGCAATCCATCAGAATCAACAGAGGGAGAAGTGCAATCGATCAGAAGAAACAATAGGGAGAAGTGCAACCAAATAGAAGAAGTCAATAGGGAGAAATGCAATCAATCAGAAGAATCGACAGAGAGATGTCAATCAATCAGAAGAAATCAATAGAGAGACAATCAAAGAGAAGAACCAAATAGAGAGAACCAATTAAACAGAAAACCAATTAAACAGAAGAAGCCAATGAGAGAGAATACCGATCAAACAAAGAAGAAATCAAAAGGGGAGAGACAATCAAACCAGAGAGACCATAAGAAACCAAATTGTGAGCACTAGACTCACCAAACAAAACCAAACCAACAAATTGTGAGCATTACCTCACCAAACAAACAAATCGTGAGCAATATTTTTACTCACCAAATTGATTCATTCAAACTAATCTCCAAATTAATGGAACCAAACCAACTAAATCAACCGAACTCAGATGATACCAAACCAATCAAACGAAACCAAATTCAAACCAAATTAAACTGAACCAAATGGAACTAAACCGAAGGAGACCAAATCATACAGAACAACAAAACTAGCCCAAGACAAAATAAAACAAAAGAGAGGAGGAACCAAACACCAAAACATACTAGAAGCATAAAAAAGGCAACAACTTGTCAAAAACAAACAACCAAATCCGTCATAGAAGCACAACATAAGCACAACAACTTCAATCTGGATTCAATAGTCTAACCGAACACGAACCGAACAAATCAACTTTGGCTTGGTAGAAACCAATGGTCTTAATCCAATAATCCAAAACAAAAGCTTCAATCTTTATAATTCCCACCAATGATTGCAAGCGGTGCCTTTTTAATCTCTCCTTCAACCAAAATATAGAGACAACAATCCATATAATATTTTACCCTCAAAGTGAATCTACAACAACTAAGCTATTACCTTTACAATCAAATTGCGGACCTTCAGAAGATCTCCCTTTTTGCAGCGGAAGCACAACAACACAGACAATCAATCGATCATAAGAAACAAAGCAAAAAACATTCTCAAACTTTTTTGAGAACACAAGCGCAGAAGCGATGAACAGTTCAAGGCGGATCGAACCTTGCTCTGTATACCATGTTAAAGTTCAAAGATAAACACAATGACGGCTAGGGTTTCAATAATATCAAGATAACATTACAATAGCTTAGAATACAATGAATTGTCTTATGAATATATAGAAAACATAAACAGACTAAATTACTATTATGCCCAAAGCCCAATTACAACCAAAAACCAATTATATTATTAAATCACTAACATATTATCTAACAGGTTTGTTCTTTAGCTTCCTCTGGCGTTTGAAATGTGTTTGTTTCTTTTGTCCAACTTTTTAACACAAGACAAAATTGGATGAATTCTTTGCAACCTTTTTATCGAAGAATCCAGACAATTATTAATAAATTTCTATTTATCGAATAAAAGAAAAGAAAGGCTTAAATAATTACGGTTTTAATTTCTTATTTTAAATCATTTACGAAATTGACTTCCCTATTTTAAAATCACATAATTTTAGTTGCTTATGAGTCAAAACTGTAAGGTCAGTTCATGATCTTTCGCAGATAACTCGTTTTAATGCTAGTCCTCAAATATTTAATTATTGTGCACCTTGTATTGAAATTATTATTATTATAAATGAAATGCACTAAGTTTGCTTGCTCAATTAGAATTTTGTACTTAAAAAAGATGATAATTTAACATATTCTAAATGGCATGATATATTATATGATGATGTAGGTTTATTTAGGTGGATTATTTATTTACGGATTTTAAATAGCTTCATAAATTAAAACATAAGTTTTCACACTGTTAGATGCAGATTTGTTGTTGTTTGATTTCACACGATTTTCATACTGTTTTGAATATGGACCGTTGATTACAGATCGTACAGCCCAGAGTAATATATGCATGCAGTTATAAAATCACATGAAACCATTTCAGCCGCACATCGTTCATCGGACGACTGTGATGTAAAATAGTATGAAAATTGTGTTAAATAAAACTGCAGCAAATATCTTTTCGGAAAGGCACTACGATGCCTTTAAGTACACTACGTAGCGCCTTTAACATTTTGAAATTTTTAAAAACTTTTTTTTATTTAAATTTTTACGTTTGTTTCTATTCATGTTTTTTTCCCATTGCTCCGAAGCACTGTTTAATATCACATTTGAAGTAATATCTTGAAAGAATTATCAAACTAACTTTAAGATTGAGTACCTATTTTTTAAGCATATTATTATTTAATAAAATTGAGTATTTAATATAGTATCACTTTTACAGTAAATACTATCTCTCTCTATTAAAATATATTTGTGGAATCTATTTATAAATATTTATGCTTTATTTGGAACTTTAGATTATGAAAGAAAGTTGAAGAAAATAAAGTGAAAAAAAAAATTGTTAAAGGAAAGAAACTAAAAAGAAAGTGAGTAAATTTATAATTGTACCAAGGATAAGAATTTATTTACAAATTAACTCCGAATTAATTAAAATATCAAAGAATCACTTTAGAGAAAAAAACAAACAAATTAGTCGTTTAACACAAGCAATTACTAGTAGTGAATAGATAGTATATTGACTAAGGGTCTGTTTGGTTCAACATAGGGAGAGGGGAGGAGAGGTATTTTAATGAAGGGGAAGGGAGGTGAGGGGAGGGGAGGTGGAATTTGTACTTACACATATGTTTGGTTCAAAAGAAGGAAGGGGAGGGGAGGTGAGGGATCTTAATTAGATATATGTTTGGTTCAAGAGGGGGAGGGGAGAGATTTTAAAACTAATTTACTTTTTTATCCTTATAATTTTCATGTAGTCTGACAATTTTATAGCTACTTGGTGCGAATTAACCTATATATCCACAATATTTTCTCAATTTTTATGATTGATCTAACCCAAAAATAATATTTATAAGTTTAAATTACCTATAAATATATTTAAAAGAATTTTTTGATAATTATTAACAAAAAAAACCTTGTACTAATACTAATATTGTACAAAAAAGTAATATTTATTTATAAGTATAAAGATCTTGTACTAATACTAATATTGTAAAAAAAAAAAAAAACTTTTGTATATTATAAGTTATAACGTAACAAACTTAATGATATTTTAAAAAATATAATAGTGCATATAAATACTAACTAATATGATGCAGGTAAAAAGTAAGTAACAACGTTGATTTTCTATAAAAAAAAATAACAACGTTGATTCAAAAAATTATATGAACTTTACAAGATAACAATGTAATACAAAAAAAATTAGCACAACAGTTTATGAATATAAAAAGACATGCGTAACAATAAAAGAAAAGTTTGAAAAAAAAATAGAACTAAAAAATGGATAATTTAGGCATTTTAAAATAATTATGAGGACAATTATGTCAAAATAATTAAAATGGTAATAATATCTTTCTCCTTCCCTCCCCTCCCCTCCAAATCCCCCCAATTTGGGGGGAAGCAAAAATTGGGATTTGGAGGTATTTTGCTCACCTCCTCTCACCTCCCCTCCCCTCCTAAAAATTGAACCAAACACAATTAATTTAAAATATCCTCTCACCTCACCTCCCCTCCCCTCCAAAACCCCCGAACCAAACAGACCCTAAAAAGAAAACATGACAGATCTTTAGGTGCGTGCTGTTTTCTAATGTAACCAAAATATTAAACTTTGCAAGACTAGCCTATTGGAAATGGAAACATTTAGGACCTGTACAGGATGTTAAAAGCTGTATATGTTGGGCATAAGCTAAAAGTATACAAGTCGGTGTGCTATATGCTTTTTCCATGGTGGCTACTTATAATATCTTTTCAAGACTTTCATCTAGAAAAAGTGAAGAAAATCATTCAACCAGCTCATACATGAAATAATACTGAAAAATAAAATAAGCTTTAGCCTTAAAAAAAAATTATTTTTTCTTAAAAAATCTAGAGATTTTTTTTAGAGATTTTGAAGAAAATTTAAAGCTACAAACTTTCGTTTGTTTTCGATCATAATATATTTTTTTTCCATTGGCTTCACTTTGCACATGATTTGTGATTTGAAAAAAGCTATTAAAAATAGTTTTTCATTTTGAAGGAAAAAATGATTATTTTACTAAAATAACTTTTAAAAAAATCTGAAACAAACATAAATAAAAAAAGTGATTTTTTTCCTAAAAAATCTAAAACAAACGGGGCCATAATCACATCACAACATAGACCAAATTTTAAAAAACATAAATGAGTGGATATAAAATATTAAGGTTGTCAGACTCGCAAGTCTATTAAAACTCCTAGGAGTCTAAGAATATTTAAAACGACTTTCAAAACCTGTAAATGATACACACACAAAAATAGCATATGTAAATATGGTACTAGAATTCCTTCTTAATTTGCCACTACATAAAAAATTCATAAAACAGATGTGTTAACGGGAGAATAACACACCGATTAAAGCGGAGAGTTTCGTCGCTGAAAGAGAAGTGATGTTTCTAATTTTGAATGAGCACCATCTTACACAATAGAAAAAGTGTTTAAGGTTTTTTTTTAGTATGGTAACTTTGGACAGTTGTCTTGGAGTTTTTTTGTTCAAAAAAATGTTTTTTTCAAAAAAGTTGTTGGAATCATAAACTCGCGAGTTTAAACGAATTTGCACGAGGCTACCCGAATCTATCGAAAAACGATTCTATGTAAGATTTAATTTGTTTTTGCTCATATAAACTCGTACTAGTCTACGAGTCTACCCACAAGTCTAACAACTATATATGGCGGAAATAAACCGCCAATAAGTTAATTGATTAGAAAATAAAAAAAAAGAACAAAGGGGTGGAAATAAACTGCCATTAAATTCAAAACCAAATGGAGAAACACTTTGTGGCAGAAATATTCCGCCAGTAAATTGAAAAAGTAACAGCATTGCTTACGAACTCCTTAAGTTTGCTTTCTTCACATATATGAATCACCTTTGTTGGTTTCACCCTCTTTGTCTTCATCTTCGTCATGTGCTCCACTCCCCCAATAAGAGAAGAATAAAAACCTTCATTATAGAACACGACATGGATGTTAAACATTTCTTTTAAAATTAACGGAATAATAGCAAAAAATAAAATAATAGGGAAAATTAATATTTCAAAATTTAAGTTGAGTTATCATAGATGTCATAAAATGATGTTCCGTATTATTTATTTCCGCCAAGAAAATGCGGAAAATTAAAACCACTTAGTGGCGGTTTATTTCCTCCGGTAAATTTAAAATCTATCCTTTTGCATTATGGCGGTTTATTTCTGCCAATAAGTGTCTATTTTCTTCTAGACAATTCTGTGGCGGAATTTTTCTGCCAATAAATTTATTGTTTTGTGATTTATTAGTAGATTTTTTCGCCAGTAAATTTGAGTTTATTGGCAGTATCCACCTCTTTTTGAGGGTTTATTTCCGTCAATAAATAATAATTTTTTTTATAGTATTTCTTACAATTCCAACCATACTTTCTATTTTGACATATTCTGTTTCTACAAACTATAAAAGGTAACAATAAAGAAAATGTTTTCACCAAAAAAAAAAAATAAAGAAAGAAAATGTTGTAAAGAAAATAAACGCAAATTGAAATGATAGAACCTCGAAACATCAGAGCAAAATAGTAAAGAAAATAAGTTTGCCTAATTAAGCTGCCATAGCTCTGTTGATGTACAACATGATGTTTCTTATCCGATGCTCCAAGTATTATTCGTTAGCAAAATTAATTTTGTATTTTAATTTCTAATTTCTATAATTCAAGTTTGACATTGTTCTCATAATTGACATATAATGCCAACATCTACTTGACTCATATATATTATTAATCACGTGTCTAATCAATAGAAGGATGAGATAACTCATATGTTTTCAAAAGAGATTGTGGTTCTAATTTGTTTAAAGGAGTGGTTTTCATGAGAGGAACCCTTATTTGTTCTCATTAGAGATTAGAGATTGATTTCAAAATTTGGTGTGACATGCTTTTACGTGTATATAGATAGACAACAAAACTCACTAATTTTACATAATCAGAAAATTATTTTAATTTTTTTTTTGGTATTCAAATTATTTAAAATTTTGTTAACTACAAAGTTTACAATTGAATTTTTTTCTTCATAATACTATGATATTAGTACAAAAATTCCGTCAAAAAATCAGTAGAACACACCAAGAGTTTCTTCATTTCCAAATAATTTTTCTCTATACACATGACAATATAAACCAGAAATCAAACACCTAACGACAAAACTTTTATCAGTTAGAAGAATTTATTTTACAATTGAAACTTAATTACTACTCTCTCCATCCCAAATTATAAGGGAAAAAAACTTTTTTTTTGTCCCAAATTATAAGGAAGAAAGTCATTTTTAAGAATGTTTTTCCCTTATTCTCATAAAATTAAATGCAAATTGCATTTAATTTTCTCTCTCTACTATTTTCTCAATAAACAACAACCAATAAAAATTGTTTTTACATCTTCCTATGCAATTTATTTCAAGGAAAACCCACAAAAACATATTTCAAATTTTCATGTTTTACTTTTTCTTAATAAGTATGATTTTTTTATTTTCTCTTATAATTCAGAACGGAGGTGTTAAAATATGCTTGGATTTCATCCCAAAAGCTAGCTCAAAGGGTGAGGTTGCCCTCACATATTTATACACTTCACATACCGGGAACCTAAGCAATGTGGGACTTCAAACAATCTCCAACAACACAACAACATATTCAACACCCACCCTCACGCCTAGCGTGGTCCTGGGTCAAATGCCCACATTACAGTCCTCAACCCGGCTCTGATACCATGTTAAAATATGCTTGGATCTCATCCCAAAAGCTAGCTCAAAGGGTGAGGTTGCCCTCACATATTTATACACTTCACATACCGGGAACCTAAGCAATGTGGGACTTCAAACAATCTCCAACAACACAACAACATATTCAACAGGAGGGAGTATTTATTAACAATACGTACATTGTACTACTATAGTTTGTAGAATCCGACAAGAAGATATTGATGACAATGAACGACGAGTAGAGATGAAACACGTGTGGTGTCTCTTAGATGGGTCATGTCTCAATCCACACGAGAGGACTAGTATGATGAATGGTCCCACAATGATGCAACCTAGCACACAAATAAACACACTGACCCATCTCAAAATTCAATCCAACCCACTTTTATTGTCTCTTTGGTATGCATACATACATGCACGTCTATGCACCTTAGCCCATTCGTGTGCGTGCCTTTTAGCTTATTTTCATCGTCTCATTCACTTGGGACCACCCCATAATATTATGTATTTTTAAATAATTTAGGGACAAATTTTATTTTATTGGACAAAAATAATAGAGAGAAAAAATAAAAATATAATATGAGCATGAGAAAGAAAGTTGTTTAAAAAAATTGTTCAAATAATATTGCTCATTTTTAATAAGATTAACAATTTTTTTTATAATTTACACCTTTTGATCGATCATATAATCAGGTCATATATTACATCTTTTAAAATATGTTAGACCATCATTTTATAGTATAAAATGGAAGAACCAATGTCATGAATGATTAAAAAAACTGTGATTTAAGCACACGAAAAAAGAATATGAATCAAATTTTTTTAAGATTTTATAAGCAACAATTCTTTTTTTTGGTGGCAGATCGATCTGCACTATTTTATTAGCAACTACTTGAAATAATCTCTTGTGATCCGGAGGACCTTCTTAAAGCGGGGAAAGTGCTGGGTCGATTGGCTCCAACGGATATTCTTCAAGAAGCTCGGCAACATGAGTAGCATACATTTTTGGAACGATGTTTGGGTTGATACCACAACACTTAAGGAAATATTTCAGCGTCTATTCCAAGTGAAGGAGCAAAAAGAGAGTGTTGTCTGGAATGTTGGGAGGTTGGAGGTGGAATTTTAAATGGAGGCAAAAAAAAATTTGTGTGGGAAGAAGAAATAGTTGAGGATTTGGAAAATTTGTGTTGAATCAAGTACATCTATCAAGAACAGAGGATGAGTGGAAATGTCACCATTTCACCGGAGGTACATTCACGGCTAACTCAAAAAAAAATGTATGTTTAGTATCATGGTGGATATGTCAGAATCACGGTGTGACTCAGCTTGATTTTCCAGAGTGTAGTTTCTATTAAAAAAAAACAATAATTAATGGTAATCATTTATTAGAATACTAAAAATCTAATTTTTATCATTTATTAGAATACTAAAAATCTAATTTTTATCATTTATTAGAATACTAAAATAAAACAATAATTAATTATGGTAATCAACGTGTTGATGTAGGATTCTAGAGTGTGGGAATTTGTAGATTTTGTCTTGTGAAGCTTGAATTTTGTGTGTGTGATTTGAATTTGATGCGATTAAACCCAAAATTTTACCTTTGATGCAATTAATATTTGATTTTTACCCAAAATATTTGATTTTAATTTCATATTTGATTTTTTGGGTTAGGGTATTGAATTTGGGTGAAAATTGAACATTAAAGTTTAAATTAGATTATTAGATTTGTTGAGTTTATTTTTTTATTTTTAAGTTTGATGATGATGATGAAGATGATTATTGTGACGTTACAAATTAACATTTTTCATAAAATTTAATGGCAATAACTTATTTAACAAACAAAAATATAATTAAAAGACTTAAATAGAACAATAATAACTATGTGAATAAGTTTAGTGATTAAAAATATATTTTAACCAAGATTAAACTATGTACTTTGTACAAAAAAAAAAAAAAACCTATGTACACCGTAGATGAATTCATTTACAGTGTAAATTTTTAACATTAACGGTAATTTAAAAAATAAATAAATTAACGGTAAACTTATGGTGCATAATTTGATATTTTTCACAGAAGCGTGTCACAACCAATATTTACTGTCATGAAAATGAAAGAAGAAAGACGTGAGTGAAAGAGAAAAATATTAAAAATATGAAAATGTACGTGGGGTAAGATTTTTAGGTAAGGGGGGGTATACCCATTAGGCTTATTTAGCAGAAAAATAATTTATTCATGTGCTAATACCCGTTTGTTATTGTTGGACCGGGCTCCCTACATACATTGGGCTATATATCCTTGCAATTAGAAAACAATTCCTTCCCTCTCTACATTTAGCCTTCTACACCTACAATTTTAATTGAATTGACTATTTTGTCCTTTTATATAAACTAAAATCCGTAAATTTTTCACTTTTTATTTATACATTTCACTAAAATCTATGACAGTCAAAATTGTAATTTGCGACAGTTAAAAGTGTTGCAATTGCACATATGGCCCTCAATTTACACATGGTGTTTGAGCAAGGAGAAGTCTGCTTGGTGCTTGAGCAATTGTGATAGAATTATGGATCACACAGTGGGCTTGGACGAGGGTGAACCCAAGCCAAGAGTGTGGCGTGTTTACAAAAGAAAAAAAGGAAATAAGAATAAGAATGATAACGTGGATAAATGAAAGGACTTGCTTGGGAGTGAGTGCTATAAAAGCATGTGTCAGGGAAAGAATGAAATATTGAGGAATTTGTTAATTGAGTGGGGCCATCTTGTTTGTGGCTAGAAAGCATTTACTGTTCCTTAACCTTTTGTCATTTTGTACTGCAATTTCTCCATTAATAATACAACTACCACTTTTATTCCTGTTCTATTACTCTGCTTTATATATATATTCAGTTAACATCATATTCGTACCTATCAATTGGTCCGACTTGCCGGATCCAATACCTATACATGCACATACCTTGATGCCAAAGAACGCTGCCATTCGAAAAATGGGCGATCGTGTTGATGCGTTGGAGAATCAGATGGGTGAAATGCAAGCTATCTTGAAATCCCTAGCTGAGTAGATGCAACAACAGAGTAAGGTGATGACTGAATTGAGCAAGCAGTTGGGAAAGAGAAGTACAACGTCGTTGATGTCGGAGAGTGAAGGATCGTTTGCTAACGATCAAGGCGAATCTCGTTTGTCTTGAAAGAAAGTTAAGCTTCCGATGTTTGAAGGGGAAGATCCGGTGGCATGGATCACACGCGCTGAGATCTACTTTGACGTTCAACACACAACGAAACAGATGAAGGTGAAACTAGCTTGACTGAGCATGGAAGGATCCACTATCCACTGGTTCAATTTGTTGTTGGAAACAGAGGATGATCTGTCGTGGATCAAATTGAAGAAAGCGTTAATTGCGAGGTATGGAGGTAGGAGGCTGGAAAACCCTTTTGAGGAGCTCTCGGCGTTGAAGCAAACAGTGTAACAGCCCAGGCCCCACCACCTTAGGTGGTCCCGTCACTGTCACCTCACGATCTTCTCCACCCCCCCTTTCTAGTGGAGTTTTTGCCTTCCATGGGAATCGAACCACGTACCCTGGGGTTCAAGTACGTATTCAATCCATTCCCACTACCAATTGAGCTAGTGGGAATGAATTGAACACGTACTTGAACCCCAGGATACGTGGTTCGATTCCCACAGAAGGCAAAAACTCGACTAGTGAGGGGACCACCAAAGTTGGTGGGGCCACGAGATGTTAAAAAAAAAGGCGCCTTTTTTGTAACAGCCCAGGCCCCACCACCTTAGGTGGTCCCGACACTGTCACGTCACGATCTTCTCCACCCCCCCTCTCTAGTGGAGTTTTTGCCTTCCGTGGGAATCAAACCACGTACCCTGAGGTTCAAGTACGTGTTCAATTCATATCCCAAAGTTTTTTTTGTATAAATCAATTGAGGTGGTCTTCTTCTAAATAAGGTTTGCTCACTTCCAAAGACTTTTAAAGGCGATTTTAACCGACGTAGTTAGCAAATACAACTGACGCAATTTGCTCTATTTGTTGTAGTGCTCGTACTATGCGTGGAACAAATTATATATCCTATCATATTGATTCTTCCACATAAAAGCTCATATTTATATCAACCATGAGAATTCTTAGTGGTAGATCGGTAATGATGAGCAGATTAATCTTTGGAGAGATGATGACCCCTTGGTGGATATGATGCCTATTGATACAAATATTCATCTTGAAGCTAAAGTTATGCACATATATTATTCAAGATACTTCTTGACGTATTCCTTTCAGTTATTCTTAAGCATTTGCCAAATCTTAGCAACTTGGTGCGTAAAATTCATATCCCAAAGTTTTTTTGTACAAATCAATTGAGGTGGTCTTCTTCTAAATAAGGTTTGCTCACTTCCAGAACAGTAGGTTCCATGGACAAAGAAGATATGGAATCAACACATACCTCCTTCCAAATATTTATTCTTTGGAATGTTATTCATACAGATACATATAATATCCTCATGACTAGAGATTGCAATATTTATGAGATGTGATTTATATGTGGTTGACATGCAGAAACTATTCACTACCTTTTTATTGATTGCAGTTTTACTACATTACTATGGTAATGGTTCAACTCTATTTTACATATGCAGACCCCTAATTCTATTGATAATTTGGTTATATTATGTGATCTAGGTTGGTCTAAAAAATGTGGTGAAGTTGTTCTTGCAGGGCTCATTAACATTGTTGATACTATTTAGTATTATATCATAATTAAGCTCGGTTTCATAACAAAAAATTTAATTTTCATATTGCGGTGAATCATATTCGTTCCAATGGTAATATTACCGGGTATTTTTTGAAGTCTACCTCTCCTGCCTCTATTCACGAATTTCAAATTCTTAAAACTTTTTCAATCAAGTTGCATCCTCTTAATGCTCCTAAAATCAAAGAGGTTTATTGGTACCCTCCAAAAGTCTATTGGATCAAATGTAACACTGACGGGGCTGCACTTGGAGGTATATTTAAGGATAGCTTGGCGGCTACTCTTGGGTGTTTTGCAAATTTTTTTTGTGTTACTTATGCTTTTCAGGCCGAGATATTTAGGGTGATGATGATTATAGAGAATGCTAATATGAAAAGTTGAAATTTACTGTAGATTTAGACTGATTCTAATCTGGTTACTCTTGCTTTTAAGGAACCTTCTCTGATTTCTTGGTTCCATAGAAATCATTGGTGAAATTGGGTTGAACTCACAAAACAGACGATATGTTCATTTTAAAACATATTTATAGAGAAAACAATTAATGTACGAATGATCTTGCGCTAAACTTGGGTTGCACATACAAGACTCTCAATGATGGGATACAATTTCAAATATTAATTATAAGTCATGCTTTCACTAGAAATATATCCAATTTGCTGGAATATAGATTTTGTTATTCTTTTTTTTGAGCACTAGACTCTTTTTTACTTCACCTGACTTTTCCGTCGAGTTTTACAAGTAAGATTTTTAATGATGCGGTTGTTTTTGTTAGCTCTCACTTGGATTTTGGCCTAGTCCCAAAGTTTTTTTTTTTTAATATATTTGAGAATTAACTTATTTGTGGGTTGAGTAAATAAATGTCAAGATATATAATCGGGAAGTTTTTACTTTTTCCGCCAAGCTTTCTCCTCTTGTCTTTTCAATATTTAATTCAATTGAAAATTTAAATATAACAGGACTTAACCGACTTAAAATTTAAAGTCTCGAGTTAATTAAAACTTGAATATAAATATACAATTAAAATTCTTAAAAACAATCGGATGTACATTTGAGTTTCATAATACTTGAGAAATTAGTCTCTTCATACGTTAATTATATTAGAGAATATCCACTTTACACACCAAAACAAAAAATAAGACACTAAATATATGTTCAATATAATCCAAACATGTCATCAATGACTTCATGTTACACTACTCTTTCTTAAATGGGAAAAGGTTGAAGTAGCTAGTGTAGAACTAGGAGGCAATATCCCCAATAAAATGTCAAACTTTGATTCTATAGATACCAACAACCACTAGTGGAAGATCACAATCATATCACTTGCATATCTTGGATCAGTACTACAAGTTACAGCTTTTCATGTGCCATATATAGTTCTCGAATATCTCTTGTAAATCTCTTTAAATCAACATTCTCTGTCCAATTCCCAATTCATATAGAAGTAGAAGGGGAACAACTACTCCTTTTGGACATACATATACTTTGTTAACCGAGAACATGCATGATTCATATATTTTTTTCTTTCTAAAAGCATGGTGATTCTTTTGTCAGCCACTACTTAAAAATTATATGAAAATTATTTGAGTTTAGTTGTATAGAGTTAGAGTATTTTTTTTTAATCATAATTCTTATATCTTTTTTATCATAATTCTTTCCTGTGTTAAAATTAATAAATCTATATAAACTTAATCTATTTTGTAAAACAAAAACTCTCACACACTGACACACACACATAAGTATTCATCCCATCTTCTTGGCCCCATGCCCTTGATCCTACACTTATCTCTAGGTATTATGTTTTTTGACTAGGACCACTTAGTTTGACTTAGTTTTTATTGACACTATCAAAAATTCAAAATATAGGTATATTAATTAGGACCACTCTTAAAAAATCCCTATGTTATACAGCTAATCATATCATAAATTAGCTAGCTAGATCATGGGATTATCAAAATAGAACATGTGCCTTAAGGGCACAAGTTAACATTCTCCATTAAGATATCTAAATTGTTCGGGAGAATCTGAATTTAATTTTTGAATAAAATATTTTTTAGTGAAACTTTATTTATCTTTTGCCCAAATTGTGGGAAGGCCGGGTCCATGTCCATCCCCTTAGAACAAGAGGTTAATGATAAAATAAAATTGAATTGAATGTCCACAATAGATAAGGATATGCATGGGATTTCCCTACAATGAAAATTGGCTTCTTGTATTCTTATGTGATTAAGACTACATGAAGTCTAAAAGACGAAAAGGGTATGTTTTTATTTGGACAAGTCCATCTGGGAATAGTACTTAGAATATGTGGCTAAGAGGACATGAATCCAAGGGATACTTATTATTGAGGTAGGTTAGAAAGAAACAATCAAGGATGGGGTTAAGGAGGGATGTTGACAGGGCAAGGGCACAGCTAGGGTTTGAGATGTTTCCTTCTCTTGAAGATGTGACTTGTCTCTAAGTCATTGCCATACCCTAAAAGTTCAATTTATGATATAGTGATTGATCATCATCATGTGCTCTGCTGGATTGTTGGGGATTTGCTGTAACACATCCAATTGCTATCCAATTTTCTTTTGTTCACATAATAATTTGATTACCATAATTAGGAATTTAGTACACCATTCTTTTAGTAGCTAAAATCTAGCTAGTAGCTTTATGATGGTAAAATGTTTAGAGTTTATTTTGATGAGAAAGTCTTATATAGGCACAATACTAAACACTAAATGATACATGTTGGACGCATACACACAAATAAAAAAATAAATTAAAATAGAACAATTTAGTCACATCACTTAATATTAACCTATCAACTTTAAATTTTTTGAACTCATGTGTGTGTGCCCAACATATGTCATTTAGTATTGTGTCTAGGTAAGTATTGCTCTTATTTTGATACACAGATTTTTTTGCAATGTTGATAATCAACAAATTCATTCATATTTGTGACACTATATAAATAAGGCTTAATTGCACTTTTAATTCACATATTTTATTAAATTTGTGAAAATAGTGAGACTATTTTTGTGAGTTTGAAAAAATAGGGAGACTGTGTTTAATCTGCTAAAAAATAGGGGATTGAACAACTTTTGTTTTACCTTATTTGATTTAGAAACTGGTTATGAGACTGGATAAAATATGTAGCAAGAGACAACTCAAAAACAAAATTTTTTGTCCCTCATTGAACCACGAGACAACTTTTTGTCCATAGTACAACTATAAAAATTATGAAAATACCCATTTTATTTTCGAATATAAACAGTATTATCACTCTATCTCTCTCCGTTACAGTTTTGTCATGTCATATACTATCTTGTTCTGTTATGTACTGTTATGTTCAGTACTTGGTGTTTTGGGAATCAAACACACCCATATATGAAACATTTTTAATTATCAAATGAATATGATTTATTGACAATGTAAAATAAAATAAAATTATACCTACAATTATATAAATTATATTATATTTTTAATTCCATTTTTAACTAGCTATATGATTTCATGTCCCTTTGTGATTATTAATTTAAATCAGAGAGATAATTTATTTATTATATTTAGGAATTGTTTATTGAAATGCATGTGCTAATGCCTAATAGCTTCAATAGAAGCATACTAGAAGAATCTCACTATAAACTACAAATGTGAACAGATCTTTTATTTTAAAATAAAATAAAAATATAGTATGGAATAATTAACTATATGCTTATATGCGTTGGTCGTGCTTTAATTTGGTCATGATCATATATATTATATTCTCTTTATTACAACAAACAAATGATGAAACGGAAAAGAAAATGAAGGAAGCTGAAAAGACATGTGGAATACTTAAAATTGACTAAAATGCATTTCATTTGTGTGGCTATTGCTATGTCTTAGAAGAATTTTATAAATGAAATAAGGACTTGTGAGATTGATAGATGGATATATGATCACTGCATTTATTATTAATAGAGAAAATAAACAAGAAATGATCTTAAGAAAGATAAAGGCAATTAATTAAGTTTTGATATATTGGAGGTTAAATTCATAAACCCTTCTAAAGCATGTGGGATATTTATAAGGGTGATTAAGGATTGAGTTGAGACGGATTAGACTATGTCTATAATAATAATAATAATAATAATAATAATAATAATAATAATAATAATAATAATAATAATAATAATAATAATAATAATAATAATAATAATAATAATCTAACTCTACTGCTCTAGAAAAAAAAAATCTAACTTATTGTCAAAAATAAAATAAAATCTAACTCTACATTTTTATCGGGTCATTTTTTAAACT
This sequence comes from Trifolium pratense, assembly GCF_020283565.1. Taxonomy (NCBI): domain Eukaryota; kingdom Viridiplantae; phylum Streptophyta; class Magnoliopsida; order Fabales; family Fabaceae; genus Trifolium; species Trifolium pratense. Next base: position 17,065,685 of record NC_060059.1, read on the forward strand.
ATGATTAACATGGTCTTAGACCTGAAGAAATCTAACGTTGTATGCATCAAATTAATACTATGATTAAAGAGGTTCTGACACAGTACTATATCGTCGAAAATAACGTGGAACATTTGACGTACGCATAAAAACATCTTATTTAGAAGAGTTTTTTTTTTTTGAAGAAGCTAAATTAAAAATAAATAAGCTAAAGAATAAATTTCCGACCTACCGGATTCGAACTAGTGACCTAAGGATGGCTATTCAGCTTTAATACCAACTACAGTCCTCCGCTCTACCAATTGAACTAAGGTCGGATTGTATTTTTAGATGAGATATTATTAATGTTCCTTCCTTAGTGAACTATATTATTTATATTAATTGCATGGTTTTGGTTGGCATGAGTTATTATGCATAAGAAATAAATTTATGCATGGTGCATAAACAAATCTCCACAATCAAATTGAATCTAACAAATTTTCAAACGCACCATTTTCCACCCCCAAATCAACAGCAAGAACCCCTGAACGTCATCAGATTCCTTCGTAGTTTGTTTTAAACTAAAATCATGTCAAAACTATTTTTGCTGTGGAATGATTTCACATTAGATGTACTTAATCATGCCAAAACCATTTTTACTGTGTAATGGTTTCAAAGGGTTTTAATCCAAAACCATTTTGTTGTGCAATGATTTTGTGTGTTATTTATGCATGGTGCATAAGGAATTCACTTATGCATCATAACCGCTCCCGTTTTGGTTTATAGGTCGATTAGGAAACAATGTTAATGTAGCTTTCTCTGACTGGTGTAACAATCTTTTAGTTTGCTTTAGTGGTATTTAAATGGATTGTTTTTGAATTGTAAGGGTTGAGTACTTTTTGTACTTCTTCTAGTTCAAATTTTGCTTATAAAAAAAGTTTATTATATAAAAAAAAGAAAAAGAGAAGAAATAGTTAGTTTAAATGGCATTTGTATAGTTTGTAGATGACCATTCGATTATGACCAAAAATTGAAGATGGGGAAATCATGTTTTTTTAGTATTCTTTTTAGAACAGCAAAAAACAATTATATATATGGGTAAAGTTATTTCCATAAATTATACTCCCTCCGTCTTTTTAACTTTTTAATTTTATCCCAAAACTTTAGTCATTTTAAGAAATTAATGCACATTTAGTGATAGTTTATCATTTGCATTGCACCCTTACAAAAGTTAAAACATTAATTAAATATATTTTCTCTTTCTTAATAAAGTAAGGGTAAAAATGATTTTCCTTATCATTTTTTAATCTCCATGCAAAACTCAAAAAAGACTAAAATTTTGGGACGGAAGGAGTACAATGCATTTTTAGGCTTTAACTTTGAACTTGATATTAACATAATAGTGGTTCAGTGGAAGGATGTTATGAGCTAGAGGTCGGAATCTAAGCATTGAAGATGATTGTGACGATGGAAAAAGGGGGATACATGTTGTTAACCATGGTTAATTAACACTAAGAAGTAGTATTTTTACACACCAATAGAATGAGTCCAACGGACAATCTAGAATTTGAATTAGATATCCTTTGTGGGTTCTCTGCTAACAAATTTACAATTGTACATGATTTGGCATGTTTGAGCGATAATAATCTAGGCGCGTATGAACTTGAACTTTGAAAATTAAATGGAAAAACAATAAATTGTTGGAATATAAATTGAGTATACATCAATCGAGAGTGTATCCCTGTGCTGTTTTTGTGTGCGTGCGGATGTGTTTCTGTTTTAGGCAGTGTATTTCTCTTTCGGAAATGAACTCCCTAAAACAACCTAAGTTTATCTTATTTATAGAGAAATAAAATATCTGAGTAACCGCCTTCAATTTGACTTGGTCTCCATGTTGTCTTGATAATTGTTGATAAATCAACATATAATTTGATGATTTTGTTGTTTAATTTAAAATTAAATGAAGTTTTTAGGTTAATTTTGAAGGATTTTTTTTTTTTTTTTTACTTATGTATGCAGGTAATAATGTGCTTCTTCTTAAGCTCTCAGGTTCCATTCTCTCAAGTGTCAATTTAGGTGGGCTAATTTACCTTCTTCAAAAAAAATAGTGAAAGACTAATATAAAGGGTAAATGTCACAGCGTGTTATATAAACACTACGTAGACCATTACAAGTTTAGGTAAAGAGTATAGTTGCTTAACTGTAGGGCATGGTCCCCTCGTGTGATGCCATAATTCATAAGACATATGAACATCTGGGCAAATAGCGATGCGTAAAAGATATAAATAAAATTTCAAGATACTTATGAAATTGTGTGAAAACCACACTACTAAAAATATCGTCATTAATTAGTGACTGATTTAGCGACCAAAATACTTAAAAATGGTCACTAATCTCATTAGCAACCAATTTAATTCAGTGGCGAATGCTCTGGTCACTAAATTGGTTACTTATTATGGGAGCTAAGTAGAAAAACCCAAAACGAAAAAAAGAAAAAGACTAAAAGATCTTCTCAAAAGGGGGTAACCCCGTACTGCAAAGGTCATACTTGGCACGACCTAATCTTACATCGAGTACTTAGGCAGGACCTTAATTACTTTACAAAACATTTCTCTAGTGCATAGGTTTATCCACTCTTCCTCAATGAATGTTACTAAAGCATTCTCCTCCCCAAAAATTTTAAAGCATCAAAATATAAATTTATCATTTGTGTAAAGACGTTGTTATTATTAATAATATTTTCCGTTTAATATTTTTTATGTATATATGTTTCTCAACACTCACATTATTATTGCGTCAAAAAACACTCACATTATTTTTATATATTTAATTTGAATAAACTAACAAAACTTATTTGTTCTTAAAATATATTTTTTAAAATATTATAAAATTAACATAATTATTTCTTTAGAGGAAATAGTTTAATAACCGTATTATGTGTAAACAAAAAATAATATCATACTGTGTCAAAAACAAAATATCATACTAACCATGTGATTTGAATCAAGTGATTAATTTTGGTGTTCAATACTTCTTGTACCCTCTCTTTTATGAACTCTTTTTGTGTATCCACTATTTATTATTTATATATAACTATATTTGCCATTTTTTTTTAAAAAAAAAAGACTTAAATGCCGCAATGACTCTTGTTTTGGCTTAGGGGTTGTCGTTTGTGTTTGAGTAGGATTGGGTTGTTGTGGTGATGCCGTGATGGAATTTGCGTTATTATTAATAAAAGACTTGAATGCAAATTTATTCCTCTATTTTGATTGAATCATAATTTTAACCCTATTGAATTCAAAGAAGAGAATTTATTAAATAAAAAGATATATATTGAATTCACTGTTGCGTAAAAAAAAATTTGAATTCACGGTAAACAAACCCCCTCATTTACTGGACGCTAGTTTGGACACCCGTGTCAAGCACGGGCTAGAATTTCGTCTAAATTAGTCATTTAAAATTAATTTAACTCATCACATATTATATTATTTTTATCGATAAAGTATTAATTAACGTCACATATTGTCCTTTTTTTTGTGAATCAAAGGTATCCTCTACGCGTAACTGGAGAGATTAATCAACTCAAGGTAACTGAGATTCATTTAAGGGGTTGACCTCTCCCAACAAATGTTTCTCCATACGCACCGGCCAGAAACTACATTCTTTTTTGAACTATAGAAAAATAACATTTAGACAAACATACGACATTTGTAGGTTTTATACTCAATATAATATTTTACTTGATTTAGAAGAATTGAGCCGAATTTCCTAAAAATGTAGAAAAAGAGGGATGAATAATTTAAATGATAAAAAATGAGGGAGAAATGTAATAACTCATTTGACCGTCAAATTGTATTACAAAGAAACAAACACTATTATACATTATTAAAAACCTCATGATAAACTACATTAGTGGTCTCACTGCACACTTGATTTTCTTCATCTAATATTAATATTTTTAGACCCTTCTTTAACTCTAGACAAAACGACGTATAATTGTCAATGAGTGAATATTGGTTTAGGAAGATATATTCTGACATGAGAAAGTGACTGACCCTGACTCTTATTTATAGTCATTGCAAAACATAAGGTCAATGAAATTTGTCTTCTCGTAAAATTGAAAGATAATCCAAGGTCACTCTGTGTCAAATTCAAGCTTGGATTAATTATTTTATCACCCACATTTTTCCAGTAATTGAAAATTCACCAATACAATGTTTTCCAAGAACATCAATGATTAATCTAGTCTCATTGCACAACTGTGCAGCCTGGTCAATATTCCTCATCAACATCACCAGACATTCAACTTTAAATATCAATTTGTGATTTGGAATGTCGAAACACTTAATATCATTTAAGAATTTGGGTGTGAACCATTCTCTTTGTATCTTGTTATATTCATCTGATCTAGAAACCGAAACATAGCTAATATATTCTTGCTCACTTCTAAGGACCAACAATAAAAGATACTCATTAACATTCTCGACTGCATACAAAGTTGGGGCAAGTATACTATGCTCTTTAAAAAAAAATTGGATTTCTTCATATTTTTTTAAAAAATTGGATATGCAAAATCAATAAGAGAACGCAAGAATATTCAAACTAATTTTACACCCTCATCTGCAGACCTATTTCCATTACTGATTGAAAGAATCCATTTGGGCGGCAAACATTTTTATTTCAATTTGCTTAGCATGAACGGTCGAAGCGCTTAAACACATATTTGTTGTAAGCTTCAAAATTTTGCAATGATCTCATAACTTGGACGAATTGATCGCGATTGTCATTATGTCATGTTTGCATCCTTTGCTAGTAACAGATAAAATTGTCTAAAATCACCCCCTAAAACAACTAATATACCACTAAAGGGTTTATTAATTGCTATTGTACACCGTTGTAAGACATCATATCACATAATGACTTGCCAAAAGACTCAAAGCACCAACGGTACATCATACGTGCTTTGTCTCAAATGATTAACTTGGTTTTTCTAAACAAATCAGCCTTGTCGCTCTTTTTATCAAAACTACATATTGATGTCTCATTAATTTGCAGTGGAATTTCGAACAATGAATGTGTTGTACGACCACCTAGTAGTAATAGGGATGCTATGCCACTAGAAGCTGCATTAAGTACAATGTATCATTTAGCATGTAGTCCAGAAGACATTGTTCTCCAAATAAATGTTTTTCTTGTTCCTCCATATCCATATAAAAAGAAAAAACCATCAAATTCAGATTCAACAGAGTCCACAATTTGATTGTAAATGATCTTCTACTTAGCTAAAAGCATGCTAGATATATAGTTGGTCACGTGTCCTGACCATTTCATCCCTATTATAACTTATTCATCTACAACTTATTACAAAATTGAACAACATTGGTATAGTCAAGTTAATGCTTAGTTTTTCATATTATAGGATGTCAAAATCATAAAATTAATTCTTAAATATGAAGATCATATATCGCTAAATTACATCTAAGAAATATAACTTGTTTCTTGGATTAATCCATTTGTAAACTAAAAGAAACAAATATTTTCTAAAAAAAAAAATTCACGAAAAAAATAAAGAAGTGATAAAATGATAAAATATATAAAAACCAATACACACACAATCAATTGATAAAGATTCATATTCATTCATTCAACTTAAAAATTTAATTTATAATTTATAATTTAAAATTGAAACTAAATATAGTCCCTCCATAAACATTCAAATGTTAATTCTAATTTAAAATTGAAATTAAATAATTAATATTTTACTAAAAAATCAAAATCGACATATTTTTGTCAAACTCATTAACAAATTGAAAAATAGTCAACATATTAAACAATTTGGGGATTCCTCTTAGATTCAAAATAGGATTGAGATTTATAAGCGATTTTTCAAATTATTCAATTGATGGGAGAGTAGGAGAATATCGACCATTGAAGTTATAAAATGATGATAGAATGAGAATTGGAAAAATTTAGATAAAAAGAGAGATGTTGATTAAGGGTTTGGATTGTAAAGATTGACAAAAATATGAAGAAAAAAAAGAAGATATATTTTCAATGTAGTAAGTTATTTTTGTTAATTCTTTATGATCGTAAGTCTAATTAGTTTAAAGACTTATGCATTCGCATGAGTTTATTGATTTTTATTCGGTATTTAAGTTTGTCGTTATTTTAAGATAGAAATTTTATTTAGAATAAAAGATTTAAAAATCTGTTGTATAATATTGTTAAAATATAAGTGAAACTATTGTATTATTTCATGTAAAACTTATTAGATGCATTTGCTTACAATTATCAAGGACAAATATTTATCCAATTTTCCATGCATCTCTCACAAATAATGTTCCTATGTAAATTTTTTAATAAAAAATTAGTTATTAACATAACAATTTTGTTATATAATTATCACTCAGTGATAGTTAGCAGTAAACTTGACAGTAATATTGTTTATATTTTTTTTTTCCTTCCTATTTTTATGCATATTCATTCATCTTATATTTTATATATTCTTTCTATAATAATTTTTTATTGACTAAACTTCCTATAATCTTTTTATTGTTTTTGTTTTGTTAATATTTTTATGCATAGATTCATATGTATTCTTTTTGTTGTATTTATCTTTATCTTTCTATATTTTTCTGTAATTTTGTTTTTTACTAAATTTTCTACAATCTTTTTATTGTTTCTATTTTTTTTTATTTTTCCTTTCACCACCAGTTTAATATGGTTTAGGTGTCAGTTCTGACATCAAGTGGTTCCACCTCCCTCCTGATCGCAGTTCTGACATCTGTTTATTGTTTATGTTTTGTTCCAATTTTTATGGATACTTTCATATATAATATATTTTTTTGTGTTTATCTTATTATTTCTATTTTTTTTGTAAAATTACAATGAACGATACAAAATTTGGAATATTGTTAAAACTGATAAGGACAAATTAGTAAGTTTGATAGTAATGATTTAATTATATTAGAAGTAGAGAAGTAGAAAGAAGGAAGTAAACAATAATAATAATAGTGCACTCAAATGATAAATTAAACCAAATTATATATTCAAATATTCAAATGATAATAAAGATAGTAATGTATAATTCAAACGTTACTTAGATTAGTATACTCCAATGATAATAATAGCTTGTAACAATAAAATAAAATAATAATAATAATAATAATAATAATAATAATAATAATAGATACCAAAACAATAAACGACGAAACTGAAATTAATTCAAATAAGTATGTAATAAATTAAACCAAAATAATATAAGTGTTATGTAAATTAAATCAAAAACATCCTACCAAAAAAATATTAAATTAAATCAAAAGTATAAAATATCAACCAATTATCACTAATCTTTCTCAATCTCGACAGTTTTCAATAATTTAACTAATGTAGGCGCATTGATTAAAATAGAAAAATAAAAAAACTGATGTAGAAGCATTGTTGCCTTAATCTTGATAGTTTTTTCAATCTTGGTACATTCTTTGAGACCTTCAACAGTATTCTTCGACGTAAGCTTTAATAAATCTTCTTCATCGTTTATCTTTGACACGTCTTGTATCAAACATACTCTAGAAGATGGTTTGATTCTTTTCAATTGTCTTATTTCATACATAATGATATCAAAATATAAATTATAATATTATTAATTATTAATTGAAATTAAATGAAATTTTTAATATTTAGAGAATTCACTTTTTTTTTTTCTTTTTTGAAGAAACTAAATTAGTCCACCCAAATTGGCACCAGAGAGAATCGAACTTAATTAATTGGCACAAGAGAGAATCGAACTTGAGACCTCAAGGAGAAACACACTCGCAGGTGGGTTAAAATTCTCCTTTTCTTTCAGTCATTAGCTGCATCAAAATTATGATCGAAGAACCACTTTATCGCATAAATTAGATTATATATCGTTGAACAGATCATGCTTTATTAGATTGTTATATCATTCTCCTTAACTAAAATAAATTTGAACATATTATGTTATGTTAGATTATATTATTCTTTTAAGAGATATTACAACTATTATTAAATTGTCATGAAATCATCTAACTTGGTGGAACAGATAATTAAAGGAAAAAGAAATATACATGGTTACACAAAAAAATTAAACATAAAATAAATGTACCATGAAATGAGAGAAAGATCCGAGTCGCGGCGGTTCACATATTGAATGAATCAAATACGAATAAAAATATATAAACTCAACGTTTATATATAGAGAAAAAAAAACCTAAGTTATATTTAAGGGTGATCCATCGTTTGTTTTTTCAGTTATGCTAATCCTCTGTTTTTTAGTTAAGATAAATTTAAGTTACTTAGCTATGATATATCGTTAAAATTAATTGTGATCCATCGTGTTTTTTTTTGAGTTATTTGTTTTGTTATGCTAATTATCTTTTTTTTTTTTGAGTTTTTTTAGTCATATAATTAATTCATAGTGTTTTTTTTTGTTATAATAGATTCCAGTGGCGGCTTGCACACACGTGCGAGGTGTGCGATGGCATCGGGCCTCAGCTCAAAATTTTGAGGTCCTATAATATTACTTATATATTATTTATACCTATAAAATATCAGATGTATATTAATAAATTAATTTTTAGACCATAAACTAATAGTTATATATAATTAATGTTCATATAATATCATATGAGTATCAATAGATTAGTTATCTATACTCGTAAATATAGTTTTATTTCATTTTAATCTTTGCATAAAATTTAAACTTAGATTAGGAAGTTCCTTTTTAACGTTATATACAAAGATAATTATTTTGTATTTCTTATCCCATTTGATTTAATGCAATTGGTTTAATATTGATAATCTATATGTTTACAAGAATAAAAATGATTTTTTTATATTATACGTAATTTAAATAGACGATTTTTTTTTAAAAAAAATTAAATTTTTTATATTAAGTGGCCACTTTTATATTTTACACAGAGTCTCCTAAAACCCGGAGACGCCCCTGATATATTCATTGTACAAAAAAAAATTATTAAAAAAAAAGAAGACACGTAGGCGCCACATAAAATTATAAAATGTCACTTATAAATTTGTTCATTAAGAAGCAACGTGAGAACATCAAGTATACTTTTTTACTTTGAGCAAGACAAATATATATAGTATAGATTCCCACATTTTTTTTAATAGCAAATTATTACATACCTTTAATTTTTTGTATTTTAAGATAAATAAGTAGTATTAAGGGGTTTTATGTGTAAAAAAAGTACTCCCAAGGAAGTCAAAGTTATAATCACTATTGCCATGTTGCTACTATCACTCACCATCATTAACTGCTATTATTATTGAATCATCACGACCACCATTATTGCCTTTTTTTGGCCATCATCACTATCATTGTGTGTAGTAATAATCTATACAAGGACACTTTAGTTGGATATCTTTTGTACAATTTTATTTTTAATAACATGGTTCGATTTTGTCCCCGTGAGCTTAGCTCGGTTGGTAGGGACATCACACTATATGTGCAGGAGCCCGGGTTCGAACCCGGGACACTCCACTTATTCACCTTTAAGGTGGATTTTCTAGCCACTAGGCTACTTGACCAAAAAAAAAAAAACATGGTTCGATTTTATGTATACAAAATAATACTTCTTTTTCAAATTATGTATACAAAATAATAATTCTTTTTTAAAATTGAAAACATATATATACTAGCACATCATATCCCATAAAAAAATTACTAGGACATCATCATCATCATATATATAACACAAATATTATGAAGCTAAACAAGCAAATAAACTTAAATGGGCGTTATAATGCAAAGCACAATAGAATCAATAAAAGTTGATTCAATTGGTAAAAAGTTAACTTATATCCAACAATTTAAGAGCGCAAGTTCAACTTTCCTCCAAAACCCCTCCATCGAAAATATATCCTAAATTATTTCTCTTTTAAATTTTTTCATTTGTGCACATGTCTCCAAATACTTTTCGTTTGGCATTGTGTTCATATAAGGCTTGCTATATATAGTTCATCCAACTATTTTTGGTGTGTGATTTTGCATGGCCTTGAAGGATGGGTTAAGAAGGTATTTGATTATTTGTCATTCGATTTTTTTAGGCCATTTGAGTTGAGGAACAATTATAATCTCTTGATCTACTCCAAAGTGTCTCACCTATAGTTGAGTTTATTTGAGTTCTATCCTAAAATTGAAGGGAGAAGGATCGTTTGAGGAACGAACTCGCATCTTTTATGTAAGAAGTAAGCTTCTCAATTGCTAGACCACATGACTTAATTGATTTAAATATGCAACGCTTAAATTAAAAATATGAATATATACCTATAAAAAATGAAAAAATTGGAACTGGGGGCGGCCATTGTCTTCCTCGGTCCATAAGGGACTCCGCCCCTATAATTTAGACGGGACTATTAGCTATTTTAATACATAGATCATTATATTTACAATTGTGTATTTAAATTTTCTTTTTGCCGCTTAAAAAACAATTTCATATCATTGCCACTATATCTAAACATTTAAAGAATAATCATCATCTCTCGATAAAAAATTAAAATTCAACCAATTATAAATGTATGGTACACACACAATTAAATAATAACTTATAATAAATAAAAAAAATAGGGTAGGCATACTCACAAAATTCGTTTCAATTATTTGAGCAGGGACTGCAAAGCATTATTGTTTACCAAGTATAGGACTATATAAAAATGGAATATGGAAATTTACATGTACTATAAAGACATAGAAATAAAATGTCACTGTTTTAGATATCTAAACAAGGTAACTAGTCTACAAATGAGAGGACAATAGAAGATGGAAAACTAACAAACCCAAGTGGCATGCATGTGATTTGAAAATAACAAATTACAAAAATTTAGTTTATTGAGGAGACAACCATTTGAGCAGGTACCTGAAATCCCGTTTGCATATGGAAAAAATTATTATTAAGTGAATCTTTTGTATGCATTTTATTTGAATATGTATCGATATATTTATTAAGGTTACCAATTTTGATTGATTCACAAATTATGTTTATTTATTTTTTTATATTAAACATTGTTTGTGGACCTATCAGTATTAACAATATACCAATATATATCTAAATAAAATGTATACCAGAGTGTTTACCTTATTATTTATTTTTTGAATAGTCGGTTAAAGATCAACGGTTTCATATTTCTCCACGTGTCAACATGCAACTGGTTACTATCATGATGTGAAATAGGCATGCAGCCACAAACACAAGTTCCTCAATTAAGTTATATTATTGATTATTGATGGGGATATAATTTTCTCTCTCTTCTCTATATATTTCTATATAGCCAAACAAAGCTACATTATAATACAAAGAGGACATACCCTTAAGAGAAACTACAAAGCACTTTTAGTTTCATAGAGAAAGGAAAAGTAAAAAAGAGTGTTTATTATTTCTTTTCAAAGAAATATTTCTGCTGAGGTTTGGATTTCATTGAGAAGCCAAAAATGGCTACTATGATTGGGAAAGATAATGATTTGAGCTTGAAGACTGAGCTTTGTCTTGGTTTGCCTGGTGGTGGTGGCGGTGGCGGCTCTGAGCAGGTTGAAACTCCAAGGGCTTCTGCAAAGAGGGGGTTCTCTGAGACTATTGATCTGAAGCTCAATCTTCAAACCAAAGAAGATCTGAATGGGAATATCAAGAATGCTTCAAAGGACAAGAGCCTCCTTAAGGACCCTTCTAAGCCACCAGCTAAGTAAGTTTCTATTTATCCAATTCAATTTTTTTTATGAACTTTTGGATCTAAACAAAAGAGTGGTATGTGCAAAGGAAAATAGTGAATAAGTTGATATGCACGTACATGCAACATCTTAATGTTTTCACCTTTTAATTAGTTAATAAGTTGATATCCATTTGTATTTAAACTTTTTCGTATATAATATTATATTTTTCATTAAAAAAAATCTTAGTAATACAAGTGTGAATTTATAATCTCAAAAGATAGAGTTCAAATTCTATGTAAAATAGTCGTAAGAGTCTAGAGTATTCAGAGTTTGAATTCCGACCCTGCACATATAATGTTACGATATTCCTACCAACTGAGTTAAGCTCACACGGAGAAGTCTGTGTTTTGTTTTTTAATTAGAAAATTTTATTAAAATTGCTCACTCTATGACTTTAATTAATAATAATAATAATAATTTCCATTTTATTAAAATTGCTCACTCTATTACCATGTTCTCTTTTAAATATTTTTTTTTCTTCCATATAGTAAGTATATAGTTGCATGAGGTATATATATGGGTTTTCAAGATTTATGCAATTTATTTATAAGTTTGAGATTTATGGGGATTTGTAATAAATATTAAATATTATAATAATATTTCAGGGCTCAAGTAGTTGGTTGGCCACCAGTGAGGTCATACAGGAAGAACATGATGGCACAAAAGGTTAACAATATTAGTGAAGATGGCAATAATGAGAAGACAACAAGCAGCACTACTTCTGGTGCATTTGTTAAGGTTTCTATGGATGGGGCACCTTACCTTCGTAAGGTTGACTTAACAATGTACAAAACCTACAAAGATTTATCTGATGCCTTAGCCAAAATGTTCAGCTCCTTCACCACTGGTAATATATTAATTAGTAGTACAATATTATTAATAAAATAATAAGCATATTTATAATTAATATATATTTTAATTAATTATATTATTCCCTCAAAACCTCTTTTACATCACAAGTCCACAACTATATTTATTTGGAATAAATTAGGTATATTTTATGCACAATTTTTTTGAATGGCAAAATATTTAGACCATTTTACGATTTGTGCGAGTCATCCTTGCGTAAAGGTCATATTAATCTTTTGTATTGTTCCAATTTTATCGGAGGTTCTTGAAGGAACAATTTTAAAGACTAATTTCTCAAATCAAATATATAATATATTATTACATACAACAAAAATTTTTTTATTAAAAGTTTTAACACTGCTAATTTGTATGGTTGAATTCAAATCCAGAGTCTATAATTGTTTGATAAAGTTTGTACCACTTATACTTGTTCCACTTAGTAACACTTGTATTTATCTCTGATTCAATTAATGAATTATTTTTCTTTGTTGTTAAATAAATAAATAAATTAAAATAACTACAAGCTAGAAGTATTATTTTTCTTTGCTAGTAGTATTATTATAAGGTTTTAGATCTTGATGGATGCATGGGAATTGTTGAAGATGCATGTGCTAGTTAGATTAATTATTATGATCTTGGGATTGTTACATTCTAGATACATGATTAACATGGGTCATTATTTGTGATTAATAATTACATGTACATAGAAGAATAGTATTAGTATATTAATTAATAAAATTAGTTTTGTTAATTATAATTTTGAAGGTAACTATGGGGCCCAAGGAATGATAGACTTCATGAATGAGAGCAAGTTGATGGATCTTCTTAACAGCTCTGAGTATGTGCCAACCTATGAAGATAAGGATGGAGACTGGATGCTCGTGGGAGATGTCCCTTGGGAGTAAGTTCCTAACTCATGCAACCAACATTTTATATATATATATATATATAACCTCCATCTATTTCCAGCTACTATTTACATTCATTTGTTTTTTATATTAATAATATAAATCCATAAAATTAATTACCTTTGATACATTATTTTTTTAAGGATGTTTGTTGGATCATGCAAGCGTCTTCGCATAATGAAAGGATCAGAAGCAATTGGGCTTGGTATGCATTCTATCTTATCTTATCATGTTCTTTTCAATCATTTCATTGCTCAGAAATAATTATGTACACGTGTTCATGAGTTTAACTCAGTTGATAATAGAAAAATCGTTTTTTATATTTAAAAAGTTGGGGTTCACTCTCAACTTTTTGGTTATAGACATACACACACAAGTCAAAGCACTTAATTTCTCAATAACATTGAGTAGACCTAAAATTAACTCCCGAGCCAGATTAAGCGGTTAAGTGGCCGGATACTGGTGGTGAAAAAAAAACTATTTGATAGTTGATACTTCATTGCATAATTTTATTTTAACAAAAATAATTTATCATGAATAATTGTTTACAAATGATAAGCATAATATAAATATGATTTAATAAGGTATTAAAGTTTTTTTGGTTACATAAAATTATTAAAAGTTTGTTGTCAAAGGTTAATTGTACTATTATTATCCATTCTCACAATGCGTCCCCCCCCTTGTGTGTGTGTCATTTTCTTCCTATTAATTCTAACGTTGGCATTTTGTTTATGTACTTAATTTCAGCACCAAGAGCAATGGAGAAATGCAAAAACCGAAGCTGAATTTGGTCTAAATACATATCCTATATCAAAGTCCCATACCAAAGTGGACCTATAAGAAAAGATATATGAAAGCTAGCACTACCTTTGGATTGGAGTGTTTTTATTTTGGATGTGTCTTAAGTGTTTTTTGTTTTGTTCGTATATAGATTCAACTTTTAATTTTAAGTATTTGTAATCAACATGAAGCAATAAACTTAACCACCTATATACACTATTATTATAGTTTGCCTTGTTTAATTATTACGACTATTATGTGATTGCTTCCTTGGTGTCATGTTTGTTGTGTGCAATATGCCTATATAATATACTTTGAATTTTATTAATGCATATTTTATAATTATTATTCCTCAAGAGATTAATTCTTCTATTATTTCATTTATATTTAGTAATGTATATTTTTATTAATTTGTATATTATTGTATTGTATTAAATTTTGATAATTTAGTATGGTAAGGGAACATTGCCATGTGCATGTTGATGGAGTTTCTTTTATGGCCATTATAGTAGTCTTTGTCATTTAGTTTTGTATTATCAAATTCGCATTAATTACTGGTCGAGTGTAGGGTTGGTGAGTGAACGCTCGGTTGGAATATCAATTTATATATGTGTACATACTCCTACATTGATCAATAACATTATTAGTATTATTAAGGGTCAATGATGCATATGCATTATACAATATATACATATCCCAATACATATGCAAAAGTATAAAAGAATTCTTGGATCGGACAATGTGACAGCTTCATGTCCTAGCTTTAGATGAAAAATATCCATTATTTTAAGGGATTTGTTGTCTATAGAGAATGCATATATAAAGCGATTTGAACTTAAGTATTTACCTTTTTAAGGGATTTGGAAGGAAGGAACATAATAGTACATCACACCTAGAGTCTCACATCGATATCGGATAATAGAGAATACTAATATATGTAATTTTTTTTTTTAAAAAAAATGAAGTTTCATATCAGTTAGAATTACACATATTGAGGAACATAGTGTGGCACAAGTGATAGATACTTGAGTTCCTTAACCATTTAATTCTGGATTCGATCCTTGACCGGTGCGTATGGAGAAACATTTATTGGGAAGGTCAACCCCTTAAATGAATCTCTGTTACCTCGAGAGAATTAATCTCTCAAGTTGCACGCAGAGGATACTTTTAGTTTCCCAAAAAAATTACACATATTGTTTAGCTTCTAAGTTCTAACACAAATCACTACCTTTGGTATAAGAGTGTTAATCATTCTTCCTTTTTGTTCCATGCACTTCCAAGTTCCGAGCCACTTCTCCGTTTGGTACAAGAGTGTTCATAATATCAATATCACCGTCCCTTTAGGTTTTTATTTTTTATACTAAAAACGACATTCATTGAAAAACGTAGAATACATTGTATAACATAAATTCAAAATTACTAAAAACTGTAATGGATAAATCTGTGAACAAAATTATAACATCAAAGTTAATAGCATACAATAGCAAAATATATACAGATATGATGAAAGTAAAGTGTCTGGAATACCGAATCTAGATCTGTAATGTTGATGAAGCCAAAATCATTGATTGAATTTATACTGAATCGACTCTGACAATTTGAACCGAACAAATACCACACAAGATGAGAAAATATAATGCTGCACCAAGAAGACGAACTACGCAACGTAGCACAATAAGTCGACGAAATCACAAAAGAAGAAAAAATTAAATATATGGGAAAGTCAATTATTTGAATAAAGAGAAAGAGAAAAAGTTAACAAAGTAAGAGAGAAAGTGTACAACATCAGCTCAACATTAACATATAATCGTACCTTTAGATTAAGAATGGTCATAAATAAATAAAAGAGTATAAAATCATTTCAAGTAGTCAAATTTAAAAAATGAAAAATTATTGATCCAAACAGTGCCTCTGGGCACTAGTTAAGCATATAAATAAGGAAATTATGTTTTGGAAATTGTGAATTCAATACATTGAAAGTGTAAAAAGTTAACTTATCAACATTAACTTTTTCTTTTATTTCTATTTTTGGTATGTTTAACTAGTGCTCCGAGAGCACTGTTTAACATACCCATTAAATAAATTGTATTATCTTTAAAGTTCAACATTCTCTACAGTATTTGGTTTGCTCGAAATAATAAAATCTTTCAACAAACTGACACACCTGTGACTGTAGCGGTTGAGCGTGCTTTGAAAATCCTCTATGAGTACCAGCATTCCATCACCATTGATCGCCTTGTTCCTTCAGCCACGAGCTCCCAAGTAATCCATAACAACATCTGCTGGAGTTCGCCCCCTGAGAACTACCTAAAACTTAACGTGGATGCTCATATTTCGGATGATGGCCGTTGGGGGATAGGTTTGGTCCTCAGAGGGACGGACGGCCGCTGCGTTGGAGCGGAGACGAGGGTGGCTACTGGCTCAAATGATGTGATTTTAGCAGAAGCAAGGGGTTTACACGAAGCTTTAAGCATGGTGGATCGAATGAAAATTTCGAAGGTTATCATTGAAATGGACTCCGAACAGATTGTAAAAGCTTTGAATTCAAAGTACTTTCCAAGAAAAGAATGGGGAAAAATAGTGCAGCAGAGTGCTAGGGCTATGGAAGGTTTCGCTGAAGTTTCTCTCTCGTGGGTGAAACGTGACGGCAATACAGTAGCACATTCCCTTGCTAGATGGGCAATGATAGAGCCCAATTGCTTTTGGGCCTCCAATTTCCCCCTTTGTATTATAAGCCTGCTCCAAAACGACATGGCTAGTGTACCCTGATTCTTTATATAATATGTCTTGCTTCAAAAAAAAAAAACATTCTCTACATCCTAATATAATTCTCCTCATGGAGAAATTAAAAAAAAAAAAAAAAAAAAACCTTGATGTCGCAATGGCAGACTTTTTAAAAAAACTCAAATTTATTACTAATATATTAAAATCGATTACCACTAAAGTTCCTAACTTATCTTTATTGCTTTTAACCACGTTGCAAGTTTTATAACCTTCACTGTAATTTCACTAAAAAAATATTTAAAAAAAATATAGAAAGACTATAAGATAAATATAAAAAAAAAAATATATATATATATATATATATATATATAGAAAGAATATAATTAAGTTAAATAAAAAAAGTGGATATACTTAAAATAGGAATAAAACAAAGGTGAGCACTCCGGTACACATATTATGTGGATGTGTACCGGTACATTGTTGATGTGTATAATTTTAATTGGTCCACATATAATGATAATTTAACAAATCATTTCAAGACTTCTTTAAATAGAAGTTTTCTAAATTACTCTTTTAATTACAAAAATTTCAAATTGGGGATTATTGTAATTTAGAAACCTTAAAACATGTTTCAATAATTTCAAACGAAAGTCAAAATTCCTTAAACATGTCTCTTTCTCTCTTTTGTGTCTTTGTTCTCCTTTCTTTAATTTTGGATACTTATTTTTAGGGTTTTAATATGCGTATATTTTTTTTTAATCAATTTCTTTTATTTTTTGAAAGTATAGCACCCCTTGAATTCATTCTGATGCCTTTCTTTAAGAACAAAAAATTCTGATGTCTTTCTTTCAATTCCTCTTAAAGTTCATATTTTTTTTTTCATATCTCAATTTCATGGTTTTTCAATTTTTGGGTGTTGGATTTTTTTGTTTTAGGTTATTAGGGTTCATAGAAAATTGTTCTTATCTTTGTTTTTGCTAGTGGGGTTACAGTGAAACACAAAACTGAAGACTTTTGGAACCGAAAATTAGAGAGAATAGAAATATCATTATAAATTTGAAGTGGGCAAGTGGCTTGGTTTTAAGACAAAAATTTGAGAATAGAAACCGTATAATTTGTCATGATAATACATTTTCTTCAATACACTGTATTCTGTTGTGTGAATTTGTATGATTGATACTATGATTATATATTAAACGGTTGCATTTTTTAAGAAAATAAAAGTTAAAAGATGTGGTTAATTTTTATTTAGAAGGGTAGTATTTCTAAAGAAAAAAATTGAAGATGTTATTGATTTTTGCTTAGAATTGTAGTATTTTAAAGGAAAAAAAATCAAAGTTAAAAGATTTTATTGATTTTTGTTTATTTTGCGCGACGGCGGAATGACATTAGGGATCTTGTTTTAGTATTGAGTTTATGCTTTATTTATTTTTTTGACGCAAGGTTTATGCTTTTTTTTAACAATATAAAACAAAACATTAATATAATATAATATAATATAATATAATATAATATAATAACAAACAAATTTAATTTACAAAATATCATTTGTCTTGTTGGTAAGTTATATATTTTGTTAATTTACGGTCATGGGTTCTAATCCCTCATGGGACAATTTTTATTTTACTTTTTTAAAAATAAATTTTTAATAAATTATTTTTGAGCTTATAAAAAATAACTTTTGCAAATAAATAATGATTAAGGGTCCGTTTGGATTAGCTTATTTTTGAGTTTATGCAAGCAGTTTATGCAATTTTTATGTATTATTATAAGTTTGTTAAGGTGGTTTATGATAAAATAGCTTATAAAAATACAATTTTCACTAGTGTGAACTTATAAAATAACATAAAACATAATTTATATTGCATAAGCTGTTTGCATATGCTCAAAAATAAGCTAATCCAAACGGGACCTAAATCTCAACTAACTGAACCGACTAAAATAACAAAAAAAAAAAAGCTAATTGGACTAACAGTTACTTAAGAATCCCTCGTGGAAACCCACTTAGGTTGGTTTAGTGGTGTTGACTTGGGTCCTTGGAGTATGCTCCTCTCAAGGTGTTAGGTTCGATTCCCTCGTGTGCCAATTTCGGTGGAATAGTCCATACAGAGCAAAAAAAAAAACTATGGCTTTATATGGGGCCCCGCAAGTGGGCGGTGAAATTGGTCGTTTCGGATTAGTCGGTCCTAGAATCAGATACCGAGTTTTTTTTATAAAAAAGAATCCCTCGTAGATCAAATTTATTCTCAAACAATCCAATATCACTTAATTGGAATGACGCACATAGGATTCAAACTTTCGGCAAGATAATGGTTCAATATCAACTGGTTGGATTTCCTGTGACTCAAAAAACTTAGTTCATATATGACCTGACTATTAAGTCTTAACTCTCAACTAATAATGCCGACTGTGATTAAAGAAATCAAAATTTATAGACCAAACTCTTCAACTTGAAACATAGTTCATATGCAAAACCTAACTAATTATACCTATTTTTAATTAAGGAATTCAATTTTTCTCAATCAAGTCATTCAATATAACCTAATAACCTAATTGAAGTAACAAATACTTATGAATTTAAATTTCGACAATCAAACATTTCTTTATTGATATAAAAATTTCATTTACAAAAACTTTAGTATTTTTTAAAATGAGATGAATTAAATATGAATTTAATAAATAAAAAAAACAAGATAAAAGTAACGAATACTTTGACCTAAAAATTAAATTTTGAGCTCCTAATTTTTGGACAAACTTTTTATAATGCTCTATACATATTTTGCAAAATCATCATAAATACGCATCGACTTAACAACATGATTAAAATTACATGCATACTAGGTTTGCTCTAGTATGTTAGAGGTCGTTGGATCGATCCTAAGCTCTATTGTAAATATAAAAAAAATTACATGCATAAATATTTTGTGGAGATGAAAACATGACATTTTTTATGAAGAAAAAAAATTAAATTCAGTAACTTTACAGCGATAAAATACTACGAATCACTAAAAATTAACAATTAATATTACGCAAAATTAACAAAATTATTATTTTTTGTACAAAAAAATAAATGTATTTTAATATTTGTATTAATGGTTAAACGACAAATAAATATTAATCTTTATAAACTAATAATATTAAAATATTATTTTAAAAGGTAATAATATAGAAATATTAAAATCATCCACTCATAATAATAATTAAAAAATTTGTTAAAGTCATACGTTTCTTTCTTTAGAAAATACACAATACTAAAATCATATTATTTTATAGGATATTATAATAATTAAAAAAAATTGGAGTAAATATTAAAATATTTGAATCTTGTTAAAAAAAAAAGTGAAAATTTGGGTTGGAAGATTTGATACATGCTTTGATTTATTGTGGAATATGATTGATGATTATATTTATGTGATGGATATATTTGCAAATTTTAAAAAGTAGTGTTTAATATAAAAAATTTAATAAAGAAACAAAATCTGCATTAAATGTTTTCGATTTGTTAAACACATAAGCAATGTACCAATACATTGCCACATAATATGTGTACCGAAGAATTCACCGCAAATTTTTTATTTTTTACAAAATTATATGCAACATTCTCGATCATCATTATTGTTGCAACATTCAGTCATTCATGTTATATATTTTAATAAACAATTTATTTTAATGTACAACAATTTTATGACTTAGAAAAGCTTCGATGACTCAAGGTAAATCATTAATCAAAGATTCTATCCCCAAAGTCTGATCTAGCAAATTTACCAATTGAACTACCATCAACATTAACTTTTTTTTTTTTATTAAAAGTAAATATTCATTCATTCATTCATTCAAATTGAAACATGCACAGATCATTACAAAATCAAGATTGCTAAAAATTAAAAAAGGTGAATCTACAAACAATCTTGCAGCACATAGGTTAATAGCATACAACGACATCATGAAAGCGCCTACAAATATGACAAAATAAATGTAATCGGAATCTGCAACGTTGATGTTCAAGTCTTCATCAGATCTAGAATGAGTTGAGGTGGATATATCAATTTGAATCAACGAAATACTGTACCAAAACGAAAAATCAACAAACGCCGCACATGACAACGATAAACCCAATACCGCATAAGACGACCACAAACAGAAAATCACGAAGAAAAAAAATTAAATAGATGTGAGAATCACTTATTTAAATAAAAAGAAAGAAAAAAACAATTTAGATACATTAACTTTAATCGCATTATCTAACACTTTAAATTAGTGTGGTGCATGTAGCAAAGTTAACAGTTGGGATCAATATTGGGCCTATTGGCCCATCCAATATGATACATATAACCACGTTGTTGACTGAGCACTGGTGAGTAGCGTAGAGACAGAGTAGTAAAAGTTGAGTGAGTCAGTAAAGGAAACTTCGTCATCGTCGCCACCACCACCACCACCAATTTCCAACTAACAATGTCATCTACAACAGAATCACTCTCCAATTTCAAAGAAGCAACACTATCAATCATGTCCACGCGCCACCCTTGGACAGAATTCCTCTCCCTTTCATCACTCTCCCTTCCATCCTCACTCTCACAAGCCACCACGCGCATCGGTATCAATCTCACGCGCTTCCTTTTCAACTACTCCTTCATTCTCCTCTTCATCCTTCTCCTCAGCCTCGTTTACCATCCTCTTTCAATCCTCCTCCTCTTAATCGCTTTCGCTGGTTGGTACTTTCTCTTCTTCACTCGCGAATCTGATGAATCGCTTACGCTTTTTAACCTAGTTTCAATCGACGACCGCGTTATCGTCGTTGCTCTGGTGATTTTTAGTTTGGTTGTTGTTGCTGTGACTGGTGTGTGGCTGAATGTTTTGGTGTCGGTTGTGATTGCGGCGGTGGTTGTTTGCTTGCACGGTGCTTTGAGGACGACGGATGCTGGTGGTTTGGATGATTATGAATCGCCTTATGGTCCTATGCTGAATGAAGCTTCTGCTGGTTCTTATTCACCTGTTTGATTATTTCGAATTTTATTCTTTAACTGTAGATTGAATTGAAATTGAAATTGAATTCGAATTCACTAACAAACTGCAATTCATTGCTCTTTTTTTTATTTATTATGTTCTGCAATTTATTTTTTACATGTATTGTTGAAATTAGTTGTGAGCATGTAGTGGATTAGGATTTTGTTATTTGTGCATAGAATTTAGTACACTAGTGAATAAATTGATTCCTCTTTTTGCGTTGTTATTTAGATTATAATGTATCTTCGGTGTTTGTATGCTATTGCAATGGAGATGTGTTTATGTGGTTTTTGAAGTTTTTTCTCTTGTAAAGACAAATTACAATGATGATTAAACCTGAGAGAAGATAAAGAACCCTATATTATATTTATATCTATGATGATGATGTTAATTATGAATGTTAAGTTTATTGAATAGATGTTTCACTTTACTCATATGGTTTGAAATTGGAATAGATTTTATCTACATTAGGGTTCATTTTTTGTTTTGTTAAGTAGTCTAGTGACTAGAAATTTATCTCTTAGTGTGAATAATTGAAGAATTTCAGATTCGATTCCCGACTCCTACATATATAATCCGATGATCCTGCCAACTGAACTATGTTCACTGGATAAGTTGAGAACTTGTGAACATACATTTTGTATCAGAAAATTTAAACTGAGGCAACCCAATAAAATCTTTGATGTTAGTACTTAGTTTTAAATGTTAAGTATTTTGAGTAGATGTTTCACTTACTCATATGGTTGGAAATTGGAATAGATTTTGTCTACATTAGGGTTCATTTTCTGTCATGTGTTTCTTCGAATTTAAATCATCAATTTAGTTTTTAAAGTATCTCGTTCTCTCTTCAATTAATTATTAGTTAATAAGTATATGAAATTCGTCAAGTAACCAAAGTATATGAAAATCTCTCAATTGAGTTCCAACATCTTAATAGTAGTGATTAAATTGATGGATGTGATATTTGAGGAATTACTAATTATATTATATGCTTTACGGATTAAATTGAAGAGATGGATATTTTTAGGATTATATTGATAACTTATTCATTTAATGAAGGAATGTAATGTATAATGAATTGAAGGTAGTGGTCAGTTTCAGCTCCAGCTCCACCTGCATAACTGAACCTACTTGGTTTGGTGCCTGTTTTTAAATTGATAATCATGAGCATTTGACTTTAATATTTAATGTATCTAGTTGCTCCTGTTTGCTTGTATGTTATTAGTGGTTGGGTATCATGCTAGAAAAATCAGAAATTTGCCTTTTACATATCCTATATTTTTTCTATTTGTGCTCACTACTGTGTTCCATATTGTTCAAATTATCACAAGCAAATATAGATTAATATACCTGTTGGTTGAAGGACGTATTAGTGAAGCTTATGTATTCTTGCTTGCCATTTTTCTGACAGCATTATGCTATTCCTAGATGAGCTATTTATGTGGTAGTTTATTGCTTTCTCAAAGTGAATTTGTTTCTTTTGTTTTTAACTATAATTTTGGTATAACCATGCATTCAAGTGTCTTTGGATATAAGATACACGATAGAAAATTGATTTTATCTTGTCTGGAATATGGTTTTGGTAATATTTGAAGGTTTAGTTAACATTAAATTGAAATTAATTTTGAAATCTAACCTCAGCTTGACTGAAAGTGATAAAAATTGCATTAGGAAAAAAAAAAGTTGTACTCTGATTTTTCTTTTAGAATAGTATGTCTCGAGCCTAGTTTATGGTGCACAAAGTGAGACAAAATTTTCACCATGTATAATTTTGTTTTTGCCATTGGATTAATAAGTCTCACCATTGGAGCCAACGAGTCTTGATATAACATATTTATCCAATGTTGAAAAACACACTTATAAATGATGAAAGACTTGTCTTGGATAAATAATTTCACTTCAATTCAAGTGAAATCAATTTTATAAAATTAAAAGTTAATTTAAAATCATGTTATCGATTACTAAACACACTAGTTATATCTACTTGTAAAGAATTTAGAATCGTTTGAGTTCAAGTTGATTGAAAATTTTAACCGTGTAGTTAAGTTCAAATGTTTAATAAGTTTTTTTTAGATGAATCGTTCGAGTTTAATTTTTGGTGGGATAATTATTGTTCGTGTTTCATTTGCCTCACGGCTGAACTGGATTATTAGATTTAGAGCTTCTTTCTCTTATAAACTAGAGAATTAATAAAAAGAAATTAAAAAGGGAGGGAAGGCTGTGCAAAATTTCTCTTAAATCCACTTTTTGTTTCATCCCAAAGAAAGGGTAGAGACGGATTTACCAAAATCCACTATCTATATTCTATATAAGATCTTAATATATATTTTTTGTTGAACAGATCTTAATATATACTTTCCTCCGTCCCGAATTATAAGAAAAAATAAAAAAATCATACTTATTAAGAAAAAGTAAAACATGAGAATTTAAAATATGTTTTTGTGGGTTTTCCTTGGAATAAGTTGCATAGGAAGATGTAAAAACAATTTGTATTGGTTGTTGTTTATTGAGAAAAGGGTAGAGAAAGAAAAATAAATCCAATTTGCATTTAATTTTATGAGAATAAGAGAAAAATATTATTGAAAATGACTTTATCCCTTATAATTTTGGACAAAAAAAATTAGTTTTTTCCTTTATAATTTGAGACGGGGGAGTATATGGTTAGTGGGAGGCGAATTCTACTGTGCAATAGCTTGTACTGTATGGTGCACATGTAAATCTATGGGAATGGATTACCTCCCGTGAAAAATCAACGGGAGGGGGTGCAGTGCCATCATCTACCACTCATTTATTTTATTTTATTATGTTAGTTACTGTTCACATTTAAATTGAAGGCTGTGCATTTTGACTCCACCTCTTTTGGTTTAAAAAAAAAAAAATAAAAAAAAAATAAATTGAAGGCTGTGATTTTACTGAACAAAAAAATCACTGGAGAGAATCCCCTCCCGTAAATCTATACTTGTGATCTTTGAATAACTTCAATGTAAATGTCAAACAGCACTAGAACATAATTAGAGATGTTAAGATATAATTGTCAGTAAATAACTTTTGATTTTTGGCCCTAAACAGACAATTTATATTTATATCTTGATTATAATTTATGTTCTAGTGCTAAAAGCCAACGGTAGTTCTTCATGAGAGATGTTAAGATATAAAATTTAATTAAGCTATCATATAAGAGCTTATTATTAGTTTTGTTACAAGAACTTACTATTTTTACAATTAAACAATAAATCATGTTTCATAAAAAAGGAAAGATTTATGTTCAACTATATATACTATATGCATAAGCTGCAGTTAAAAAGGAAAGTTTGAGATCATGATCTAGTATCCAATATTATAAGTTGCATCAGCCACAAATTACAACAACTCTCCGCATCATCAAGAATGACAACCTTGACCATGGCTTCATAAGCCACAATTTAGAGCATTGCTGAAAAATAACTTATAACACTAAGCTATTTGTGGTGGAGTTGCAAGTAAAATGGAAGCGAAAGTTAATTTTAGATCAATTGACTTTTTAAAATTGTTTTTTTGATAAAATAAGTTGCCTGTAAAATAATTTATGTTCGAAAGTTTTTCTTTTGAACGACATTTATGTTCGGAAGTATTCACTTAAAATGAGTTGAACAGGATTAATAATCAATTCAAGAGTCAAAAGCTCAAAATTCTACTTTGAAGTTAAAATCAATTCCAAAGTAAAAAACAATTCAACTTAATTACATTCAAACATGTTAAAATCAACTTTATACTTCTAAAATCACTTTTTTCGCTATCAAAATTGAAGCCAAAGATATCCGAGTGTATTTTGTTTTATAAACGGTGAGTTTGGCGAAATTACGCTAACACTGTGATATATCCTTGAAGTCTTAAAATGTAGCTTATACTAAAATCACAGTGATTCCTTTCAAACTCACCGCCAATCAAAACATACACAAAATAGTTTATATGTATGAGTCCTCAAGCCTTTCGACGGTACGAAAGGACCATAACAAAATCCTCAGCTGAGCTTCCAACAGATGTTTCAACTCTTTCATTCTTTGACATTGTTTCCAACCACAACTCCATTAAGTTTTGCATCTGCATTGAACTTAAAACTGGCTTATCTCCTAATAAGATCTCCACCTGTAAGAGTATCAGCAACAAAAATAGCAATTAGCTTCTAAAAAAGTTGCTAAACATTGGTTCATAAAGGTGTTAGATTTAACAAAGAGAGAAAACCAATTTACCTCATCTTCACTATGAAGATTAAGCTTCTTCACAATGTACTTTTTGATATGTGAAACAGTTAAAATGCCATCCCTATAAATAATAATGTAAAGATTTGTTAATGGTATGAACTGTTACAACAGTTCAATAGAAATTAACCAAACCGTTAATGGTTCGTCCTGAACTGGTATAAAGATTTGGTGCATCAACTTTGTGGTTTTGAACCGGAACTACCTTTACAAAAAACCAAACTGTCGTTTTTCGAACTCATCTGATTCTTTGTTGACCTAATTGTACCAAATTACTATTATTGACTGATAATTAGGACTGTTGAGTTCATTTCGTGAACTCGCAGATTCATTTTTCAGTGTGGTTTGGTTCGTTATTTGGTTTTTCTTGAACGGTCATAGTGAATACATCAGCCACATAAACAATTTTGTCACACATAATGTTTAGTTAAGAATAAAAAAAAGAAAAGAATACTCATTGTAGAAAACTCAAAATACAAAGATATTCATCAAAGAATAAAACTCATAATAGAAATGAAGATAAATAAACTCACTTGACCCTTAAGTAGGGAGTAGATATTTGTGGCAGTGCATAAAGTTCCCTGCATCCATAAATTCAAATATCAGATATACAATATTTAAATTTTGAAATAAAAAAATGAGTTTTCAAGAGATGAAATATTAACAAGTCATGAAAAGTAATCATACTGTTCTTTGGAAGCAACTAAGGAGAACCAGAATGAACCAAAGTCTTCCTTGCTTTCATTTTCAGGTAGTGCTGGAAGATTCAAGTCCTCAAAAAATTTTACTCTTTTTTCTTCCACTCTTTTAAGCTTAAACTTCAAGGAAGATGATTTTGGATCATTTTGATCACCTTCTGTTTCTGTTTGGTGGTTAATACAATGATTCTTAACTTCAAACTTAGTCACGTGATGAGAGTCATTGTCACTAGAATCCACAAGCATTGGTATGACACCATTTTCTTGCATTGTAGAGTTATTAGGAGACTTGTTTTTGTTTGTAGTTTCCACTAACCAATTCAATGGCTCACACATTGCAGATTTTTCTTTACATGATTCAGCATTGTCCCTTGAAATATTCTTGAACACTATTTTCTGACTTGATGATTCTGGTTTTGACGAATTCTGCTAATGACCATGCATTAAATGACATTGTAAATAACAAAACATCGAAGACAATGGGAATAGAATAACATTAGTTTCATAGAGGAAACAACAGTGCCGTTAAATAGGCCAGCGGCACTATAGTGCTACAATGTGGAGGAATTTGAGCAAACCGTGCTATTGTTCCGTGATATGTCTTTAGTGCAAAGTGTTGTCAAATAGCAGCTTAGCAGCATTTAGCACTTCAGCGTAGCAGAAGTTTTTTTTTGTTTTACAATGCAGTTGAGGATCGAACCCAAGACTTCTAGAATACTACCCAAACCCCTCACTACTAGACCAAATCTAGTGGCTTAGCGTAGCAGAATTTGAACACTGTTGTTTTCTGCAATCCGCGATTGACAACATTGGTACACAATGGAACAAGAGAAAACAAGAATACATAATGGATTAATTAAGAGAAATATTTTTCTCCCTTTTACCTTAAATCTGATTTTTGGAGTGACTGTTTCAAGCTGGGGGCGCTTATCGTCTTTCTTTTCATCAACTATGACCTTGTCAGGTTTAGCAGTAGGAGCTAATTCAGTTCTGATAAACTTTTTTCTAGCTGCAATTTTTGCTCTTCTTGCAGATAGAATTGTAGAAACTTCATCCAAAATTTCTATTCCACCTTGTTGTTTCACATCTTTCTTAACATCTTCTACAATAGAAAGTTCAGAAGCAGGAGCTTTTGGTGCTTGTGGAGTCATAGGTAGTTTTTCTTGCAGCTGCTTCGGCTTTTCTTGAATCTTCTTTCCTTTCCTTACATATTTCTTAATATTTTTTGAAGCTGTTTTGGCCTTTTTTGCATTGGATTTTGAATAAGATTGAGAGTTCTTCCTTTTTTTGGTTACCAATGGACTTAAAGGAACATTTTCAACTGTCATAATTTTTCCTTCAGAGGTGACTAGATGATCTTGTATTGTTTTCCAAGTATTATCTGCCCTGTAGATATCCATTTCCAATATCATATAAAAGTCAGGTAAATTCGGAAGAATTTTACAAAAGGGAAATGAAATGCAACCTATGAAGTACCGACATAGACACCAGGTGTGACACTGACACCAATAATATGAGAAAATGGAATAATTGAATATAACTGCATATGCCGGTCTTGTGTTGGTGTCCAAGACAAACACGTTTTGGACACCAGACACGACTTCAATGTGAATTGTCGGTGCTACATAGATTGCAACCATGTTCATGAAAGATGAGTGATGTTCATGGTGAATACTTTAGTTTGTCTAATGGAGAACAACCCAAATCTACTTTGCATACTGGACAGTGATTTAGTTTCTCATCTATTAGCTTCCTTTCTATACATTCCCTGCAAACTGTTATTAAACTCAGAGATTTAGGCATGCTCAGAGAGATAAAGATGGAAACCAAGGTATTATATTCATCACATCCAAGAAAAACAAGGTACTATATTCATCACATCACATAAAAGATAAAGATGAAAACAACATAAATTAAGGCCTAGTTAATGAAACACGGACACAAACACAGACACTAGACATGGACACCGACACGCTAACACCGATAATAATTTGAAAAAATGACATAATTCAATGTAATCATGTGTGAGTATCAGACACCCACATGTGTCGGGACACCGGGACATGCCCAATATGAGTGTCCGTGATTCATAGGTTTCAAGCATAGTCTAATCAGAATAACAAGGTAAAGAATATCTAAGAAATGGAAGCAGAATGTAAACATCATGTCTAATGTAAAAATCAAACACAAGAATCATTCCATTTCAATTGAAACAACTCTCCCAAAGATTCATCATGCAGATTGCATATAAACAGTATCACATTTTGCTCACAAACAAAATTGTAAAAATACTATCAGAAAATGTCTGCCACTTATACCACGTTATGTATAAATGCCTATAATAGAAAAATTGTTTACCATTTACAAACATTTTCTAATTAAGTCACTAAATAAACAGAACAAATTAAAACCAAACTACTAATTAAAACATCCAAAAATCAACAAAGTTATAAATTTCTTATCATCATTAAAAAATAAAAACAGAGAAGAAATTGAAATTAAACTTACAAATATCTAAGCATTCAGAAATTGAGGTAGCATTTCTGAAAATATTGTGACACAAAGGACACGTGAAGCATGTTAAGAGCTTAGCATTATTCACCCATTCTCGTACCATTGTTATTTGTCTTTTTGTTATATCTGTCTCTGACAAAGACACACACGTAAGAACATGTTCTTCATAGTCACGTAATTACATGGTGCATGTCACCAAAGGGAATAAAAAACTTAACAGTTTTCATAACATTCGAGAATAACAAAGAAAATAGTTACTGCTGATAGAGAAAAAACAAAAGGGTTTGGAGAATTTTGCAAGATCCTATGAAAGGTCGATTCTTGACTATGGAATGAAAATGTTCGAAGAAAACGAAAAAGTGGGATTCTTGGAGTATCGAATGTGTTTGTCTCGTTCGATTTGTACTATGGTTGAGGTTTTTTTTTTTTTTTTTATCTAAAAAAAAACATCGTATATGTATGTGATTAATGTGACAGAAATTAAAATGTGTTGTGCTGTGTGTGTGAGAGAAGAAACGGCAGCATGTGATTTACCTTATTTGAATTGGGTACAAAATACAAGTACATAATTACACTACAAATAGGGTCCCTTGAGCATCAATGGCAATTAAAAAAAATTTAATAGAAATGTACTGACCTTAGAGAGATTGAATAGATAGGGCCCAAAAAACGTTGAATTCGCCGATGGGGAATTCGCACGAAAGGGAAAGAAGAATTCTCGACGAAAAAAAAAGAGTACTTCATGACGAATCAATTGATTTAATGTAGGTATCACTCTTTTTTTTTGTTCTTTCTCCTTATTTTTGCCGCGTGGAAAATTCAGACTTTCTTTTTTATTATATATATATATATATATATATATATATATATATATATATATATATATATATATATATATATATATATATATATTCAGGACACACCTCCGTGCGCCCTGACCGGGCTGACAGGTTCGTTTTTGGCACCAAAAACGGAAGGAGAGAGTTAAATCACTCGTTAGGTCTGTGTATGGTTGTCGTCGGCCGGACTTTGGGAGAAGAACCCCTTCTCCCACCGGATGTAGTCTTCATTAGTCTTGCATTTTGTCGAGGACGAGCCGAGTTATCAAATGATCAGAAAGGAACTCGGGCCATGCATTTGACTGTGTAAAATAGTTTTAAATGTACATCTAATCTAATACTCCATCTGTACCACAATATAAGTCACTTTGATATTTTTATGCATATTAAGAAATGTAATTAATATTATATGGAAAAGAGAAATTATGAGTTGATTTACAAAATTGTCCTTCATTTATAATAAGAAAAAAATAAATTGAAGAATTGAAAGAAGAGAGAGTAACAAATAATTAAGAGTATAATAGAAAAAATAACATTAAATGCTTCATTGATAATATAAAGCGACTTATAATTTAGTACCATTTTTTTCTTTCTCGAAGTGACTTATAATTTGGTACGGAGGGAGTAAATAACTATCAATTCATCATGTCATATTAAGAAAGTGAGGTGATATGGCAAAAAACATTGTTAATATTATTTTATATTGTCAGGACAATTTAATTTCCTTTTTTCTAAAAAAAAATAAAATTAAAAATGGGTAGGATACTATTACTAGTTATAATTAGAATGAAGATTTATTTTATTTCCTTACAATTTTTTTACGGCTCAATTTAGTCTCTAATAAAAATAGAATTCAATGAAACTTTTAAATCGGGGACAAATTAAACTTTCTGCTATAACGAATCAGAAACTAGTTTATTCTCAATGCAAAAATGTGAGACTAACTTAGGACGCCAAAAAATTATGAGATATCAAAATAGATTTTTTTTTAGTAAAAAAGGGAGAGCCAAAAGAGGCACCCAATATGAAATATATACTCCTAAAGTATTCTTAACAAAATCATCTCTAATCTCAATAGGACATACATCCCACTAAACAAAAGAGGTGATTGATAATTCAATGTTAGCAAATTTATCTGCTTTCCTTCGTGATGGACTTGCAGTTGAGCAACTTGTTCTTGAGCTTTCAAGGAACAATAATATGTTGAGACTTAAACGCTAAGCTTACAAGCATTGAATCAGTTTCCAACCAAAGATAATTCAAATCCTTACTAAATGCAATTTCAATAGCAAACATGCATGGCACCCACTAGCTCAGCTTTAGAGACGGGGAAGTCAAATGACCTCTTTAATTTCAAGAGCTAAGAGAAGATTAATCTTCGCCGAGAAAAACTTTAGGATAAAATGTTAGATATAATGATTTGTAGCCTACTTAGTAGAATTTCCAAAAAGAGACACATTAGAAATTATCAAAGCTATGGAAAGGTTATTGAATCTCAATTAATTCTTACAAAATCAAATGGTACTAAAAAATAAAAATATTAGTGGTAGCAGAAAGAACCGCCACTTTACACTGAAGAGATCAATTATGACTACAAACTTCTAAAATACTATGGAAATAGTTGAAAATAGACTGTTTTTAGTGGTGTCATTTTGAGAGTAGAATTTTCCAAAATTAAAATATAAAGTAATTGTGAACAAAACCTCATTCAATGGCTGGATCGAAATGGTATACAAATTTATTTATAATGCTCTTCTGATCCATGTTTACATAAGTTTGAAAGAAGAAAAAAAATATTACTGTATACTAACCCAAAAAAAGCATAAAAAGATTAACAGATTCAACTTAATTAAATCACATCATGGTAATAAAATTATTCAAAACTAAAAAATCAGCTCTGGGTCTATAGTTTTGTTTTTGTTGCTTGAATCCAAATGACATAGTACTCGAGGTTATTGCAGACCCACCAACCCACTTTCAACTTTGGGAGTCTTAGAGCTAAGTTTCCATTATATCCTTAATGGAATCTTGAAAAAATTGACAAAATCTTGAATCATCAATCAATATATATATATAAGGTTTGTAATGAGTCATTACCATTAGACCATATGCAGTAGTCCTAAAGTTCATTCTCTACACCCCTTTTACAGCATATTGATTTTTATGATCCAACCAACCCCTTTTTGCGAGCGTAGAAGGTAATCATGATAAACATAATAGCGGAAAATACCCCCGAGACAATAACCACCTGCAAGTAAACATGATTATATGTTACTCTATATAGTTAGAAATTATGCAGCCACATGATTACCTATAAACATGCATGCACATAAAACAGCAATAGTTTTCTTACCCATTTGAACATGTATCCATGGTCGTCATTCCAAGTATACGGGATGTTCATGCCAAAAATAGCAGTCACCAGAGAGTACACAGATAAGCAAACAGTTCCAGAGCTAAGAAAGAGTTCCAACTGCATGAGTGTTAAAAGGTTTAGCAAACATATTCTTCCTAAAAGATACATTTTACTATGGTGCAGAAACATAAAAGGCACCTGAATAAGCTGATTACGATGGTTGTCAAGCTGCAAAATGGTATAAAAAAATCATATTAGATGTAATTCACCAAATATCTATTGTTATTACCAGTAAACTGCTAGCTACTTACTTGAATGTTAATGTAATCTTCAGTATCATCAATATACTCTCGCAGCTTTAATTGAAAGAAAAAGGAAAGTAATTAGACCGAGTATAATATCTGGTTGCCACGGGTAAAACATGTACAACTATGAAACACTGACACAAACATGAAACTGACACGTAACACCAATAATAATTTGAAAAAACGGATTAGTTGAATGTAAATCACATGTGTTGGTGACGAACACCAACACAAATCAGACACCAAACACACCTTCAATCTGAAGTGTTGGTGCTACATAGATCGATGAATAACAACTCAGAGTTCAACGAAACCGAAGTTAAGAACATTGGATCTAGCTTTTAACAGACTTTCTAGAGAAGCTAAAAGCTTGATCTATTAGGCGATAGACTGTACCACATTTCACCATGAATAAAACATTTAGCGATCTTGAAATATTGAATTGTACACTAGATTACCATTATCACAACAGACAACAAGCTTTTAGGCAAAGGGGCTACAGAAAAGGTTCATGTATAGTCTGATTCAATTAAGTAAGAGCATATCACCTACCAATTCATGTAACTAATGAGAGAAATAAACACACACACAGTAACCTTGCAAACATGAAGACTCTCAATTTGGTAAAACTTCAAGATGCTATTCAGTTCAGTGTCCAGTAATTAGATCAGTAAGAAAGTAAAAATTAGGATTAACAGTTCTCTATAGCACGCATTGTTTGTAAGATTCAGATGGAGATGATACTTACGGTGGTTAATTTGTTCAATGTGCCATCAATTTGCATGAAATAAGCCTGCAAAAATGAACAAACACGATATAGCAATCTTTTGATTTAAAACTGTAGAAGATCCGTTCTAAATATTTTTTGAAGTAAAAAATGTTGTAACCTCAAGCAACATTTCAAGCTCTTCCACATCATTTTCATCAAAACGAACTGTTGCAATGCTTGCTCTACTTGCTCTGGATATCTTTGATCCTATGGTTGGGGAGCCGGCAAACCAATTTGCAGGACCTGATCCACTAACTGGTGATGCTGAACCTGCCTTTCTCGATAAGTATAGGTCGGCCATGTCATCATCGTCATCCAGCAACTGTTCAAGCTCATCTCTGACCTGTAGCACATAACAAGAACTGGTGATGGGAGAAGGAGAAAGGAGTATACATGGTATTTCATTTAAAACTGATCTAGGTGGTGCACAGTGAATTTGGGTTTTATACAATATGTGTCCATCTCCATAGACACAATGTTGCTGACGTTGTTAGGGATGGGCAAAGTTTGGTTTTTAACCAAAACTGCATGCGAACTGAACCGAACTATTTTGTAGTTTGTTAAAACCAAACTGAACCAGCAATCATTTAACTTGAATTGAACCGAACCGTTCTTTAAACTGTTGAACCAGTTTTTCTTTTAAAAAAACCAAACTGAACTGTTGATTAGTGAAAATAAAAAGAAAAAGTGGTTCATGCCGTCCATCTAATTTCAACAATGTTCTCAATGTTTCTAGACTTAAATCTGACGGTGGAGGCAAAATCTCTTCCCTACTCAGTTACGTACTCTAGTTTTAATCTCTTTTTCTTCTTCTTCCTTTTTCCTTCACAATTCTCCTCTGTCTGTGTTTATGTCTGAGTCGACGCATCGGCGGCGATGTTTCCAACGAGTCACCTAATAACTCCGATTTAAAACTCTGAATATAATTTTTTTTTTTTGTCTGAGTCGACGCATCGACGGCGATGTTTCCAACGAGCTCACGCTACCACTGCCATAGCTCGCATCGTCGCCGCCATAGCTCGAGACTTTAACTCTCTGAATATAATTTTTTTTGTTTTTATTTTGGTTAAGTGAATTATGTGGAGGGGTTAAAATTATGAATGAATTGAAATAGGGTGATGAATAAATGCATATAAAATGGAGATGGGAGAGAATCACTCAAAACTCACCGAGATTCCGTCGAAAATAGAGGGTGAATATGAGTGGCGTACGGTGGTTTGGTGAGATTTTGGACTGAATGGTTCAGTTTGGTGAACTGCTAAACTTAAGTAAATGGTTTGGTGAACAAGCTGTGACTGGAAACAACAGTTCAGTTTGTATTTTTTAGTTTTTGGTTCAGTTAATAATGGTTTGGTTTCAGTTTGGTTCACAGTTCGGTTCGGTTTTTCAGTTTTATTGAACACTCCTAGACGTTGTTATGATCTGAAAAAATGATTTGTATTTTGTGTAGAAAAAAGGAGATAATACAATGCAAGAATGAGATGCAACTCAGCCAAGCAAACTGATACAGTATATCTGAAAAATTTATATAAAGCAATGATCTCCTCTAAAGCAATGGGAACTTAAGAGCTTTCATGTTCTCTATGCCGAATATTATGAAGTTCCCATTCAAGCAAAACCCTACTACCTGATTATAATAAAGCAAAATTCTCTAGAAGAGAAAATGTGTCATATAGATTATTAAGATATTGATAATCCTCCATAATGTATGTTAATTTCAGTCAAAAGATCAATAACCATCTTGAAGAAGGTGCAAAATATATTCATAAAGAAAATGGGTTTTTCAGTCACAATTTTTTTTCACTAGCACAGAATAACTTAACATACCTTTTGAACCCGAGCTGTCAGCCTTGTCATTGCACTCTTCAGTTTACGCACTCTGTCCAAATTACGACTACTAATCTGCAGTTTAATGTAACTCAAAGTTCATAACAATTGAACAAAATAAAGTCAAGAATTTCAAAAACATAAATGAAACAGATTCCTCAAAAAGGTCAAACATGGAACTAGAACATCCACGTTTCAAGCCAAACAATAGAAATCATGTAAGTGAAAGCATTCATGATCAGAATTAACATCTCAATGATGATAAGTACAAGGAGTAAAAAGCATAAGATATCTGAACTAAAGGAAAGAAAAATCTCCTAAACCACCTTTAAAGAAGCTTCCTAGTTGTTAGCTTATTATATATTTGTGAGGGAGGGCTCGTGTCAAAACTGAAATGAGAGAAAAACAAGATAAGGAATTTAATTATATATGTACCTTGGAAGTAAGTTCATCTAATGCAGGATAAGCAGCCATCTCCAACTCAGTTGTACGTGCAGCAAGATAACTACAAATGGCTTCTAAAGCCACCTCCAAGGCACGAAACTCAAACGGTGACTCTACATTGCATAATTTAGATCATTCAATTACGGGAAGAAAGACAATGTTTGATTAGAGAGGAAAGGATGCAATCAACTATTTTTTTACACAGTTCATATTTAATCTAACATACCATCTTCTTCAGCAGCTTCAGCATCCTGTTGACCACCAAGATACTCTTTACCATCTCCTTGTTGTTGATGGATGTCACTCAGTTTAGGCAATCGCCTCTGCAGTTCCTCAACAACAGGAACCACGTGTTCATCTGTTGGATCTCGCAGCAACACCTATACCACAACTTAGTTACAGTTATAATGCAGAAGTAAAAGGCATCTCTACCTCTATGAACAATTATGCATTCCAAAGGTTTGATACAGGGATTCACAAATATATAAACCGGGATAGACAACAGAGTAAAACCTATTGAGGCATACTCTAAAGTATCCTAGCTCTATCAAAATCTATCCATTGTCACTAAATCAATAAACGAAATCATGTAGTTATATTCTTGTACAGGGCAGTGATGATTTATGCCATCACATTAAGTAAAAACTTTGATACTAACAGAAATATCAATCCAACAAGTAGGTTATTGTCCTTGTACTCATTTCTTACTATGAACAAGATACCATAATTATAATATTCGTTCTAAATTCTAATAATCCAATTATATGTGTTGTTAACTGCATGGATCACATAAGATACTCAAAGCATGACAAATCTACCATTGCTCTGGTCATCGCACCTCATTGCTCAATTAGTCTAAGCTTTTCAACTATTAGTAACCAAAAGCTAAAAACTAGAAGCTTTGTTCCTTATTAAATTCATACTGTTTCAAAGTTTTTTCTGTCAAACATATAAAGGATACGAAGTTATAGTGTTTCAAATCCTGCTCCTTCAAAAGTGTAGACAGTGACATTATGCATTAACACAGTGCTTTTCATTGTTACATGCTTTAAAGAAAGGGCCCAGCTAACAAATACCCTAAAATAAAAGTTTTGTATTATTGAAAAGAACAATTTTAAAACTTATAAGAAATTGAATACAGAAATTTCTTATATTTGATTCTTTAACATGTGTCCTTAGGACACATGACACTTGTTAGCATCTCCCTTAAAAAAAGAGAAAAGGGCACATGCACTGCAATTATGCATTCTAAGATGCAGATACAAAGTGAGTTTATGCATGAAGTCTCATTGGATGTCAAGGAAATCAACAACAACAACAACAAAAACAAAAACTTCAATCACCATCATCAATCAACAAATTCACACATTGAAAGAAAAGCATACTAACCTCTTCAGCAGTGATAATTGCCTTGATATGCTGAAACACAGAACCATAAAAACAAAATTAAAAACACAAAAAACAAAACACAATAGTACAAGATAAAAAAAAAACAAAAACAAAATATATATATGATGAAGTGCATGCACCTCCAAGTTAAGAACAATAGCTTTCTCACGACCAAGAATAGTAGAAGGGTAAGAGAGCAAGGGATCAAGAATTCTAAGATCACGTGCATTAATTTGAACCCTATGCATGATGGCATACTTGTCAGCATCAAGCATCGACCCTTGGCCCATAGCATCAAACAAAATCCAACTTCTTGAACTCTGTGTCTTCTTCTTCGCAACTACCATAGCCTGTGGGTCCGCAGGTACAACACTACCATCTCTAGCCATCTCTTACCCTATCCCTCCAAACCCACTTCAAATCACATACCACAAAACAGCAATCAAAACTTCAAACTCGATTCAATTTGATTAAATTCAACGACCACCAATAACAAAAAAAGTTAAATTTCTCAAAACCCTTTTGCACATTTCATCAAACACCATGTGGGTATCAGATTCCCAACTCAAAAAAGCGTTTTTCTCGATCAAACGCTGAAGAATCAGATTCCTAGAAAAAATAAAGAAACAAAAAACCATGAAAAAAAAGGAACAAACAAGATTTATGTTTTCTTTTACGTTTTTGTTGTTGTTTGTTTGAGAGTGGATTTGAGTTTTTGTTTGTTGGAGAAGAAGAAGGTTTCTGGTGAAGGTTTATTTATCGGAAAATGCAGGGTTATTTATTTCGTGAGTGGGAGAAAACTTAGATACAGTTACCTAAGTGCTGTTCAAACTGTTCTCCAATAAACTTATGACAAGTGGATTACTCAATCCACGTCAGACCTCATAAATGGATCTTCCTTTGCCTCTCTTTCTTCCCCGTTAACCCACAATGACTACCTCCGTCAATAACAAACCGAATCAAAACTTTGAGAGTATATCTACGGGTTATGGTTTTGCTATTAAACTCTCTAGATATATTCTTTAAGGGTCTTGTTAACATGTGCCCTTATGACACATGTTAAGATATACCAAAATAGAAATTCAACATTTAATGATACAAGAAATTTAATGCTTCAAAAGTCAAAATGCACAAATTAGCATTTAAAAATTTTTATTTTTGTTTCCTTAACATGTGCCTTAAGGACACAAGTTAACATTATCCATTCTTTAATTCTTTCAATTTGAGAATCAAAGTATAAATAAAGTTTTGGTATTAATTGATAGTATTACTTCTCTGCCTGATTTGGTGATATGTCAGAGACGCATATGGATGTATAGATGGCCCTTAATCAAATTTAATCAATTGGAAAAATCAAACACGTGGATGAATTTTGAGGAACGGTAATGGTTTTATTAATTAGAACAAATTGGGTATAAAATTTAATTGCAATTTGAGATACTAAGTAGTGACGGTGACCCGATGGGTAGAATTAAAATTGGAAAAAGATGAAATTGGGTGAGAGTGTTAGATTAATGGAGAAGAGAGTTAACGGGAAAAAGTTTAACATGAGTTTGACCTGAATTAAATAATCCACTTGTAATAATTTTATTGGAGAACAGTTTGAACAGCACGTAAAGAATTGTATATAAATTTTTTCCTAAAGTTTGGTTTTCTTTTTGACCAAAAAGATATAAAAATTTGTTTTCTTTTTTTTATTTCCAAAAGCATAAAGTTGTTTGGTTCACCTGATATGGGTTTATTCTTTATTTTTGAATCACCGATCTTATTTGTTCCAATCTTATTTGGATTTTATCGGAGAGCTACCGTTTTGTTTTTTCTTTTTAACTTAATTCTTTTTAAGGGTAAATGGTTGTTATCTCCAGCAAAATTAGCGAAATTTCATTTATTTTCTGCGCAATTTTTTTCCTATTTACCTCCGTGTAATGTGAATATTATTTTATTTTACCTCCTGATTGGACAACTAAACGTTTGACTGTGCATTTCTTATGACGTGACATTTACACGTGGAATTAAAAATAATCGAATTAAATAAATAAAATTTAATTTTTTTCCATGTGTGCATGCCACGTAGAATTAAAAATAAATAAAAATTAAATATTTTTTCATGTGTGCATGTCACGTCATCAATAATGCACAGTCAGACGTCCAGTTGGCCACCTAGGCGGCAAAATGAGAGAATCTTCACATTTCAGGGGGTAAACAAAAAAATTACGCAGAGATAAATGAAATTTCGCTAACTTTGTAGAGAATAAACAGCCATTTATCCTTTTTTTAATATAAAGATTGAGTTTGTACTCAACAATTGAGGTTGCATCGTATGCTTTTGTGGCTTACAGGGCACAAATTTGGGTATTGCAAGATCATCTTTTCAGAGATAGTGGAATATATGGTATGGACTACGATTTTAACATTGCCTTAGATGGTCTCCGTGATATGTTTCCGACTTTTGACATTAGCAATTTTGCTAGCAAGGACACCGTCCCCCAAAAAGCCCAACATGTTTTGGCGAGTGACATTTTTAGTAAAATTGTTTACCATATGGAAGTCAATTTTGACATGACAATTAGGCAGAAAGCAGTTTTTGGGTGTTTGCAAGCATCTCATGCTCAAGATTATCTTTTAGCTATCCTCATTGATGGGTTAGGACAACATATGTCACCGGTAGAGTACCACACTATTCTCATATACCGCCTCATGATTCCTATATATTTCCTATTGATGAGGTTTGCCATGTTTTCCGTAAAGCGTGTCTAGGTCAATTTGGGGAGCATGTTGTTCATTGTAAGGAGCTTCTAGACTTCAAATATAGGCATGACTTTGTCAGGGATGTTCTTTGTGACATTTTTAAGCACGCAGGTGTATCTGTGAAGAAAGAGGCGCCTGTAAACTTTTTGACTAACCCACGAGAAGGGAGATCGAAACTTAGACTTGCAGATGTTCTTGTTCACGGTTGGATAGGAGGGAAGCATGATTATGTGGACTTGACTGAAGTTTCCCCACTTGTAAGATTGAGAACATGAGATTTTATTGTGGGTCAAGCGGCCCTCGGAGCTGCAAGAAAAGTGGCCAAACTTGAAAACGTGTGTTTTGACAATTAACATGCTGTTATACCTTTCACGTTTGACACCTTTGACTTCTTAGCACCAGATGTTGTTGATCTTTTGAAAAGAGTTCAAAGAGTCATGCATAATAATGTTGTCTCTCCTAGGTCTATGGATGTGATTATCAAAAGGATTGACTTTGTCATTCAGATTGGACTAATAGCCCAGCTTGTTACCTGTTTACATTTTATTAATGTGTAATTATTTTGGATATATATAAATATAATTGTAAAGTTTGAATATATATATATATATGAGTCAGGATCCGTTGACACCAACTAGTTTGACACCAAATGTTATACCTCTCAATAACGTTTTAATCGATATAAATTTTATAAAATCCACCGTTGGATTGAAAGTTTACATCATATAGATCATTTGTGTAAAATTTCAAATAAATCCAAAA
Source organism: Trifolium pratense (assembly GCF_020283565.1). Lineage (NCBI taxonomy): Eukaryota > Viridiplantae > Streptophyta > Magnoliopsida > Fabales > Fabaceae > Trifolium > Trifolium pratense. The sequence continues at coordinate 17,106,540 of NC_060059.1, forward strand.
TCATTTGATATGTTATTGAGATACATCAAAATTAACGGTTTTTGTATTTTTTTAAATGCCGTTAATCTTTATGTGTCTCAATAGCATATCAAATGATTTTGGATTTGTCTGAAATTTTACACAAATGATCTATATGATGTAAACTTTCAATCCAACGGTGGATTTTATAAAATTTATATCGGTTAAAACGTTATTGAGAGGTGTAACATTTGGTGTCAAACTAGTTGGTGTCAACGGATCCTGACTATATATATATATATATATATATATATATATATATATATTTGTTTTAGTTCTTGTAATTTTTATTTTTGAGTTCAATCTTTATCAATTTAAAACGATTGAGTTTAGTCCATAAATTATAGCTCAACCCATACAAAAATATTGAAATTATTAGGTTGGATGTCATGATCGGAATTCGAAATTTGGTATAAGAATTTAAGTACAATAAATATCTACCTTTATTTTTGCTCTTTATACGGGATTATTGATGACGACTATTAATAGAGTAAGTCAATATCCTAGTTCCTAATCCTTGAAAATGACAAGTGAACTCATTATTAAAAAAAGGAAAAGAAAATGACAAGTGAACTTTAATTTAACTTAATTGTGAACTTTAATTTGATGTCATATTATATATCATGTACTGTATTTGTATATTACAAAAGAAAAAGTTGAAGGAAGGAAGTACTAAGAAGGTGTTCAATTCTGTCGACAAAATACTATCTTGTAATATAGTGAGATCATCAATTCAACAAGCAAACAAATCCTTGACACATGACAGCTTTTACATGAGAAGGGATTGCCAAGTAATCAAGCATATATTATTTTAAGAAAAATTGTAGATAATTTATTGATATGTCATTTTCTGCGTAAATGAAATTAGTTAGCCTCTGTTTGGTAACACAAATAAGCTAGCTTATAGCTTATTATATGAGCTTATAAGCTTGTTTCAAAAAATTAGAGGTGTTTGGTAACAAGCTTTTTGTACTAGCTTATAGCTTTTTTTTAGATGCTATTTCAAGTAGCATTTGAGCTTATAGCTTATAGCTTTTTACACTTTATTCTATTTTTACCCTTCAATTTAATAACTACCCACTCTAAAAAAAAAATTACCCACTATCAATTATGTAATTTTATATTTAATAACCACTTTAAAAGCTAATTTTACCAAACACTTTAATTTCAATAAGCTAGTTTTTCAGTTATCAACTATAAGCTAGCTTTTCAGCTATCAGCTAGCTTATCAGCTATCAGCTAGCTTATAGCTTATTTTTACCAAACATACCCAAAATCTCTTCGTGGTAGATTAAAATATGAAAAATGCCTACCCTGTTTGAACCAATACCTATCCTGTGATTAGAAACCACATTGTTTGACGTGGGTGGGGTGGGGTGGTGGGGGGGGTTGTGGGGTATTAGGGTCCGTTTGGTTGAGCAGAAAGAAAGAGGAAGAAAATAAAATTACGGATTTTAATGGATGAATTTGGACTAATAAGGACTTGTTTGTTTTGATTTTTTTTAAATGGATTTTTTCGTGTTATATAATTTTGTGTAAAAAAATATTAAATAAATTTTTTATGAAAGTTTCAAATGAAAATTTGGTTTGAATAATTATTATTCTTAAAAAAAAATATTATTTTAGGTATTTTATCATTTTATTGAAACATTTTTGGATATTAAAATTTCAAAAAATCACGTAATTTTGAAGCTATTTTAAATAGATTTTTATAAAACTCATTTTTGAAAAAAAATTGCGATTTTGACTATGTTTTAATATTCAATAATATATGTTTATATTATATGATGTCAAAATTAGTGTTTCAATTTAAACAAAATGAATATAAAAAAACTTGTAATATTTTAAAAAACAATTTTACAAAATCTATTTTCAAAATTACAAAGAAAAAATCTATTTTTAAAGCTTAAACACACAAGCCCATTATTGAAAGGGTAGGAGTTAGAAATTCTGTGGGTCTAACCACTAAGCAACTTATCAAACAAAAATAAGAGTTTATTAATTTTGAGTGTCACATTTATTCATCACCTAAACTCACTTACATTCTCAATTCCCAATAAGAATACTCCCTCCGTCTCATATTATAAGCAAAAAAAATCACTTTTTCATGTCCCAAATTATAAACAAAAAAAACTAACTTTTATCATTTTCAAGATAAACTTTTACTTAATTTACTCTCTCTCTTCTTTTTTCCATAATCAATAACCAATAAAAACTATTTTTACATCTTCCCATGAAACTTATTTCAACAAACACACAAAAAGTCAACCTTGAAATTATCATATTTTACTTTTCTTAATAAGTGTGAATTTTTTTTTTTCTTATATTATGGGACGGAGTAGTATATGAATAATTTTTCATTAAATCACTAAATTAGGATATGATTTTGCAGGACGATCTCAAAAAAAATCTAAAGATTATGAATATTTTTTTAAAAATCTTTGACTCTTTTCAATTGTCAAATTGATCTTTATATTTAATCATTTAGTTAAGATCAAATTCCCAAACTAAAGTGAAATGGTTTAGACCTTTTGAAATTTGCAAGAGAGTAAAGGAAGGAAAATGGTTTGTGTGGCATGACAATCTAAAAGGTACTATGGCAAATGAAGATTTCTGTGAACCTACGAAGTTGATTAGAAGAACAAGGAAAATTTCTGAAAAAAGAAAGGAAGAGGAATAAACACCTTAGTATAAGGAGTAAAAAAGTCAAGACAACAACTTTAAACAAGCACACTTAATATGTGAGGCAACCCATCATTATTGTTACTAATGTTTTATGCCTTTTGCAATTAAATAAATATGATTTTCAGATATCCAAAGGTATATGCACTTATCGAAGTCAGTCTGTGATGAAAAAATACAAGAAAAAACAATTTCGTTCAACAACTGGTGCTGACATGGCCGTGTGTGATATAGATATGACCGTGTGAGGTGTCACATAGAGCAAGAAAGTCAACATTTTTCATCCTGCGCTATTCCTGTAGCTCAAACACCCGTGCCAAGGAGGGACACACGACCATGTCACCTCGGAACTCAAAAATAGAAAATTAACCCGCCTTAACCCCATACACCCATCCCAAGCCCTACCATTTCCATGTAAACCACCAAAAATCACAGGAATATATATAAATTACCCTCATCCGCCGGTCCCATGCATCTAAACCGCATCCATCACCTCTCATACATCTTCATATCTCATAACCATACCATCTACCAACCAAAAAATATCAAACCCACCCAATCCCAAATTCCAAAGCATCAATGATCAAACAAAGAAGAAAGACAAATTATAACCCTTGTACAAAAGATATTGACAACTTCAAATAAAAGAGTGACTTCAAGTGCAAGAAAACTTCCAAGCACACCAAATAAGAGTACCTATAACAATCTTCTTTTTGTTTTCTTATGTCTTTAAACATGGAGGACAATGTCCAGTTCAAGCATAGAGGGTTCTTATCTTCTATTTCCCTTTTGTTTTTATACTTCGAATAAAACTCAAACTCCACAATGTTTTAAATTGTTGAAAATCTTTTGAAACTTAGGCCTTGAAACTATAATATAGGCTTGATGTGGGGAAAATGACATGAAACTTTTTTGTTGTAAAATTAAGTTTGAATGTTTGATAAGTTAGTCCTATTTCCTAATTTTACTAAATGCAAGTTATGCACAGAATGATTTTGACCATATATAAGAGCATGCAAAATAGTCTAGTATTTAGATTATGCTCTTTTTCTTGATATATAAATTCATTCATTTGTTAAAAGCAATCTAAAACCTAACGTGCAACCATAAATATGAAACTTGCATTGAGCTTATCGGCACTCTTTTCAAGCCCCAAATGGATTTTGAATTGTGATGATCATTGAGCAAAACTGCAAAAGCAAAACTTGTGCAATACATGAAATAAGTATATGTGAATGAAAGTCGGTAAAAGGTAACATTTAAACTAATAAGGGTAACTCAATCCGTAGGTTATTCATCCCAAATAAGGTTGATCCCCAAACGACAAAATGTATGAATGGATGAAAAAGGACAACTACTCGAATTAAGAGAAATTCCAAAAGATGGTCGAGCCTTATGTTAATTAAATATGTGATGGTATCAATAGAGTTCCAAGTATATGGGATGTTCATGCCGAAAATACCAGCCACCAGAGAGAAGAAAGTTAGGCAAACAGTTCCAAAGGTTAAGAAAGAGCTCTAACTGCATACAAAAATTCAAAGGTTTAGCAAACTCCAAGTAAAATACATTTTATAGATGACATGCATGATGCAAAAACATAAAAGGTACCTTAATAAGCCGATTACGATGATTGCCAAGCTGCGAAATGGAAGAACAGAACACAAATATTTATTCATATTACATGTAATTCAATAAATACTTATGGTTACTAACAGTAAATTAAATAGACTGCTAGTTACGTACTTGAAATGTTAATGTAATCTTCAGTATCATCAATATACTCTCGCAGCTTTAATGAAAAGAAAAAGGAAAGTAATTAGATTAAATATGATATCATCATCCTCTATATATGAGGTAAAGCTACTATAAACGGAGAATTCAGAGTTCAAGTATAATGTGAAAATGTAATATTCACGTGGACGTGATACTTATACTGTCATTATAATTTGTTTAACGTTTCATCAATTTGCATGAAATAAGCCTGCAAAAATGAGTTAAACACATTATAACAGTTATTTTTCATTAAAAAATATAGAAGATTCATTCTAAATATTTTTTGAGGTAAAAAAAAAATGTAATAACCTCAAGTAACATTTCGATCTCTTCAACATCATTTTCATTGAAACGACCTGTTACAATACTTGCTCTGGATATCTTTGATCCTATTGTTGGAGAGGCAGAAAACCAATTTGCAGCACCTGATCCACCACTAACTGGCGATGTTGAACCTGCCTTCCTCGACAAGTATAGGACAGCCATATATATCATCGTCATCATCCAGCAATTGTGCAAGCTCATCTCTGACCTGTAGCAGATAACAAGAACCTGCGATGCCAGATGGAGGAAGGAATATATTTGTATTTCATTTATAACTAATCTAGATGATAATATTCAGCACAAAGAATGTCAAGGCTCCTTAAGTTCCCATCTAAACAAAACACTACCTGATTCTAAGATAGCAAAGTTCTTGACATTGGATTGGATAATTTTTCATATAGGTTATTAAGATGTTGATAATCCTACTTAATGTAAGTCAAATTTCATAGTCAAATGATCAATGAACATCAGGTTATCAATCGCGCGAATCACGAAAAATAGCAGTTTATTCAACACTTTGCACAAAACTGTGTATTGCAGAAAAATAGCAATTTGTTACAATTTTGCTATTCCACAACACTATAACATAGCCATCTTGAAGCACAAGCTGTAAAAATCCTTAAATTGTTGCGGCACGTTTATCATCGTGAAAAAACCGGTTGTACTCTGGGGAGTTGTGCAATAGATTGTTGTTGCAGATAGCTGGAATGTAATCACTAAACTAAGGAATGAAAAACAACTAATTTGAAATACTAAATACTAAGAACAAAAAGTGTCTGATCACACTAACCCTTCCTAACAAATGCATCATTCTTTGTCGTTACTATCTTATCATATTTGAATGACACTTTTACCCCCCCCTACTTTATTTAACAGTTCTACAAAAATCAAATTGGTTCTGATGGTAGACACATGTAGCACATTACTTAAAGCCAATGTCTTCTCGGAAGTGAGCTTGAGAAATACTTTGTGTATGCCGTTAACCACAGCGGTTCTAGAATCACCAAGATAAACTTGATCTTCTTCGTCCACCACAGAAGTGTAAGCGGTAAAGGCAGCTCTATTTGCGCAGATGTCTGTAGCCCCTGAGTCTACCACCCATTTTCTCACATCAGTAACAAGATTCACTTCATCATCGTCATTTTTCTTATCATCTAAAGTGCTGCCTTTACCTCCTACACTTCTGTGGGGATGATGAAGATCAAGTTTATCTTGGTGATTCTAGAACCGTTGTGGTTAACGGCAAAGGCAAAGTATTTTTTAAGCTCACTTATGGGAAGTCATTGGCTTTAAGTGATGTGCTACATGTGACTACTATTAGGATCAATTTGATTTCGGTAGCCCTGTTGAATAAAGTAGGGATTAAAGTGTCATTCAAATCTGATAAGATAGTAATGACAAAGAATGATGTATTTGTTGGGAAGGGGTACTGTGATCAGAGACTTTTTTTCTTAGTATTTTAGATTAGTTATGTTTTTAATTCCTTAATTCAATGATTACACGCTTTCGGTTATTTATTTTCCTGTCATCCGCAACAACATATAGACCTTTTGAACCCGAGCAGTAAGCCTTGTCATTGCATAACTCATAACTCATAAATATCTGAACTGAAGGAGAGAAAGAAAAACCTCCTTTCCTCAACGACTTATAATGAAGTTCTTATTTTTAGCTTATTCTAAACAGTAGGGGCCAGGATAAGAGGACTCACAAGTTATGTTTGTACCTTGGAAGGAAGTTCATCTAATGCAAGATAAGCATCCGTCTCCAACTCAGTTGTGTGTGCAGCGAGAAAACTATAAATGTCTTCTAAAGCTACCTCCATCGCACGGAACTCAAACGGTGACTCTAACTGTATATTTTATACCATTCAAATACAGAACGAAAATCAATGTCTGAGAAGAACCAATTCTGAATTTCCAATTTCTAATAAATTCATTAGAAATGACATTAGGTGATTCAAAAGGAAAACAAATTTCTGAGAGGAAAAATCACAGTCAACTGTTATTTTACACAGTTCAACATAGTTTAATCTAACATACAATCTTCTTCAGCAGCTTCAGCATCGTGTCAATCACCAAGATACTCTTTACCATCTTCTTGGTTAGAGAGCATAGTAAAATCTATTGCAGTAGACTCTATAGCAATGTTTTACAAACTGGGCCAGAGATCGAACCGGCATGACCTTTGTTACTAAATTAATAAACTAAATCATGCAGTCATATTCTGGTATATGACAGTTGAGGTTTGTGCATTGCATTTAGTCCTGATTACTCATTGCACAATAAATCTATGGTTTTCAAACTGAGTAGCCTAAAAAAAAAAATTAGAAATACTGGGTCATAACTCATTAGGAGAGGCCGGGATCATCCATAGAGTCAAAAACCATATAAATAAGTTGGACACCATATCTTTTATCCAATATTAAGGTATTGAGTTAGTTTATAGACACTCTCATTTATAAAGTGTTCAACGTCCATTTTTTCAAGCAATAATGTGGACTCTAAACCTTATACTTGCTACCTCCTCGAATGAGGCGGACACATGATTTTGAACTATGTCATTTTCTAAAATTATTATCAATATTAAACGTGTGTCAGTGTTGTGTCCGGTATCCATGTCTATGCTTCATAGTTTATTTTTTTCTTTCCAAGATATATACGAAGGAAGTCTTTCAAACCCAACACTTAGCAAGTAATCCAATAAAAATAGGCTTAAAATCAAACATTTTTTATTGTGCTAATAGAATGACCAAAAAGCTTAAATTTAAGAGAGGGACTATTTTAGTGTCAAAAAAAGAAAAAAGAAAAGAGAGGGACTATTTTCATAAATGTGATAAAATAGATACAAAAATGTAATTAAGTCATAAAAATATAACATATAACAATGTTTTGTAGTTATTTTAAGATGCCCAAACTCAAATTATGTGACGATAAGTAAATAAAATTCACTAAAAATTGTTTCTTTTAAAAACTAAATTGGGATATTTTGAATGATCAGCGTAAAAAAACTCATCAAACACTTGAGTTCAATGACTTGATTAATTTTGTATATATCACTTTAGATGAAGGTGTATCCACATTAAATTCTTAACCAAAAGAAATTGATTCACAATCATCAATCAACATTTTCAAACGTTGAAAGAATTGTTGACTAACCTCTTCAGCAGTGATAATTGCCTTGATAAGCTGAAACACAATGAATCATAAAAATAAAATTAGAAACACAAAACAAAACCAATTTAATTTTCTTTATACAATATAAAAAAAAAAAAAACAAAAACAAACTCATATGATGTATGTAGTGCACCTCCAAATTAAGAACAATAGTATTGTCACGACCAAGAATACTAGGGTAAGAGAGAAAGGGATCAAGGATTCTCAGATCAGATGCATTAATCTCAACCCTTTGCATGATTTTCATATTTGTCCATGTCAAGTATTGACCCTTGGCTAGTAGCATCAAACTCAAATACAATATATCCAACTTATTATGTACCAAAAAGAAGTGGATGTATCAAAAAAAAAAAAACACAATCCAACTTCTAGGACTGTGTCTTCTTCTTCACATACTGTGGGTCCATATAGGACCAGCAAGTTCAAACCAGCAAACTTGTTAAACCCTTGGCATATTAATAGTTAATTTGTTTAAAAGATCAAAGTTGTTGAAAAAATATCTCAACAAACTCCGATAACTCCAAATTTATCTTTCTTAATTAATTTCAAATTTTAATTTAACATAATATTTTTTTAATATAGACCCACTTGGGTTGGTGCATTGGTATTGGCTTGGGACCTGGGAGTGTGCTCCTCTTGAGGTCTGAGGTTCGATTCTCTCTGGCGCCAATTTGGGTGGGCTAATTTAGCTTCTTCAAAAAAAAAAATATTTTTTTAATATATTTTAATTATTTTATTTTTGTGATTGGAAATGATAATTTTATTTCTGAATTAAAAAATTATCTATCTATTCTATTCAGGGTTTAATTATTTTCAAATATAGACTTTTTAGATTATAATGGATGCTAAATAAATATGTACAATTAAGTTGCATCTTCTGATTGGGTATTTTTGTTTTATTCATCATTTTTGGTGTGGCGTAGTGTGTTTTTATGGTGTTTGTTTGGTCTAAATTGACAAATCAACTTAGATCTATTACACGACTCATCTAATGATGACTTAGGCATTAACACTTAAGATTGAGAGGCTTGAGTATTCCGTCACTTTGATTTTATCAATTTTGTAGTTTTATGTCATTAACTTGGATGTTTTGAGTTTCTTTGCAAGTTCATCATTTTTCAGTTTTAGCGACATTGAACTTGTGTCGTTCGTTTCTGATGTAATATACCGATTGATTAATGAATACCTTATTTTTAGTTAAAAAACACACTCACATTCAATATTTATTTAATTAGAATTTTTAGTATTAACATCAACATTAATGAATCAAGATTTCCTATACGTTATGTAGCACAAGTAGTCGACGTTTGGGTCCTTAACCATTTGGTCGAAATTTTGACCCCTAACCGGTGCATATGTAAAAGTATTTCTTTGCAAAGATCAAACCCTTAAACATATCTCAATTACCTTAAGGGATTAATCTATGTAATTAATTATCACGCAAGTGAGTTGAACACCACATCTTAACTCAAATTCGCCCGCTACCCTATCAAGATGAACCAAAGCTTTGATACCTCTATTGGATCTTTTGGGGGCGCCTCACTAAGTTGAATCAACATTTGTAGGAAGAGTTGGACTAGTATCCTCTATTGGGTCTTTTTGAGAGTTGGACTAGTATCCGGTGATTGTGTTTAGTTCCCAGGTGTTTTAGGTGGAGGATAATTTATTTTGTAAATGTTTGTTTGTCGGTGCAGTTTTTATGCAATTTTCAAAATGACCAGAACAATGATTATTTTGCACGCTGATGGCTATTTGGAAAGTGTACAAACTTTATCGTTAATTCAAGGCAAATGTTAACATGTGCATCTAAGGCACATGTTAAGAATATAATTATAGAAATATTCTCTCGAAACATGTGTATTATATCTTTTAAGCATTAAATTTTTTTGTAATATTAAATGCAAATTTCTAATTATAGATACATTAACATGTGCCATGTATGCACATGTTAACAGCACCCTTAATTCAATATTGGCCAGATAAAAAAAAATATTAAACACAAAATTATTTGGATAACTAATAGTTTTTATTGCATAAACTAGATACTCGTTACATGTGAAATAGTTTCAGAAAGAATCATCTAGTATTCCTAACCTCGAGTAAATTAGCTATTCATAACAATAACTAATATCACAATAGAGTTTTGAGAGTTATATATAAAATGACGATGAATAACAGGCTTCAATATGTCTCCAATGGTGAAAACCTTGATCGATATTTTGTCTATGGAATGCTCCTCGCCATTTTCTGCTCTCTAAAATTGTTTCCTTGTATTCTGAGTTGAAGACATCCTTTTATAGATTTCAAAATCAAGCAAAATGGCGCCACTATTCTTCAAATCGCGCCATGATTTATGATTTTTTTCCACGTGGTAACTGAATTCCTACTAACGGTTGCGCCACGATCGAACCGTGTTGGTATTTCAAGTGTGAGTTGAGTCCCACATCGGATGAAACAATGAATGTTGAATGATTTATAAGTGAAAGGACCCATAAACCTAACACCTTAAGGTTTTGGGTTAAAGTGTGGTGTCCAACTCACTTATATAATTGTTCAAGGCCCGATGTGATGATCCCCCGGACCCCCTCAAGACCCAACAAACCGTTGTCATGGTGCGATTTTCACAGAGAGCGTCCATCTTGAAAAATTTAATTATTTTTTTCTTCTAATATTTCACCTGGTTTGTGCTTTGTCTTCAAATTCCTTACACTACTATAAAACTCGCCTTTAGCGACCGATTTAGAACTTAATATGACTAAATGGCATCACCTGCAAGTAATATTATTTCGCTTTTAAAAAGTTTTATAGGTGATTTGAACAAAAAATTGAAGGAAATAACTTTTGGGAGGCTAAAAATTGTAGTATCGTCTCTTCATCAAAAGTCCCTATATATATAGTGAAGGATGTTTTTTAAGCTATCAAGTCCATCTCTTGAGTTTTTTATTTATTTATTTTTTTCATTTATTTATTTTATATTTGCAAACATCAAATTAAGTTTACCTTTGATTTAGAATTTTAAGTTATATGATTGCTACAGTTATAGAAAGAATTAAATAATAATTATATATTAAGTTTAAATTATAAAATTAATTTTAAATATTGGATAAATCGTAAACAATTGATTCTCTCTTATTCTCATATATTAACATGATTCTTGAAGTCATGCATTTCTAACACTAATAACACCATCAACTAAATCCACAACCCCACAAGTATATATATGTCATAACAAATCACGTTAACTTTTTATGTACTAAATATGAATGATGGATTCATGTATATTATGTGTGAGAATGGATATTATATATATTAGAAATACCAAGTCATACCAACAAAAAAAACTAAAAAAAAATAAATTGAAACCACACAAAAAGAGATAAATATATATCATTAGGGGTGTAATTGGTTCTATTTGGACTCTTTTTTTTGTCAAAAAACTGTCCGAATTGATGAGATCTTCATTGTTTCAGTTTGGTTCGATGTTTAGAGTTTTTCATAAATGAAGTTGAACCAAACTAACCGATTTGGTTCGATTGAGTTGATCGTTTCATAATGTTTTTTTTTTCAAACAATACATTTCCATATTATCGTATTTTTCGATGTATTCTTTGCAATCAATTTTTTAAACTATCATTTTTTCATACAAACTATTAATTATACGTAGCTCTCTATTTTTCAAACAACTTAAAATTAAATAAATTTATACAACATACTCAAAAGCAAAGAAACTAACATAATTTTATTTCTTTATTTTATTAGACAATATTATATAATAATACAAAACCAAATAAACTAACTTAACATGATGCATTTGCTTGATAAAAAAAGAAAATCATTTCCATAAATACATACACTAAACCATATTATTTCATCTAATATTTATATGAACAAGTTTCTTGTGGGTACCACATGTAAATTCACTCATGTAACTTGTTCTTATTGGTTAATGGACATGTATCCTTAATTTATAAAAGGGTAGAGTATGCCTCACCTAAAATTAGAAACACAAAATATGCTTACCTTGTTATTATAAACATTCAAAAGTTTTTCATTATCAACTTTCCTTTTTAGTATTTTGGCTTCATATGGAGCTTCTTTCTTTTTATTTAAAATAAATAGTTAGAATAAGACAGAATAAAAATATTTTTCAACAGAATAAATTCCTCTTCAATATAAAGAAGTCAATACTACAAATATATTAATGCAGTTGAATTTAGTATAGAAGTGTTAATTTCTTTCCGTTGATAAACTACTTCTACTTACAAAAATATTGGTTAAATTTATCTTTGAAAGCATAAAAAAACTTAATAAATATTCAAATTCTACCACTATGTATTGAAGATTTCTTTTACTCTCCTCCAGCTTAATCAAAGATTTCCATTTCTCTCCTCCGGCTTTTCCAACCTTCAATCAAAGAACACGATAAATATTTTTAGATGCATATTAAAAAAGATACATCACGATTTTCAATTGTAAACTTATGGCTTATATGACCTTCACATTAGTATTTTCTGCCTTAAAAGTCTTTCTAAAATCCTCACAATGAAAGAAAGGATATATAATAGAAATGGTAAACACATGGATACAAATATGAAGATAATGGAAGTGCATATGGAATTCTTTTTGGGTTGTTGGAATCTTTCTTGGCCTTATTCTCATTCTTAGTCGTCGGTGCACTACGCTTCCAGGTTTAGAAATTGCATTTCGCTTTTTTACCAGTCTATAAATAAAAGATATAATAACTAGTTAACTACATTATTCCTATGGCAAATGTTTCAACCATCAAGTATCAATAATTAGATACCGTCAACAGTTTTATACCTAACTATGTAAATCACAAGAAAATCAATAACATACTCCATATAAAAAAATACTCTAGATTAATATTATGAAAGTGTGATGTACAACGACATACAAAGTCATCATATGAAAATACTCTAGATTAATATTAGTTAACATATATAAAGTGTGATGATAGAAAAAACTCTCCGATTATCAACTGATTTCAATCCTTCCCTTTACGTCTTTCTTCTTCTTTTACCTTTAGGGTCCGTTTGGTGCACATGATAGGATAATTGTATCATATCATGTCTCAATCCAGTGTTTGGTGACACAACAAGATATGATAAGTTAATCCTGAAGCTTATCCTATCTTGTTTCTCTAGTTAAAATCCTTATCCTGAATTTGAGCTGAATTACTAGCAGGATAAGATAAGAAGAAAAAATTGTTGATTTATTCTATAAAATATATTTTAAAATAAAAAATTGAAAATTAATAAAATATAAATAATAAAATAATTTGATAGTAAATTAATAATAAAATAATTAATTTTTAAATATATATATGTGATTTTCTCACAAGGGTAATTTTGTAATTTATATAATCTAAAAAATCAAAATTCTCCTAAAATTACAATATTTTAAAGTAAAATAATTATTAAAAAATTGCAAAATAGGAATATTAATTTAAATTTAATAACAACTTAAATATAATTCTTTTGCAATGGTAGTTTTATTATTTACATATGAGATATATCATATATTTATTTAACTTATCTAACATGTATAATTGAGTTATTTATTTGATCATTTTTTTTTTTGATAAGTAAAATTTGAATTATAAGGAGTACATGGGGCACTCAACCCTTACAATTCAAGAATAATCACATTAAATACAATCAAAGCAAGCTAATGGATTATTGCACCATTCTGAGAAAACAACATTAACATCACTACCTCGGCCTATGAACCAAAACCAAGAAATATAAATAATTTGGTCCACTAAAGTAGCTATATTAACATGTTCACCTTTAAACAATATATTATTGCGCATACGCCATATGCTCCATGTCGTCGCTAACCAAATAACATGTCGGAATCCTTTGCTAAGTTTACTTCTTGCAATGTCTCCAAACAAAATAAAATGTTGAGGGATATCTTCAAAAGATAAGCAGTTTCTGTCCATCCACCTAAATATGTTATGCCACACTTGTTGAGTCACTTGACAATTGAAAAAAATATGTTGAGAATCCTCCACCTCCCTAAAGCAGAAAATACAACATCTCTCATAATTATTGGTGATAATACCTCTATTGAAAAGAGTCTCCCTTGTTGGTAATTTATCTAATAACAACCTCCAACCAAAAATGCTAACTTTCGTCGGAACATTATTATTCCAAAGATCCTTCAAAGCTGACAATGTTTTTGGCTCAATTTCCACCAAGTTAACTCTCTTCAGCAGAACCGCATAAGCGGATTGAACTGAAAAAATACCCGCCGTGTTCGGGATCCACCGGCGTCTATCAGCAATGTTCCTGCAAGGCTGCACCTATTCCAATAGTAAAAATAATTATGCAGCTGCTACAGTTTCTGTTTCGGTAAGCAGGTCTGTCCAATCAAGCTTCCACGACCAAATATTATTATCCTATGTCCCCATGGTCGAAATAGTGGCATTTTGATGAACTGTTTTTACGAACAAAGCGGGATACAAGTCACAAAAAGGCTCCATTCCAATCCATCTTTCATTCCAAAAACTTATGTCTTTCCCATCTCCGAGTACGATACTAACATTATTACCAAACCAATTACCTTCCCCCCCGCCACCCAATTTCAAAATGTCTCGCCACCAAATTGAAGAATGTTTAAGCCCCTCCGTCCCTTTTCCATGCAAAAGATTTGTAGTGAAAGATCCATATATCTAAAATTCAAAAGTTCTTTCCATGACGTTATCATTTCCTCCAAGCATCTCCACTCCCACTTGCATAAAAGTGAGGAATTAAAGAGCCCCAGATTTTTTATACCCAATCCTCCTTTGTCCTTTGGTTGACATATGCGGTCCCAACTCACCCAACACACTTTTTTATTATCTGTTCCACCGCCCCACAAAAAATTTCTTTGGATACTAATCAACTTATTTATCACACAAACCGGTGCCTTGTAGAAAGAAAAAAAATAAAGAGGTAGACTTGAAAGAACAGAATTAATGAGAGTAACCCTACCTCCTATAGAAAGGTTACGACCGTTCCAAACACAAAGTCTTTTTTTCATGGATTCTAAAATAGGTAACCAAGTGGCTCTTCTTCTAGGATTAGCTCCTACCGGAATACCAAGAAAACGAAAAGGAATAGACTCCACTTCACAATGCAAGAAGGAAGAAGAAGCTCGTAAAAACTGGTCCTCAAGATTAATTCCGTAAAGCTTACTCTTGTAAAAATTAACTTTCAAACCAGACACAATCTCAAAACTCCGCAAAACAGTTTTTATAGTCCAAAGATTATCCCAATTACCTTCTCCCACAAAAATAGTATCATCAGCAAATTGGAGAGTATGGAAAGAAATATTGTTACTAACCTTGTAACCATGAAAAAGGCTTCTGTCCACTGCACTATGCATAAGGCCAGTGAGACCTTCAGCTACAATCAAGAAAAGAAAAGGAGAGAGTGGACTTATTTGATCATGATTCATATAAAAAACTTAATTTGTTTATTTTCTCATGATTTGTATTTAAAATTTAAATTTATTTGATTACTTATTTATATTTTTATTTATAAAATTCAAAGTATTACAATATAATTTTTAAAAAATAACAATTGTTTTACAAGAGTAATTTTGTCATTTAAATATGTTGTGTATCTTATCATATTGATATGAACAAGTATGTATTAAAAATATAATATAATAGTTATCATGTTTGTTATCCTGTGTGCACCAAACACAGAATATGATAACAGAGAATAACTGTTATCCTGCTGATATCTTATCCTATCACTATCTTGTTGCATATCCTATCCTGTCACTATCCTATCCTGCGCACCAAACGAACCCTTAACATCGTCTAGGCTCATGTACCAAGTCCATTTACAATTGAAAAACAAAGAATCATCAAATACCCAACTATATACGGAGTACTTGATTAGATTAATAATATATATATATATATATATATATATATATATATATATATATATATATATATATATATATATATATATATATATGTCGAATCCATATTACACAAGAAACTCAAACAAATTGGGATAAATATTCTTCCAATTAGGCTTAACTTATTACCCTAGCCCCAAAGTGACACACATCCCCTACCCACCCACAAAGCCACCACCAATATCAATTTCACGAGAATTTTATAGTCAAACTAGTTTAAAGACTCGTGCATTCGCACGAGTCATTGAATTTTATTTGATATTTAAGTTTGTCATTATATTATAGTAGAAAATATATGTAGAGTAAAATATTTAAAAATTTGTTACTATATACTATTGTTAAAATATAAGTGAAACTATTGTACTATTTTTTTGTAAAACTTATTAAATTGATAAATTTGATTATAATTATCAATGACGAATTATTCAATTTTTAATGTATCTGTCACAAATAATTGTCCCGTGTATATTTTCTAATAAATAATAAAACATTGATTAGGAAAATTCGACTATTTTATTCTTATTTTTATATTCCTATGATCTATTTTATTCTTATTTTTAAGCATATCATTTTTTTATTGTATTTTTTATTATATTCTTTTTATATTTTTTTTTTATATAAAATTTTAGTGAGATTATTGAGTTGATCGTATTCATCTCATTTGTTGCTACTTTTATGCGTATAGATTGTTTTATTTTGTTTCCATCTATGATTTTTTTTAGGTGAATTCTTCGGTACACATATTATGTGGCAATGTATTGGTACATTGCTTATGTGTTTAACAAATCGAAAACATTTAATGCAGATTTTGTTTCTTTATTAAATTTTTTATATTAAACACTACTTTTTAAAATTTGCAAATATATCCATCACATAAATATAATCATCAATCATATTCCACAATAAATCAAAGCATGTATCAAATCTTCCAACCCAAATTTTCACTTTTTTTTTTAACAAGATTCAAATATTTTAATATTTACTCCAATTTTTTTTAATTATTATAATATCCTATAAAATAATATGATTTTAGTATTGTGTATTTTCTAAAGAAAGAAACGTATGACTTTAACAAATTTTTTAATTATTATTATGAGTGGATGATTTTAATATTTCTATATTATTACCTTTTAAAATAATATTTTAATATTATTAGTTTATAAAGATTAATATTTATTTGTCGTTTAACCATTAATACAAATATTAAAATACATTTATTTTTTTGTACAAAAAATAATAATTTTGTTAATTTTGCGTAATATTAATTGTTAATTTTTAGTGATTCGTAGTATTTTATCGCTGTAAAGTTACTGAATTTAATTTTTTTTCTTCATAAAAAATGTCATGTTTTCATCTCCACAAAATATTTATGCATGTAATTTTTTTTATATTTACAATAGAGCTTAGGATCGATCCAACGACCTCTAACATACTAGAGCAAACCTAGTATGCATGTAATTTTAATCATGTTGTTAAGTCGATGCGTATTTATGATGATTTTGCAAAATATGTATAGAGCATTATAAAAAGTTTGTCCAAAAATTAGGAGCTCAAAATTTAATTTTTAGGTCAAAGTATTCGTTACTTTTATCTTGTTTTTTTTATTTATTAAATTCATATTTAATTCATCTCATTTTAAAAAATACTAAAGTTTTTGTAAATGAAATTTTTATATCAATAAAGAAATGTTTGATTGTCGAAATTTAAATTCATAAGTATTTGTTACTTCAATTAGGTTATTAGGTTATATTGAATGACTTGATTGAGAAAAATTGAATTCCTTAATTAAAAATAGGTATAATTAGTTAGGTTTTGCATATGAACTATGTTTCAAGTTGAAGAGTTTGGTCTATAAATTTTGATTTCTTTAATCACAGTCGGCATTATTAGTTGAGAGTTAAGACTTAATAGTCAGGTCATATATGAACTAAGTTTTTTGAGTCACAGGAAATCCAACCAGTTGATATTGAACCATTATCTTGCCGAAAGTTTGAATCCTATGTGCGTCATTCCAATTAAGTGATATTGGATTGTTTGAGAATAAATTTGATCTACGAGGGATTCTTTTTTATAAAAAAAACTCGGTATCTGATTCTAGGACCGACTAATCCGAAACGACCAATTTCACCGCCCACTTGCGGGGCCCCATATAAAGCCATAGTTTTTTTTTTTGCTCTGTATGGACTATTCCACCGAAATTGGCACACGAGGGAATCGAACCTAACACCTTGAGAGGAGCATACTCCAAGGACCCAAGTCAACACCACTAAACCAACCTAAGTGGGTTTCCACGAGGGATTCTTAAGTAACTGTTAGTCCAATTAGCTTTTTTTTTTTTGTTATTTTAGTCGGTTCAGTTAGTTGAGATTTAGGTCCCGTTTGGATTAGCTTATTTTTGAGCATATGCAAACAGCTTATGCAATATAAATTATGTTTTATGTTATTTTATAAGTTCACACTAGTGAAAATTGTATTTTTATAAGCTATTTTATCATAAACCACCTTAACAAACTTATAATAATACATAAAAATTGCATAAACTGCTTGCATAAACTCAAAAATAAGCTAATCCAAACGGACCCTTAATCATTATTTATTTGCAAAAGTTATTTTTTATAAGCTCAAAAATAATTTATTAAAAATTTATTTTTAAAAAAGTAAAATAAAAATTGTCCCATGAGGGATTAGAACCCATGACCGTAAATTAACAAAATATATAACTTACCAACAAGACAAATGATATTTTGTAAATTAAATTTGTTTGTTATTATATTATATTATATTATATTATATTATATTATATTAATGTTTTGTTTTATATTGTTAAAAAAAAGCATAAACCTTGCGTCAAAAAAATAAATAAAGCATAAACTCAATACTAAAACAAGATCCCTAATGTCATTCCGCCGTCGCGCAAAATAAACAAAAATCAATAAAATCTTTTAACTTTGATTTTTTTTCCTTTAAAATACTACAATTCTAAGCAAAAATCAATAACATCTTCAATTTTTTTCTTTAGAAATACTACCCTTCTAAATAAAAATTAACCACATCTTTTAACTTTTATTTTCTTAAAAAATGCAACCGTTTAATATATAATCATAGTATCAATCATACAAATTCACACAACAGAATACAGTGTATTGAAGAAAATGTATTATCATGACAAATTATACGGTTTCTATTCTCAAATTTTTGTCTTAAAACCAAGCCACTTGCCCACTTCAAATTTATAATGATATTTCTATTCTCTCTAATTTTCGGTTCCAAAAGTCTTCAGTTTTGTGTTTCACTGTAACCCCACTAGCAAAAACAAAGATAAGAACAATTTTCTATGAACCCTAATAACCTAAAACAAAAAAATCCAACACCCAAAAATTGAAAAACCATGAAATTGAGATATGAAAAAAAAAATATGAACTTTAAGAGGAATTGAAAGAAAGACATCAGAATTTTTTGTTCTTAAAGAAAGGCATCAGAATGAATTCAAGGGGTGCTATACTTTCAAAAAATAAAAGAAATTGATTAAAAAAAAATATACGCATATTAAAACCCTAAAAATAAGTATCCAAAATTAAAGAAAGGAGAACAAAGACACAAAAGAGAGAAAGAGACATGTTTAAGGAATTTTGACTTTCGTTTGAAATTATTGAAACATGTTTTAAGGTTTCTAAATTACAATAATCCCCAATTTGAAATTTTTGTAATTAAAAGAGTAATTTAGAAAACTTCTATTTAAAGAAGTCTTGAAATGATTTGTTAAATTATCATTATATGTGGACCAATTAAAATTATACACATCAACAATGTACCGGTACACATCCACATAATATGTGTACCGGAGTGCTCACCAAAATTTGCATATAATTGGCAATTGCTGTCTCAATGTACCCAAAAAAAAGTATTGCTGTCTCATTTTGTATCAACAGGAAAAATTTCACTTTAAATGTGCATTCAAATTTTAGGATATCTATGCTATAGTTGTCGGTGGATCACTTTGATAATATTATGACTCACAATAAGGTAGAATAAAATTAAGTAAAAAAAAAAAAAGAAAGTAGAATAAAAATCAAGTAAAAAAACAATCTAATAACTACAATTCAGTTGATAGTTATAGAAACATGTTGATATGCAATGACTTAAGTTCGAATTCAAAATTCTACATTTTTTCATATTAAAAACTATATAAGTTTTTTGTCACTAAACTACTAAAAAACCAAATAAAAAGTAATTCAAAATTTAAGATACATTTATCTATTTGGGCCATATTGAAACAAACTTTTTATTAAGATTAAAGTTGACTACACAATTTTTGAGACAATATAACTACTCCTCCTTAACCATTATCTCTCTAGAACACTTGTTAGCATTTTCGTATCTATTTATACTAGTATTTATTTTGCAAAAAGAAATTAAACTTTGGAGGCTATACATCAATAGCAGCTCACATATTCACTAACTATAGATTTCACATAAACCAGAATAATGAAGTTCTAAACAGAGGATGTAAAATTAAAGTTGTTACAATTATCATGCTCCAAAAAGAGTGATCTAAAACCAAGTCTTGAAGTAGCCAAATCAAATTGCAACAAATTATTCTCCAATTGATGTGCACCAATAGTAATTGAAGTCATTGGTTTAGAACCACCAACAACAAAACCAACTTGAGAAGCTTTAGCAAAATCTGATCCAGCATCCACAAAGCCCAAAAAAATCACATTATTATCAAGAGAAACCATTGCATTAGCCCCAATAATATTCCAAACCACATTCTCACTATGCAAAACCAAATCAATAGAAGGTACACCAGGTCTCATTCTGGAAAAACTTATATCTTTACTTGCAAAACAAGTTTCAAATGGTGCTACTGGTGTAACAGTTGGAACTCCTAATTTTTCAAAATGCATCACCAACAGCTTTATAGATTAATGTTTCCATTATGGTGTAAGGGTTAACAGTACTAATTTTGGTTCCACCAAATCCATTTTTGTTTATAGATAAAAGGGTTGTGTTCAAGTTTACATTTTTATCAGAAACTCTAATAGATTAGAAAGACCCTTTTGTACAATATTTGAACCACATATGAAGAGAAAATTAGGAACAGAAACAATTCTAGTTGGATTGTTTCCATCAGTGGATTGAACTGAAACAATGTCTGAATGAATTCTTAGTCGACTATTAGGGAAGTTCAGAGTTCTTTGATTCATTGTAGCTCTTAGGGGTGGAAGAAGATATAATTGTGAATCGAAGAGTAAGCATTGAGATGAAGCACAAAGAACTTGTTTTGAGGTGGATGAGACAACCCTTTTCACAGTTCACCCAAAAGTAGCCACCACCAATATCAAGAGTTAGATTAACTGGCACAAGTGGTGTTCTTTGTTTGATTTGAGTTATAGAGGAGGAAACATCTTTGGTTATGGGAAGAACAAGTGCTTTTGGTCTGAAAGAGGTTTGAGCTATGGACAATGAGATGATTAAAGAAAGGAAAGATAAAAATATCAAGTGTTTAGCTGAGGGAGCCATTGAAACAAGCATAACAGAACAATAAACAAAGAGAAACGTGTGATATTATTATGAGAAAGAAATTTAGGAAATGTTTGTAAAAATATAACGCATTAAGTACTTGGTCATTAAAAAAAAGTTAAAGATAAAGCAGAGGTCATTGAGCACATTAACACTAATTTAATGATCGCCAACTCTTTGACTAAAGGTACGTCACCACTAAAATTTAAGGATCAGAGAAAATAGAACTTGCGTCCACTTTAAAATTGTATGCGTACAGTTTATTAATAAAACTCTTATATATTACGGTATTTTTTCATGCGCACTTTAGTTTTGAGAAAATATATTTCATTTTGGACCAAGAATAAACATATGGTTTATTCATTAAGTTTTATTACCACATTAGGTATATATACTTGAGAAACTATACATGTCGTAATACATAGATGAAAATACTTGCTTTTAGAAGAACTATCGTTATGATTCATGTGTTTGTTTCTTAAGGAAGGTATGATGACTCAATTTAGGCCAATATTTAGACCTATGGACCAAGTGGGAGAATGTAAAAATATAACGGTTTTGTCTATATATTGATTATTAGTAAAAACTCACATTTAAGTGGTCCATAGATTTTGATAGTTTTGATTTTAGAGGGTCTCAAGTTTAATGGTCACTATTTGGGTGGTAATGACGACTTATGAATTCTTGATGGTAGAATAAAAAATAGTCTTTAGTTTTAAGTTTGCTTTCATTCCACTATTGAGAATATACACACCATTTTATAGTAGAGATTAAGAGTGTGAAAGACTCAAAGACAATACTTTCACTTTTTTTTTTGAAAACTCGATAACCAATCATAAGACTGACTAATCCGAAAGAACCAATTTCACTGTCCACTAGCGGAGCTCATTTAAAGCCAGAGTTTTTTTTTTTTTCTCTGTTTGAACTAGCCCACCAAAATTGGCACCAGAGGTAATCAAACCTAAGATCTTGAGATAAGCATACTCCAAGGATGTAAGTCAACTCCACTAAACCAACCAAGCTGATTCTTTACTTTCACATTACTGTAACATATATAACAATGGCTTGAGGTCAATTATATAAATTTTATTTTTCGCATTGGTTTATTAATCTGTTATTCTTTTACTATCAGAACATATGGTGAATTGAATTAATCCAATGTTGCTATATATAGATGTTATGTGAGACTTTTCTTGCTATATACACGGTTTTCTGCACACAGATTATTAATTTGAGGAGTCAAAAATAGCAACTTGAGTTGATGCATGTGCAATAGTTACGTCTAATTTACTTCTTTTTGGGTCATTCGGTGGCACTGAGAATTGAATGTAGAAATTAGATTAAAAGATAAAGCCATGGTTGAATTGAATTACTACCTTGAACCTTAATTTATGTATCTTCTCAGTGAATGCACGTAACTTTATATGTATGACTATTATTTGGATTTTGGATTTGGGACGTCGTAACGATTATGACCGTCTAATTTAAAATGTGTGGTCGAAATTATTTAATGATTTTATAATTGCATTAATATGAACCATTTGATTTATAATCAACAATTTATATGCAAAATTGTGTAAAAATTATTTGATTTATTACAACCGAGAACCGTGATAAGGTTCATCCACGAGCAAGTTTTCTATGATCATAGAACTAAATTTTTAGTGTTTCCACACATACGCAAAGAGACACTCATTTTCAAAAATGTTAAATCGATTTGTTGTGTTTAAACGCTATGGATTTGATCGGCCACCATACAAGATTAGCTCTCAACTAAGTTGCTATTGTTGACTCCTCCATTAATGATCTATGTGCTGAAGGTCGTACAAGAAAAGTCTAGCACAACAAACTTATACTATAACCTATGAAAGTGAGACACCTCTATGATTACGATATCTGACACGCGTTAGTATCCTCATACATGTATGACATTCATACGACATGTGCCGAATAGTTCAGACATACATCTAAAAAATATCATTTTTTTTACTCCGCCGTTCCTTGGATTGATATCCGACACCTATAAGACATCCGTACAACACACGTCGAACAAGTGCTTAAATTTTTTTTTTCTTTGCTTATACTTTCGTTAGACACATATTAGACATGTTTATGTGTTGAAACAATAATATTAATCAATGAGAGATATTTTTAGCTTTTTAATGTAAATAGATAAATAAAGGTCAAATACTATCGTATATTGTTTTAAAACTTTTTATAATAAAATAACTTGGTCAGCTAAGATGCACGTGTATATATTTGATTCTCAATTTAGATCCTTTATAAATATATAATGGTATCAGTATCCTATATTTTTATATTAACTATGTCGTTGTGTCCGTGTCGTATCTTTCTGGTTGATAGCTATAAACTTACTACATTTCCTTCTTTCTTTCTCATAATTATATCACACGTTTTCCAAAGCTCTCTCTCATCTACATTTTCCTCTGCTGCCCCTCATCAATTTCATGTTTGTTCCAATGGTTCCCTCAGCTAAACTCTTCACCCTTTTAACCTCTCTCACTTTAATCATCTCATTCTCCATAGCACAAACCTCTTTCAGACCAAAAGCACTAGTTCTTCCCATAAACAAAGACACTTCTTCATCTACAATTCAATACACAACTCAAATCAAACAAAGAACACCACTAGTCCAAATAAATCTAACTCTAGATCTTGGTGGTGGCTATTTTTGGGTCAACTGTGAAAAGGGCTATGTCTCATCAACTTCAAAACCAGTTCTTTGTGCTTCATCTCAATGCTCACTCTTCAACTCACACAGTTGCAGTGACCAAAACATCTGTGGCCATTCACCTACCAATACAGTAACAGGTGTTTCAACATTTGGTGACATACATTCAGATATTGTTTCAGTTCAATCCACAAATGGAAACTATTCTGGTAGATTTGTTTCTGTTCCTAACTTCTTGTTCATTTGTGGTTCAAATGTTGTTCAAAAGGGTCTTGCTAAAGGTGTCAAAGGTATAGCTGGTCTTGGAAGGACTAAAGTGTCATTTCCTTCACAGTTTTCATCAGCTTTTAGCTTCAAAAATAAGTTTGCAATTTGTTTAGGTACTTCAAATGGTGTTCTTTTCTTTGGTGATGGACCTTATCTATTGAACTTTGATGAATCCAAAGTTCTTATCTTTACACCACTTTTAACAAACCCTGTTAGCACTGCTCCAAGTTCTTTCTTAGGTGAAAAATCAGTTGAGTATTTCATAGGTGTGAAATCTATTAGAATTTCTGATAAAAATGTAAACTTGAACACAACCCTTTTATCTATAGACAAAAATGGATTTGGTGGAACCAAGATTAGTACTGTTAATCCTTACACTATATTGGAAACTTCAATCTATAAAGCTGTTTCTGATGCATTTGTGAAAACATTAGGAGTTTCAACTGTTACACCAGTAGCACCATTTGGAACATGTTTTGATACACATAGTATTAGTTCTTCTAGAATTGGACCAGATGTTCCTTCTATTGATCTAGTGTTGCAGAATGATGTGGTTTGGAATATTATTGGAGCTAATTCAATGGTTTCTATTTATGATAAAAATGTGATTTGTTTGGGTTTTGTTGATGCTGGATCTGATTTTGCTAAAGATTCTCAAGTTGGTTTTGTGGTTGGTGGTTCTAAACCAATGACTTCAATCATTATTGGTGCACATCAATTGGAGAATAATTTGTTGCAGTTTGATTTGGCTACTTCAAGGCTTGGTTTTAGATCACTGTTTTTGGAGCATGATAATTGTGGAAACTTTAATTTTACATCCTCTATTTAGAACTTGATTGTGATGTTCAAATTAATAATACTATATGTGATATCTATGTGTGTAAAGTAGGTTGTGAAATAAGTGAGGTTTTGTTGATGTATTAACCTCCCAAAATTTAGTTTATTTGCTTGCAAAATAAAGACTAGTATAAATAGATAAATGCATCTTACATTTTGAATTGCTTGGTTTTTATCCTACCATAGTGACTAGTGAATGTATCTTTGGTATTACGGTGAGTATTACAGAATTACGGTGATCCGCCGTGATTTTGATATATCCATCATGAGACCAAACATAGGCTGAGTTATGAAATTATTGCACTGATTTTTTAATTTTTTTGGTAGAGAATTATTGCACTGATTTACTAACAACAATAGCATAGATATCCTAAAATTGAATTGAAGGAACACTTAAATTGAAAAACACAGGAATGAGATAATTTTCAATTCAGAAGAATGAAAAAGAAAAACAGTGTTCAGTCAGTATTATCATAAATTCATGTTGTTCAACACTGCACAAGTCCTCAATTGAATTGGTAATCTATGTTTGAAAAAACATTGGAAAAGGACTGGTGATAATAATTAAACAGGAAAACCACCCCCTTTGATTCCTTAAGTGTAACTTATTGTCATATTGATCCCTGAATGCATCGAAATTGCAAATATATCCCCAATATATCATTTGATAGTAATTTTATCGACTAAATTGACCAACAAAAAATATATTTGAAGACTAAATTGACTACCTAAAACCAATTCAAGGACTAATGTGATAGCGAATTACACATGGTCGTTATCTATACTTAAACATTTATGTGTATACCCCATTGCTTGTTATTATTATTACTAAAAATGTAGTATATGATTTATTATCATTAAATTAAACATGTGATCATTTGGAATAAAAAATATAAAATGTGCCTGTTTTCTCATCTTGGTGGCTATATTTTAGTGTTTCACTTCCCAATCTTATATATTTTAAGTTGAGCTGCTCTTACAGAAACCAACTTAAGCATTATCATCATTGACTTTAGAGTTAGTGAACAAACTTAGAACATTGTATTTTCTACTTCTTTCTCATCATGGAGTTAGAGGAAAATAACAGTTCCACTTCCACATATGACAGAATAGCAGAAGTGAAAGCCTTTGAAGAATCAAAAGCTGGTGTGAAAGGTCTCTTAGAATCTGGTGTGACAAAGATTCCACACATGTTCCATTCTCCCAAATTGAACTTGAACTCTACTCATGAAACTGACTCATCTTCCAAGTTTAGTGTCCCCATCATAGACCTTCAAGATATAAACACTAATCCATGTATACATGTTGAGGTACTCAACAAGATTCGAAGTGCATGCAAGGAATGGGGATTTTTCCAAGTGATTAATCACGGTATTCCGGTTAGTGTTTTGGATGAGATGATTAGTGGAATCCGTAGGTTTAATGAACAAGAAGCTGTTGAAAGGAAACCATTCTATACAAGGGATGCTAGTAAGAAAGTTAGATATTTCTCTAATGGTAGCCTTTTTAGGGACCCTGCTGCTAACTGGAGGGACTCAATTGCTATTTTTGTAAGTCCTGATCCTCCCAAACCAGAAGAAATACCACATGTATGCAGGTAAGTTTTCGGATCGGGTCTGATACCATCTTAGGTTTGAATTTGATCAAATTTATCTTTAGAAAACTGACTCATAAGGTGAGAAAGTGTCGTTTTGTTAACTTTTTTCTAGTTTCTTCAAATCATAACCCTTTTAAACGCGAGACTTTGATTTTTCCAACGCACACGTCAACATAGACATACTGACGAGGCATATGAGTCATTGTCCACGTGTGTAAGACATGACGACGTGACATGTGAGTCAATGTCCACGTGTGCGTTGACTTGGTCAAAATCAGTGGGGTGCAAAAAGGGCAAAAGTTAGGGGGCAAAAAGTGTCATTATGAATGTTATGAGCCAAAATTGCAAGTTTGTGAAAGTTAAGGGGCTAAAAATGCAATTTAGTCTTGTTTGTTTTAAACTATTTCACTTTAGCTTATAGAATATTAAAGAAGTATTAATTACTTTTTCAAAGAATACCCTTATTCATTTGTATTTCAACTACTCTATATAAATTAGTCATTATTCCACCTAATTCCTACTACTCAAGGACATTTTAGTCAACAACAATTATTTTTCTTACCTTATATGACAGGAAATAATGATAAATAAATGTGTGTGCAATAGCTTAAACGGCACTTCACATAAAATTGTGTAAAGTTGTAAAGCTTATCAATGTTTTTTTCCTTGTCTTTGATGAGATGATTATGAAATGGCAGAGACATTGTGATTGAATATTCAAAGAAAGTAAGGACTTTAGCCTTTACAATCTTTGAGCTATTCTCAGAAGCATTAGGCCTTGATCCTTCTTACCTTAAAGAATTAATCTCACCATATGGACAATTTCTTTTGGGTCACTACTATCCTGCATGCCCTGAACCTGAAGTAACATTGGGAATTTCGAAGCACACTGATAGTGACTTCTTGACAATTCTTCTACAAGACCAGATTGGTGGTCTTCAAGTTCTTCATCAGAATCAATGGGTTGATGTTCGTCCACTGCATGGTTCTCTTGTTGTAAACATTGGTAATGTTATGCAGGTAAGTGATGTTAAATGTTAAGAATTCCACGTCGCTTGCGAGATGGACCGAATGTGTGTTTATAAGTGAGGGAAATCCTCACCTTACAAGCCGGTTTTGTAGGGTTGAGTTAGACCCAGCTCTCAAATCTAAAATGGAATCAGAGCCTCTCCACAATTCGCTGGGCCATCTATTATCAAGTTTCCGCTATCGGGCCATCCACCATTTATATTCGCCCCCCAAACCCAGCTGTGCTGGGCGCGAGGGGGTGTGTTAAGAAGTCCACATCGCTTGCGAGATGGCCAGAATTTGTGTTTATAAGTGAGGGTCATCCTCGCCTTACAAGCAGGTTTTGTAGGGTTGGGTTAGACACAACTCTCAATTCTAAGATTAAATGTAAATGCTTATTGTTGAGAAATGAAAATTGAGAGAAAATGAGAAGAGCAAATTGATTATTGCAAAATCTGAGCAGTTACTTACAGTTATGAACTAAGCTTCACATAGAGTACATGATAAGTAACTAGGCCTAAAGCATTGGATTTTAACAAACTCATCTAACTGCACCAAAGTCGGTTATAACCGTAAGTGTAAGCTTAGAGTTTTGATTTCTTGTGATTCAAGCTATTTGTGATCACCATGTTCCCTCTCCTGATGTATCAGTTTGTCTTCCATGTCTTCTTGATCAACATTAATTTCTGCACTTTCTTTGTGACAAGAGATTTATTGTTGTGATTTTTTAATGATTACATTTATTAATCTCCTTTGCAGCTTCTAACAAATGACATGTTCACAAGTGTTTATCACCGGGTTATAACCAAGAATATAGGCCCTAGAATCTCCATAGCAAACTTCTTTGTAAACCCATCATTAGAAGTGGTTAAATCCAAGGTTGTTGGTCCGATAAAGGAATTGTTATCAGAAGAAAATCCACCAATCTATAGGGACACTACTGTGAAAGAAGTCATAGCACATTATTATGAAAAAGGCCTTGATGGAAACTCTTACTTGCAGCATTTCAGGTTGTGAGGAAGATATTAAGAATTGAATTGGAGCAGTATTTAATCGTTATGGTGTTGGATTTAGTCTTGTATTATATGAATATTCAGTATCAAGCAATGTGGCACCAACACTTTATATTCAACGGTGTGTCTGGTGTCTAAATTCTAAAACATGTTGGTTTCCATCACCAGCAATAAATATGATTACATTATATAAATTCTATTTTGTTAGTTGTTACCAGTGTGTCGTGTTTATGTGTCAGTGTCGTGTTAAAGATAAAGACACCGGTACCTGACTAATGCCTAGTGAAGTGAGAATAACTTATTGTGTAGTAAATCAGTTTATTGAGTTTTTTTATACAAAAGACTCAGAGAGTACTAGTAGCATACAAATCCAACATAGAGTAAAAAAGAGTGTAAATCAAAATCTGCATATTGCTCTAGAGATTTAGTTTGAGTACAAGTACTTACTCAAACACTTATTCAAACTACTGCTCTAAATATTTTATCTGTGTGAGATTATATTTTAATTAAAATTTAATATAGTATAGAGCTTTTAACCTGAGTGGTAGATCAAAACATGAAAGATTTGATGGACGAAGATTTTAAAAATATGGAATTCGAATTTGTGGAAAAAGTAGAGGAATTTTATGTAGAGTATGCAAGCAAGGAGAAGTGCTGGGTTTTCCCTTAGAAAATGAAGATGCAACATTTAAACGTTAAATAGTTTGTTCTATTCTATGCAGAATTAGAGAGCTAAAAAACATTTGGAGCAGAGTGATCGTGTTAAAGAACCAAGAAGATTGCACGAACATGTTGTCGAGCTTTGATTCGATTTGAGCTTAATAAGAGTAGTGGTACTTATGTAGTGAACTATTACTTTGACTTCTCTTTTTTAAATGGTAGACTGACTGTTTGAACCTAAAGCAAATTTTTTCAAAATGCAGATACTAATGTACTACAATTGCAGGAATTAATCACTTATTTAAACCTAATAAAAATAAGTACATTGATTAAACATGATCTACAAAAATACCCAGTTGGATTTATAAGAAAGATGGCTTAGAGTCTCAAATAAAAATTGGTCTTTTTAAGTTTTGAAGTATAAATTGAGCAATTAAATTAAAATAAAAGAAAGATACTAATCACATTGAAGAAGAAGAAGAAGAAGATAGACAAATGAAAGCAAATGGGAAAACTCAAAACATGTAAGAAGAAATATGAATAGGAAGAAAAGAAAATGGACGTATCGAAGCAAAAAAATTATCATTACCACGGAGAAGGAACGAGGAGACTCACCAAAGTTGCACATTTTGGAAAACTATCATGTTCATATGAAAGCTCTCATCAAGAGGAACACACAAATAGTCACCATTTTTTGTTTCCATGAACATGACGGGTGGAGGAAGCTTGATGAAGAAGGAAGAAATGAGGTATGTCACATTATTTTTTTTGTCTTGAGTCCGAACGCTGAGATGACACGGGTCTCTCCTAATTCAACCAAGATCTTCGATTCGATCTCTGGTTTGGGCGTGTAACGGTGATGACAGTCAATTATATGATTTTTTTAGTAGTAGATTAGTATAGTTTTTATAGTAATTAAAGACTAAAAGCAATCAAATATCGAGAAAAGTGAAGACACAAGGACCAGAAACAAGAAAAGTGGAAAAAGCACAAAAAAATGGCAAAAATGAAATAAAGCAACGCACCATCGTACCCACGATGAGGTTCAACGTGCGCAATGAGAAGACGGTTAAAAAGAAAATGAAAAAAAGCTAGGCCAAACGATACCTACAAATATTTATAGAGTTCGCCATCGGTTACTTAACCCAATTTTAGTTACGGTCAACCAAGTGAAGTTTAACTATCTACCGTAACAGTTATGAGTCCTATGACTAACTAACTACGACACAGTAATAGTAGGACGGAATTAACAGTTTTAGAGTGAAGCTTTATCTCATGAAAGCTATGAAGCACAAACACCAGAACCTTATTTAAGATTAGAAGGGATCCGCGTCATCTCATCTAAGTATTTTTGGTTTCTATTTGTTTTCATTCCAACGCAATCAGACTGGTCATTGAATTGGTATGTTTACGGGTTCAAAGTTCAATCGATTGGACCAAGGTTCAATCGGATCAAAATGTTTTTAATTAATTTTTTATATATTTAAATATTATTTAGTAGTATATACTTTTTATATATTTAAACGTTTTTAAAAACTTTTAGGTTTCTATTTGTTTTCATTATGTTGTTTTTTATCTTCGCTAAAATTAAAAAACTAACTAAAGCAAATAACTATTTAGGGTTTGTTTGGCCTGACTTTTTTCCTCTTATTTAGAGTTTATGCAAACAACTTATGCAATTTTTATATATTATTATAAATTTGTCATGTTAGTTTATGATAAATTGACTTATAAAATTACAATTTTTACTAGTATAAACTTATAAAATATCATAAAATTTAATTTACGATGCATAAGCGGCCAAACGGTAGTATATACTACTATTAGTATACGATACAAAAAATAGTTTCCGTTGGGACTTGGTTTTAATTTTAAGAGAAGAGAAGAGAGAGAAACACAATGTAACCCTAGTCCAATTCACCGCCTCTCTCAAGCTCCTTTCCCCACCGTGACGGACAGGATTCAATGAATCAACTTGCCACCGTCACGAATTCACCGCCTCTCTCAAGCTCCACCGTCCACCGTCACGAACAGGATTCAATGAATCAACTTGCCACCGTCACGAATCACGAAAGAAATCGCTCAATCTCTCACCGCTTGCGAAGAAATCAGACGAATTTAATTTTGGTGAAGTCATTATCCCTTTTCCCCTTTTCTTTTTCTATCAATTCTTGGTAATTTCAAAAATCAATTATCAATTCTTCGAACATGGATGTTTACCCTATTTTTTTGCTGTGTATTTTCTTGTTCAAATGTTAGGTTTTTGGCAACAGCTTTGGGTGTTTGTAGTTCCAAAACTACATCTTGTTTCTTGGGTACGTACGAGCACAAATTTGTTTGCTTTGTTTGTAGTTTCAAAAAATCAAAAATTAAGAGAAAATAAGATGGCCATATTATAATAACCAAAAATTAAGAGAAAATTAAATCTTGTTGATGATATCTTGAAATCTAAAGATGATTGAAGTTGAAGCTTAAGAATAGATTGGGAGTTTTTTCTGTTTTTTGAATAACCTGTTTACATAGATGATGGTTAACTCTTTGTAAATCTCTTGTTTCTTGAAACATTTCTAATAAACATATGTGTATTTAATAATTGTTTCACATTTTCTCTTAACCAATACTTTCTATTTACTCTTCTCAGTTTGACACTAAAGACTACATACTTAAACTTCCTTCACCAGAGTGTTGGGTGGTAAGGCAATTTTGTTTCAACACCTTCTTGAAGCTTTTACTTATCAGTACAAGGTCAAGGATGATTGAGTTGGTATCAAAAGGTTTGGCTACATTAGAGGTATGGTAGTTGTAGTGTTGTATTTGCATACAATTTTGTAACTAGTTTTTTGTTGTTGTTGTTGGGATTAACTGCATACTAGTTAGACGAACTTTGATTGGATTGTTTCAGTGGTGGACTTGATTTTATTGATTTGTGTGTTTCACTTAAACACTCTGGCTCTCTTTTTATGTATGCGGTTCATGAGTGTGGATCTTATTCAAAAAACAGTTTTGGAAATTTGTATGCTCACAAGAGATTATGTCTTTTTTTATGTTCCCTCTTTCTATTTACTTTGCAATTAATGTTTTCTCTCCTTTGTTATGATTGATGGTCATCAGCAAATGGCATATAGCATGAAATTATCAGAATGATTTCTGAATGCATTTACTTCATTATTCCACTTTATGTAACCTCTTTTTTTTGTTGATTATGCCTGTTTTTATTTCTGACCACCTGCATGGCTGATGATTAAAGTGTGTAAATGATTAGCTTATGAATAATATGACAGCTTTTCAATACATGGTTTATGATCATTTTGACAGAAGTCATTCTCCCCTTCCCAGTTCCCAACACACTTTCCAGTTCATGTGGCTGTTAATTGAATTCACTGTATAACTATAAATTGATATACTGTAGTATTCTATTACTACCTTCATTTAATTTATCATTAGTTGTGTTCAAGCTGAAGAAGTGAACTTTACTATTTTCTTCTCTTTCAGAGAAACCATAGAAAGCATATGTGCATATCAATGGAATTAGTAGCTGCTGTTCTTGGAGACCATGGACAGCGTCCTCATGAAGACTATGGTAAATTCATGTTATTTTAAATAGTATAGTGTTTTTAGATTCATTTGAAAAACACATTCCAAATTTCAAAATACATTACAAATTGGAAAGTAAAATTCATATTGTTATCTACAAAAGGATGACTTTTACCGTGTCAACAAAATTAGCCCAAATTTTATGTATAAAATAGACTTAAATTTGTTTTTGGAATTGTATGATGTAGTATTATTTCCTATCATATATTCATTGGCATTTCTTTCTCTGAGCAGTAGTGGCTACAGCAGTTACTGAATTGGGCAATGGAAAGCCAAAGTTCTATTCTACTCGCGATAATCTCTTTTTGCATAAAATGGCGATTACCAACAAATCACGTGTGGTTGTTCTCAACAAGGTGAACATTTAGTATTTAAATAGGCGTTCTTTATTATTCAACTTCTATAAATGACTCAAGTATGATATAATTTCTTTTAAACCAGCTATCTTCAAATAATTTGATAAACTGAAATGAATTAGTGTTGCATTAGATTTAGAAACACTGAATACCTATTGTTTTATGAAATGTGTAATTATTATGTGATTAAAATCTGATGGATTGGTATTCTATTTATTAAGTTCTTAGAGATTTCTGGTCTGTGAGATCAGTTTTTTTTTTTTCTATATAGTAATATATAATAAAATATAATATAATAATAAAACTTTTTGATTGAGAACCTTTATGTAAATGTAGAAAATCAGCCTCTTCCTTCATTGCTGCCTATGAAGCCTAATGCGAGGAAGGTACTGCAACTTCTGTATGCAGGGATCTTGATGAAATTGTGGACGTATCTATACCAGGTTTGAATGTTAAGTTAGCACTATTTATTTAACTTGACATTGTGTCTCATGCTCCACATATATGATGAAATGGAATTTGATAGACAATGATTTTTTTTAAAAAATAAAAATAGAAAGCCTACTTTGTTTTAAATTTAATGAAATAGACTGACCTGATGGAAAAAATAGAATGACCCTGATGGAAAAAATAGAATGTCCCTGATGGAAAATATATGGTATTTGAACCTATACGTTTCGATAAATGGGATGATGATGATAATGTGACCCTTAATGGAATGAAAATAGAAAGCCTACTTTATTTTAAATTCTATAAAATAGAATGACCCGATGGAAAAAATAGAATGTCCCAAATGGAAAATATATGGTATTAGAACCTATACGGTTCGATAAATGGTAGGATGATCGTACCGTGACCCTTAATCGAATGAAAATAGAAAGACTACTTTGTTTTAAATTCTATATAATAAAATGACCGGAGGGAAAAAGAAGAATGACCCTGATGGAAAAAATAGAATGTACCTAATGGAAAATATATGGTATTTGAACCTATACGGTTCAATAAATGGGATGATGATGGAACTGTGACTCTTAATCGAATGAAAATAGATAGCCTGCTGCCTACTTTGTTTTAAATTCTATGAAATCAAACGACCCGATGGAAAAATAGCATGACCCTGATGGAAAAAATAAAATTTCGCTGATGGAAAATATATGGTATGTGAACCTATACAGTTATAAATTTTATGAAATAGAATGACCCGATGGAAAAAATAGAATAACCCTTATGGAAAAAATATAATGTCCCTGATGGAAAATATATGGTATTTGAACCTATACTGTTCGATAAATGGTATGATGATGGTACTGTGACCTTTAATAGAATGAAAATAGAAAGACTACTTTGTTTTAAATTCTAAAAAATAGAATGACCCAGAGGAAAAAACAAAATGTCCCTGATGGAAAATATATGATTGTATTGTGACACTTAATCGAATGAAAATAGAAAGCCTACTTTGTTTTAAAATCTATGAAATAGAATGACCCTGATGGAAAAAATAGAATGTACCTAATGGAAAATATATGACATTTGAACCGATACGGTTCAATAAATGGGATGATGATGGAACTGTGACTCTTAATCAAATGAAAATAGATAGCCTGCTGCCTACTTTGTTTTAAATTCTATGAAATCAAATGACCCGATGGAAAAATAGCATGACCCTGATGGAAAAAAATGAAATGTCGCTGATGGAAAATATATGGTATGTGAACCTGTACAGTTATAAATTCTATGAAATAGAATGACCCGATGGAAAAAATAGAATAACCCTTATGAAAAAAATATAATCTCCCTGATGGAAAATATATGGTATTTGAACCTATACTGTTCGATAAATGGTATGATGATGGTACTGTGACCTTTAATAGAATGAAAATAGAAAGACTACCTTGTTTTAAATTCTAAAAAATAGATTGACCCAATGAAAAAATAAAATATCCCTCATGGAAAATATATGATTGTACTGTGACACTTAATCGAATGAAAATAGAAAGCCTACTTTGTTTTAAATTCTATGAAATAGAATGACCCGATGGAAAAAATTGAATGACCCTGATGGAAAAAATAGAATGTCTCTGATGGAAAATATATGGTATTTGAACCTACACGGTTCAATAAATGGGATGATGATGGAACTGTGACTCTTAATCGAATGAAAATAGATAGCATGCTGCCTACTTTGTTTTAAATTCTATGAAATCAAATGACCCGATGGAAAAATAGCATAACCCTAATGGAAGAAATAAAATGTCGCAGATGGAAAATATATGGTATGTGAGCCTGTACAGTTATAAATTCTATGAAATAGAATGACCCGAAGGAAAAATAGAATAACCCTTATGGAAAAAATATAATGTCCCTGATGGAAAATATATGGTATTTGAACATATACGGTTCAATAAATGGGATGATGATAGAACTGTGACTCTTAATCGAATGAAAATAGATAGCCTGCTGCCTACCTTGTTTTAAATTATATGAAATCAAATGACCTGATGGAAAAATAGCATGACCCTGATGGAAAATTTATGGTATGTGAACCTGTACGGTTATAAATTCTATGAAATAGAATGACCCGATGGAAAAAATAGAATAACCCTTATGGGAAAAATATAATGTCTCTGATGGAAAATATATGGTATTTGAACCTATACTGTTCGATAAATGCTATGATGGTACTGTGACCTTTAATAGAATGAAAATAGAAAGACTACTTTGTTTTAAATTCTAAAAAATAGAATGACCCAATGGAAAAAATAAAATGTCCCTGATGGAAAATATATGATTGTACTGTGACACTTAATCGAATGAAAATAGAAAGCCTACTTTGTTTTAAATTCTACGAAATAGAATGACCCGATGAAAAAAATAGAATTACCCTGATGGAAAAAATATAATGTCCCTGATGGAAAATATATGGTATTTGAACCTATACGGTTCAATAAATGGGATGATGATGGAACTGTGACTCTTAATCGAATGAAAATAGATAGCATGCGCCCTACTTTGTTTTAAATTCTATGAAATCAAATGACCCGATGGAAAAATAGCTTGACCCTGATGGAAGAAATAAAATGTCGCTGATGGAAAATATATGGTATGTGAACCTGTACAGTTATAAATTCTATGAAATAGAATGACCCGATGGAAAAAATAGAATAACCCTTATGGAAAAAAATATAATGTCCCTGATGGAAAATATATGGTATTTGAACATATACGGTTCAATAAATGGGATGATGATAGAACTGTGACTCTTAATCGACTGAAAATAGATAGCCTGCTGCATACTTTGTTTTAAATTATATGAAATCAAATGACCCGATGGAAAAATAGCATAACCCTGATGGAAAAAATAAAATGTCGCTGATGGAAAATAATGTTATGTGAACCAGTACAGTTATAAAATCTATGAAATAGAATGACCCGATGGAAAAAATAGAATAACCCTTATGAAAAAAATATAATGTCCCTGATGGAAAATATATAGTATTTGAACCTATACTGTTCGATAAATGGTATGATGGTACTGTGACCTTTAATAGAATAGAATGAAAATAGAAAGACTACTTTGTTTTAAATTCTAAAAAATAGAATGACCCAATGGAAAAAATATAATGTCCCGGGTGGAAATTATATGATTGTACTGTGACACTTAATCAAATGAAAATAGAAAGCCTACTTTGTTTTAAATTCTATGAAATAGAATGACCCGATGGAAAAAATAGAATAACCCTTATGAAAAAAATATAATGTCCCTGATGGAAAATATATGGTATTTGAACCTATACCGTTCGATAAATGGTATGATGGTACTGTGACCTTTAATAGAATGAAAATAGAAAGACTGATTTGTTTTAAATTCAAAAAAATAGAATGATCCAATATGGAAAAAATAAAATGTCCCTGATGGAAATTATATGATTGTACTGTGACATTTAATCGAATGAAAATAGAAAGTCTACTTTGTTTTAAATTCTATGAAATAGAATGACCCGATGAAAAAAATAGAATGACCCTGATGGTAAAAATAGAATGTCCCTGATGGAAAATATATGGTATTTGAACCTATACGGTTCAATAAATGGGATGATGATGGAACTGTGACTCTTAATCGAATGAAAATAGATAGCATGCTGCCTACTTTGTTTTAAATTCTATGAAATCAAATGACCCGATGGAAAAATAGCATGACCCTGATGGAAAAAATAAAATGTCGCTGATGGAAAATATATGGTATGTGAACCTGTACAGTTATAAATTCTATGAAATAGAATGACCCGATGGAAAAAATAGAATAACCCTTATGGAAAAAATATAATGTCCCTGATGGAAAATATATGGTATTTGAACCTATACTGTTCGATAAATGGTATGATGGTACTGTGACCTTTAATAGAATAGAATGAAAATAGAAAGACTACTTTGTTTTAAATTCTAAAAAATAGAATGACCCAATGGAAAAAATAAAATGTCCCTGATGGCAAATATATGATTGTACTGTGACACTTAGAATGAAAATAGAAAGCCTACTTTGTTTTAAATTCTATGAAATAGAATGACCCGATGAAAAAAATAGAATGACCCTGATGGAAAAAATAGAATGTCCCTGATGGAAAATCTATGGTATTTCAACCTATACGATTCAATAAATGGGATGATGATGGAACTGTGACTCTTAATCGAATGAAAATAGATAGCATGCTGCCTACTTTGTTTTAAATTCTATGAAATCAAATGACCCGATGGAAAAATAGCTTGACCCTGATGGAAGAAATAAAATGTCGCTGATGGAAAATATATGGTATGTGAACCTGTACAGTTATAAATTCTATGAAATAGAATGACCCGATGGAAAAAATAGAATAACCCTTATGGAAAAAAATATAATGTCCCTGATGGAAAATATATGGTATTTGAACATATACGGTTCAATAAATGGGATGATGATAGAACTGTGACTCTTAATCGACTGAAAATAGATAGCCTGCTGCATACTTTGTTTTAAATTATATGAAATCAAATGACCCGATGGAAAAATAGCATAACCCTGATGGAAAAAATAAAATGTCGCTGATGGAAAATATATGTTATGTGAACCAGTACAGTTATAAAATCTATGAAATAGAATGACCCGATGGAAAAAATAGAATAACCCTTATGAAAAAAAAATAATGTCCCTGATGGAAAATATATAGTATTTGAACCTATACTGTTCGATAAATGGTATGATGGTACTGTGACCTTTAATAGAATAGAATGAAAATAGAAAGACTACTTTGTTTTAAATTCTAAAAAATAGAATGACCCAATGGAAAA
Organism: Trifolium pratense; assembly: GCF_020283565.1. Taxonomy (NCBI): domain Eukaryota; kingdom Viridiplantae; phylum Streptophyta; class Magnoliopsida; order Fabales; family Fabaceae; genus Trifolium; species Trifolium pratense. The sequence goes on from NC_060059.1 coordinate 17,145,320, forward strand.
AATAAAATGTCCCGGGTGGAAATTATATGATTGTACCGTGACACTTAATCAAATGAAAATAGAAAGCCTACTTTGTTTTAAATTCTATGAAATAGAATGACCCGATGAAAAAAATAGAATGACCCTGATGGAAAAAATAGAATGTCTCTGATGGAAAATCTATGGTATTTGAACCTATACGGTTCAATAAATGGGATGATGATGTAACTGTGACTCTTAATCGAATGAAAATAGATAGCATGCTGCCTACTTTGTTTTAAATTCTATGAAATCAAATGACCCGATGGAAAAATAGCATAACCCTAATGGAAGAAATAAAATGTCGCCGATGGAAAATATATGGTATGTGAGCCTGTACAGTTATAAATTCTATGAAATAGAATGACCCGAAAAAAAAATAGAATGACCCTGATGGAAAAAATATAATGTCCCTGATGGAAAATATATGGTATTTGAACCTATACGGTTCAATAAATGGGATGATGATGGAACTGTGACTCTTAATCGAATGAAAATAGATAGTCTGCTGCCTACTTTGTTTTAAATTCTATGAAATCAAATGATCCGATGGAAAAATAGCATGACCCTGATGGAAAAAATAAAATGTCGCTGATGGAGAATATATGTTATGTGAACCAGTTCAGTTATAAATTCTATGAAATAGAATAACCCGATGGAAAATATATGGTATTTGAATATATACGGTTCAATAAATGGGATGATGATAGAACTGTGACTCTTAATCGACTGGAAATAGATAGCCTGCTGCCTACTTTGTTTTAAATTATATGAAATCAGATGACCCGATGGAAAAATAGCATGACCCTGATGGAAAAAATAAAATGTCGCTGATGGAAAATATATGGTATGTGAACCTGTACAATTATAAATTCTATGAAATAGAATGACCCGATGGAAAAAATAGAATAACCCTTATGGAAAAAATATAATGTCCCTGATGGTAAATATATGGTATTTGAACCTATACTGTTCGATAAATGGTATGATGGTACTGTGACCTTTAATAGAATAGAATGAAAATAGAAAGACTACTTTGTTTTAAATTCTAAAAAATAGAATGACCCAATGGAAAAAATAAAATGTCCCTGATGGAAAATATATGATTGTACTGTGACACTTAGAATGAAAATAGAAAGCCTACTTTGTTTTAAATTCTATGAAATAGAATGACCCGATGAAAAAAATAGAATGACCCTGATGGAAAAAATAGAATGTCCCTAATGGAAAATCTATGGTATTTCAACCTATACGGTTCAATAAATGGGATGATGATGGAACTGTGACTCTTAATCGAATGAAAATAGATAGCATGCTGCCTACTTTGTTTTAAATTCTATGAAATCAAATGACCCGATGGAAAAATAGCATGACCCTGATGGAAAAAATAAAATGTCGCTGATGGAAAATATATGGTATGTGAACCTGTACAGTTATAAATTCTATGAAATAGAATGACCCGATGGAAAAAATAGAATAACCCTTATGGAAAAAATATAATGTCCCTGATGGAAAATATATGGTATTTGAACCTATACTGTTCGATAAATGGTATGATGGTACTGTGACCTTTAATAGAATAGAATGAAAATAGAAAGACTACTTTGTTTTAAATTCTAAAAAATAGAATGACCCAATGGAAAAAATAAAATGTCCCTGATGGCAAATATATGATTGTACTGTGACACTTAGAATGAAAATAGAAAGCCTACTTTGTTTTAAATTCTATGAAATAGAATGACCCGATGAAAAAAATAGAATGACCCTGATGGAAAAAATAGAATGTCCCTGATGGAAAATCTATGGTATTTCAACCTATACGATTCAATAAATGGGATGATGATGGAACTGTGACTCTTAATCGAATGAAAATAGATAGCATGCTGCCTACTTTGTTTTAAATTCTATGAAATCAAATGACCCGATGGAAAAATAGCTTGACCCTGATGGAAGAAATAAAATGTCGCTGATGGAAAATATATGGTATGTGAACCTGTACAGTTATAAATTCTATGAAATAGAATGACCCGATGGAAAAAATAGAATAACCCTTATGGAAAAAAATATAATGTCCCTGATGGAAAATATATGGTATTTGAACATATACGGTTCAATAAATGGGATGATGATAGAACTGTGACTCTTAATCGACTGAAAATAGATAGCCTGCTGCATACTTTGTTTTAAATTATATGAAATCAAATGACCCGATGGAAAAATAGCATAACCCTGATGGAAAAAATAAAATGTCGCTGATGGAAAATATATGTTATGTGAACCAGTACAGTTATAAAATCTATGAAATAGAATGACCCGATGGAAAAAATAGAATAACCCTTATGAAAAAAAAATAATGTCCCTGATGGAAAATATATAGTATTTGAACCTATACTGTTCGATAAATGGTATGATGGTACTGTGACCTTTAATAGAATAGAATGAAAATAGAAAGACTACTTTGTTTTAAATTCTAAAAAATAGAATGACCCAATGGAAAAAATAAAATGTCCCGGGTGGAAATTATATGATTGTACTGTGACACTTAATCAAATGAAAATAGAAAGCCTACTTTGTTTTAAATTCTATGAAATAGAATGACTCGATGAAAAAAATAGAATGACCCTGATGGAAAAAATAGAATGTCTCTGATGGAAAATCTATGGTATTTGAACCTATACGGTTCAATAAATGGGATGATGATGTAACTGTGACTCTTAATCGAATGAAAATAGATAGTGTTGAAATTTGGGGAATTTAGGTGAAAAGAATAGGAGGAAATAATAAGGAACAATAAAATATTATTGATAATGATGTCAATAACCCTAATTACAATATTTACATTACTATTTACATGAATAAAATAGTATGACTACCTTGGTATTTATAACCAAGTGAATAAACTTAAATCTAAACTAAATCCCTTTATTATAGGGCTAAGAATAAACAAACCAAATCATAGAGATATTTTCTCAACAAATAATATAATATTTTCTATATTCTAACACTCCCCCTCAAGCTAAAGCTTACTAAGCTTTAAGCTTGTTACAAAATTAACCCTAAAAATAAATTAAATCCATTGATATCAAGCCATAAAGAGCAGCAATCAAAGAAGTAGTAAAGCAGCGACCGAAGAGATGAATCCATATCAAATTAAGTAAAAATGTCCGCATATTAAAGTATCACAAACGGGGTATGCCCGCGGATTAACGTATCACAAACGGGGTATGCCCGCGGATTAAGGGAAAACAAACGGGGTATGCCCGCGGATTAAGGTATCACAAACGAGGTATGCCCGCGGATTAAGGGATCACAAACGGGGTATGCCCGCGGATTAAGGGATAACAAACGGGGTATGCCCGCAAATTAAGGGATCACAAACGGGGTATGCCCGCGGATTAAGGGATCACAAACGGGGTATGCCCGCAGATTAAGGTATCACAAAACAGGTAATTAGGCCACCAAAACAAGATCAAGAGAGACTGATGATCAATCTTGGGAAAAAACGGTGGTTAAAGGTAAAGGATTCATGGAAAATTGGCATGTGACTGCATGTGTTAAGTAACATATCAATAAGGGTTAGAAAAGAAAGCAAATGGGTAAACAAGAACCACAAAGGTGTGGAACAAAATAAAAATAAATTCTAATGACGGCTAGGGTTTATATGAAAAAAAAGGTTAAGTAAAGCATATATGAACAAAAAGGTAAGTAAAACGAAGAATAATCGAGAGTTAAATCTCGGGGAAAATTGCAGCGGAATTATGTTTCAAGGTGGATACCATGGCTCTGATACCATGTTGAAATTTGGGGAATTTAGGTGAAAAGAATAGGAGGAAATAATAAGGAACAATAAAATATTATTGATAATGATGTCAATAACCCTAATTACAATATTTACATTACTATTTACATGAATAAAATAGTATGACTACCTTGGTATTTATAACCAAGTGAATAAACTTAAATCTAAACTAAATCCCTTTATTATAGGGCTAAGAATAAACAAACCAAATCATAGAGATATTTTCTCAACAAATAATATAATATTTTCTATATTCTAACAGATAGCATGCTGCCTACTTTGTTTTAAATTCTATGAAATCAAATGACCCGATGGAAAAATAGCATAACCCTAATGGAAGAAATAAAATGTCGCCGATGGAAAATATATGGTATGTGAGCCTGTACAGTTATAAATTCTATGAAATAGAATGACCCGAAAAAAAAAAAGAATGACCCTGATGGAAAAAATATAATGTCCCTGATGGAAAATATATGGTATTTGAACCTATACGGTTCAATAAATGGGATGATGATGGAACTGTGACTCTTAATCGAATGAAAATAGATAGTCTGCTGCCTACTTTGTTTTAAATTCTATGAAATCAAATGATCCGATGGAAAAATAGCATGACCCTGATGGAAAAAATAAAATGTCGCTGATGGAGAATATATGTTATGTGAACCAGTTCAGTTATAAATTCTATGAAATAGAATAACCCGATGGAAAATATATGGTATTTGAATATATACGGTTCAATAAATGGGATGATGATAGAACTGTGACTCTTAATCGACTGGAAATAGATAGCCTGCTGCCTACTTTGTTTTAAATTATATGAAATCAGATGACCCGATGGAAAAATAGCATGACCCTGATGGAAAAAATAAAATGTCGCTGATGGAAAATATATGGTATGTGAACCTGTACAATTATAAATTCTATGAAATAGAATGACCCGATGGAAAAAATAGAATAACCCTTATGGAAAAAATATAATGTCCCTGATGGAAAATATATGGTATTTGAACCTATACTGTTCGATAAATGGTATGATGGTACTGTGACCTTTAATAGAATAGAATGAAAATAGAAAGACTACTTTGTTTTAAATTCTAAAAAATAGAATGACCCAATGGAAAAAATAAAATGTCCCTGATGGAAAATATATGATTGTACTGTGACACTTAGAATGAAAATAGAAAGCCTACTTTGTTTTAAATTCTATGAAATAGAATGACCCGATGAAAAAAATAGAATGACCCTGATGGAAAAAATAGAATGTCCCTAATGGAAAATCTATGGTATTTCAACCTATACGGTTCAATAAATGGGATGATGATGGAACTGTGACTCTTAATCGAATGAAAATAGATAGCATGCTGCCTACTTTGTTTTAAATTCTATGAAATCAAATGACCCGATGGAAAAATAGCATGACCCTGATGGAAAAAATAAAATGTCACTGATGGAAAATATATGGTATGTGAACCTGTACAGTTATAAATTCTATGAAATAGAATGACCCGATGGAAAAAATAGAATAACCCTTATGGAAAAAATATAATGTCACTGATGGAAAATATATGGTATTTGAACCTATACGGTTCAATAAATGGGATGATGATGGAACTGTGACTCTTAATCGAATGAAAATAGATAGTCTGCTGCCTACTTTGTTTTAAATTCTATGAAATCAAATGACCCGATGGAAAAATAGCATGACCCTGATGGAAAAAAATAAGATGTCGCTGATGGAAAATATATGGTATGTGAACCTGTACTGTTATAAATTCTATGAAATAGAATGACCCGATGGAAAAAATAGAATAACCCTTATGAAAAAAATATAATGTCCCTGATGGAAAATGAAATCCGGCACGCAGTGAACACAATGCTGCACAAGATGCTATAGCATACGTTGCAGCAAGACAGTCGCAGAACACAGAAAATAAATAAATAAACTGCAGAATAATAAATAAGACAGATAGTTGTTAACCCAGTTCAGTGCAACGTCACCTACTCTGGGGGATACCAATCCAGGAATGAATCCACTATAATAGCTCTAGTTCAAAGCCCTCGACCAACACCCGGTACTTGACTTATCACCTAGACACTACCCGTGCAATCCTATCTAAGAACCTCTTAGATAATGAGACCCCGTCCCAAATTCCCTCTAACAACACGTACCATGTTGCTGTCAATAATAATAATCAAGATGGAGACACTCTCCTAGAAACTAGACCACACTCTTGCTTAAAAGCTTATGAGTGAATCACACACACTAACTCCATGCTTCAAAGCTTAGGAGTAGCTTACAATTAACAACCAAAACACAGTCCTAAACTTGCATCAAATTGACACAAGAAAGGCTGACAAAAGACACAAACTCTAAACCTTAAAAACTCACACTTTGTAAACAACACGGTTTAGAATACATGAGTAGAATAGCTTGAGGCTTCACATATTTATAGTCTTCAATTGTCTTGATGTCCAAGTTAGGTCTTCAGACATGTACAGCTGTAGGAATTGTGGCCAACCCTAAATTATTTCCAGAAATATAATTCATGTTGTACCAAACAAAAAAAACGCTAAAAATATAATATAATTATATTTTTGTTTTAAATAACATTCCTTCAGCCGACTTCAATAAAACTTGCTGAGCAAGGCTCGTTTTGCCCAGACGCACGTGCCTGAATATATAATTGGAGCAAATCTTGACTCAGATTTGAAATAAAAATTCTGCACGAAAACAGAGCTTCAGTATGCTGTACTATAATGCTACAGCATCTCAGTCCAGCATCTGGCTGGTTGGCTTTTGCAAAATGTAGCCAATCAAAACACCAACAATCTCCCCCTTTGGCAAATTTTGGCTAAAACAACCTTAGGCCAGTGCATAGAGAGATACAGTCTAAACTTTCCTTCGAGTCACCGTAAGCACACAACTAGGAAAGAAAGTAGAACGATGCTAAGCTATTTAAACTTTCCTTCGAGTCAACATAAGCACACAACTAAGAAAGAAGGTAAGAAATTCATCAGATGAAAAGATAGCTAGCACGTAAGCATCAGAGGCATGCAACAGCGGAACATAACACATCTTAGCCTCAAAGTACAGATAGAGAGAAATAAACTCTCACATAGTGGATTCAAGATCGGAGAAACAAACTCCTTAATAATTAAGCAACGCCACAGAAAATAGGAAAAATAAATTCCTATATGAACACTTCAGACATGCATGTCATAAGTAGTAGAAAAATAAATTCTACTCCCCCTCAATACATGCGTAAATTCACTCCTCCTCAAAACATGCATAAACTTCACTCCCCCTCAACATATGCATCATAAAACAACATGCTATACTAGATGTTATAGCATTCTTCATCACACCATGCACAACAGATATTACTCCCCCTTTTTAGCCATAAATTCTGACAAATAAAGTCGGTATCACACAGTAGGAGCAGAACTTCCACAGAGTTATCAGATCATAGAGAAACATAGAGTGCAGAGAGAATCAGAGCATAAGAACTCATAAAGTGCACATTACAGACCATCAGGGCATAGAAAACCTGGATTATCGGAGCCAAAATACATGGATTGTACATGTTACAAACTAGAGAGCATCAGGGCGTAGCCCACAAATTAAAATCCAAAAGGACATGCAAATAAAGCATAAGCAGGGCACATAGAAGGACTTGCATCAGAGTCCTCCTCCTCTACCTCAGTATTACCACCTGTATTATCATCGAGAACACCAGGACTGACATTGGAAAACACCTTGAGGTCAACAGTCATTTGCTTCCTAGGCAAAACATCAGTTTGACTGATTGACAGATGATGCAGCACAGTCTGCAACATGTGTACCCTCAAACAGTCTAAAATCAAAAGACAAATCACAACCTCTCTTACTAGGAACACCAGCCTTAGTACAAAGGTCAGGATGTTGAGCCAGAATAATGTCACACATCAATGTAGGAAAGACTATAGGCATCTTCACAATACATGACTTACCATGCAAAACAGTTTCATCAAGAATATAAGAACCAAAGGCAAAAGGTGATCTGGTCCCTACAACATATATAAACCTAGCCAAACCTGTAGCCACAGTATTGGAATGAGTAGTTGGAGCCCAGTTGCAGTTTTCATCAATCCAGCTGCATTGATCAAATCAACAAGCTTTTGGCATTGTAAAAAAAACTTCACTTAAATTCCTTTCCACAACAAGCCTTCTTTTTATCACAAATTTCCACCTGTCAACATTTTCAAAACGATGAAAGGAAATGTTGTCAATGGGTACAGGGGATACATCTTGAGGGATCCTCTTTTTCTTCACAGACTTCTTTGAGGATGTTGCAGGCGATGCAGTAGCATGTTGGTCTTCCTCAAACTCTGAATCACTAGAGGAAATAGTCTTCCTCCTCAAAAGCTTCTTCTTTGGCTCAGAGGGCCTAGTAATCTTACTCCACTGTCTTTTAAGACCATAGATTTTCTTTTCCTTGGCGGTCTTGACAGGAACATTAGAAACAGCTACACCTTTACCAGCATTGCTCCTTAACCTCCTAGTACTAGAAGCAGGAGTCCTCTCAGTAAGGTTGAGATTGTCCACATAAATAACATTTGAATCTTTCTCAGCAGATTCATCAACATTCAAAGGAACAGACATAGTTTTACCACTATCATCAACATAAGGGATCACATAGATATCATGAACAAAAACATTATCAGTAGTAGTTGCTTCAGAACCCTTTTCTTTGTCAGGAACAATAACATCATCTGGAGACTCGGGTATCACGATGTTATCCAAATTTTCCCGTGCTGCAGATGTTGTAGCATCATGTGCAGCATCTTTCTCAGGAACACTCTTCTTGACATGTTCCAACACAAAGTCATCTTTGACCTCAGTTGGAGCGCTAATATCATTACCAACAAATGTTAAACACAACAGGGGAGAACACCACATAACTTTCTCTGACAAATACTTTCTCACCACAAGAAACATCCTTATCATCAACAAACACACAATTCTTAGCAAATCTTCAGATGTTTCAACATTACCCATAACAGCGTGCATTACTAAATAAGTTGGAGAGAAAACTGCACGCCACACTTGCAATAATTGCTATAACTCTTCAGATAGGCAAATCCCAAGTTTGCCTCGCAATTTTTCAAATTGGACCGCATCTAGAGCCTTAGTAAAAATATCAGCCAATTGTTCTTCAGTTGAAATATGCTCAAGAGTCACAATACCTTCTTCAACTAGATCTCCGATAAAATGGTGCCTAATATCAATATGCTTCGTCCTACTATGTTGGATAGGATTCTTTGAAATATTGATTGCACTAAGGTTATCACAGTACAATGCCATAGCATCTTGTACCACATTGTACTCCAACAACATTTGTTTCATCCATAATAGCTGGGAGCAGCTACTACCAGCAGCTATGTACTCTGATTCAGCTGTAGATAAAGATACACAATTTTGTTTCTTGCTGAACCAAGATATAAGATTGTTGCCTAAAAAGAAACAAGCTCCTGAGGTGCCTTTTCTATCATCTGCACAACCTGCCCAATCAGCATCACAATACCCCTCTAGCATAGACTTGTTCTTGTAGACCCACTTGGTACCAATCACATTAGTATTTTCTGGTCTAGGAACTAAGTCCCAAACTTCATTCTTCTTGAACTGATTTAGCTCTTCTTGCATAGCATTTATCCAAAACTCATCAGTGAGGGCTTCCATCACTTTTTTTGGTTCAAACATAGAAACAAAACAAGCATTAGGAACTAAGTCAAGTGTCCTTCTAGTAGTAATTCCATGATTAGGATTACCAATAATCAGATCTGTAGGATGATTCTTTTGAGTACGAATGGATGACCCTTTCTTTGAAGTAGCAAAGATTGGTTCAAGTGTACTAATCTCTGTATCATTCTTGAATTCCTCAATAGTTTCAGAATCTATACTACCTGGGATAGATGCTGTAGCATCTTCTGTATCATCTTTCACAACTTCACTTGAAATATCATCTTTTACTACATTTATAGATTCCATCATGGTTTTGGTTCTGTAGTTATATACTCTGTAGGCTCTGCTATTTGTTGAGTATCCCAAGAATATGCCTTCATCACTTTTAGGATCCATTTTAGTTCTTGGTTCTCTATCAGACAAGATATAACATTTACTTCCAAACACATGAAAGTACTTAACAGTAGGTTTTCTACCTTTCCACAATTCATACAGAGTAGATGTAGTTCCAGATCTCAAGGTGACACGATTATGAATATGACAAGCAGTGTTCATAGTTTCTGCCCAAAAACCATGAGAGAGTTTCTTTGCATGTAACATTACTCTTGCAGACTCTTGTATAATTCTATTCTTTCTTTCTACTACACCATTTTGTTGTGGTGTAATGAGAGATGAAAATTCATGGATGATGCCTTCAGAGGCACAAAAGTCAGAGAATCTAGAGTTTTCAAACTCCTTTCCATGATCACTTCTGATCCTTAACACAACATTGTTTTTCTCTCTTTGAAGTAGAATACATAGATCTTTGAATACGTCAAAGGTCTCTGATTTCTTTCCAATAAAATTTATCCAGGTATATCTAGAGAAATCATTTACAACAACATAGGCATACCTTTTTCCTCCTAAGCTTTCAGTTTGCGTAGGTTCCATCAAATCCATGTGTAGAAGCTCAAGAACTCTGGTAGTGGTAAGATGCTGCAGCTTTGGATGTGGCTTCTTGGTTTGTTTTCCAATTTGACATTCACCACAAATGCTTCCTTCTTCGATCTTGAGATTTGGCAAGCCCTTGATGGCTTCTTCAGGTATAGCTTTCTTCATGCTTCTTAGGTTGAGATGACCAAGTTTTTGGTGCCACAATTTTATTTCATCTTCTTTCGTGATTAAGCATGTCGACACATTTGCCTCTCCTTGGGGAACCCATAAGTAGCAGTTGTCTTTTGATCTGACGCCCCTCATCAAAATTTCACCTTCATCATTTGTAACCAAACATTCAGACTTGGTGAAGTTTACCTTCATCCCTTGGTCGCATAATTGACTGATGCTTATTAAATTTGCAGTCAATCCTTTTACTAACAAACCATTGCTTAGTTTAGGCAAGCTATTACTGTTGAGCTCCCCTATACCAACAATTTCTCCTTTAGTACCATTACCACAAGTTACAAAACTAGTTGAGTAAGACTTTAAATCAACAAGAAATTTTCCAATTCCGGTCATGTGTCTTGAACAACCACTATCGAAATACCAGTCTTCCCTTGATGAAGCTCTAAGTGATGTGTGAGCAACCAGAGCAGTAATCTTCTTCTCAAGTTCAGTACCATCACTGGTCTTCACATTCTTACCTTTAGGTTTCCATTCTTGTTGAGTGGAGACAGTTGTGGAAACTGGTTTAGGCTGATGATGCCTGTTAGGGTATCCAAACAATTTGTAACAAAAAGGTCTTATATGCCCTTTTCTACCACAGTAGTGACATATCCAAGAGTCACTAGTAGAAAAATGACTTTTGGTTTAGAGATACCACTACTGATATGTGAATACCAGTAGTGAAATACATTTGACCAAAGGATTCCACTACTGATATTTTAATACCGGTAGTGAAAAGTTCATAGACAAGGGATTTCACTACTGGCTTTCTTAAATCAGTAGTGAAAAGTAGACACGGTGGCAATGTTGTAATTACATCAAAATTTGTTTTAATTGTATTTCACTACCGATCTAGGATTCACCCGTAGTGGAATCCCTATTAGTGTTATTAATTTGTTCATCTTCATTCATCCCTTACGCGAAGCCAAAAACGAGAACGCGTATCTTCATTCCCAAATCGCCAAATCCCTAAAAATCCCAATTTCCATTGAATCGCCATCTTCATTGAATCCAATCATTCCCAATTTCTTCAATCATTCTCCAATCTCTTCGTTTTCATTCGTTTTGATTCGGTTTCATTCTCCAAACCCTAGATCTAAAGCAATGGAAAAGGGCGGTGAGGCGACGATAGATCTAAAGCGAGACGGCATTGAGGATCTGAGCGGCCGTGTTCATCTACTTCCCTGCTGTATCAAGCACGACGGTCCCACCGAAGTTTCTCACTATTTCAAACCTAAACCCACCGGCGTCGTCGGAGAAGGTTACTCGAAGGTTACTACTCTTCCTCTTCCTCCTAACTACTCTGGTTCGTATCTCATTTTTCTCACTTTCTTTTAAAGTCTTCTTTCTGAATATGATTGTGATGATTGCTATGTTATGTAGGTTTTGTTCTGGGAAAGAAAAATTCGTCTAAAAAATCCGGTGAAAGCTCTGATTCTTGGGAGACTAGTGCTACGTTTAATGATATTACGTATTGGAACCATGACTATGTTCCTTCTCAGAATGATGATTTCTTCCGTTCTTTCCATTGGATTACTGTTGCTAAAGCTGTAAGTTCTTTCTCACTTTATGGCTTACTGCGCATGAATCTGTCTAAGATGAATATATCATGAACTAATCACACTATCAACTAGAATTATATGTAGGGTCTGATTGAATTGACTTGTTTTAGCTTATCTACTTGTATGAACACTTGTGATATTGTTTGAGTGAGCTAATCGAAACAACTAAATATCATAACTTATTTTCAGCTTATTTTCATAGGCTCTCTAAGATAACTTATGAAAACAGTTTATAACTTTGAAAATAGTTTGACTTTATTTTGTCTTTTGTTATAGAAATAGTTTATGCATAAGTACTTATATGAAAGTGCTTACTTATAGGCTTATAGCATAAGCGGTTAATTGAGTGGTTTATCCAAACAGGGCCTTAATGCTTGCCTAAATCTTGTTGAGTTGTAACTTTATTTGTTACCCTTATGTTAATGTTGGGAGGATGTCATATTGTAAACAAGAAGCGGTTTCTATATTTCTCAGTTTATCATATTCTGGATTGAAGGGTGCTTTACTGTTGGTTACCTTGGGCAGTTTCTTCTAAAATATAGCAAATTGGAAAAGGTGCTTTTGGTTATGCACTTCTTGTGAGACATAACATGAGAAGAAAAAGTGAGAATGGAGCCTACCTTACCTTTTGTTCTTCTTCCTTAAATTACGATGTATGATATCATGTATATCATTATTAGTATTGCTTTTTTTAATTTATGTGTTTTGATTATGTAGATATGTGCTTAAGAAGATTAGACTTGCCCGCCAAACTGAGCGGTCTCGCAGATCTGCACACCAGGAGGTTGGGGCTTTTAATAGTGATTCAACTAATGGACTGATGTATTATCTTGTGTTGTTTTCTGTATAAATATTCTCCTCTGCATATTGCATGATTTGTGGTGCACTTTTGTTGTTCTTGAGAAATTTCATTTGCTAAATTTTGAAGGGTCTAAAGATAGGTTTCTAACCTTAATATTTAAATAAATTAAGCAGTAAACTTCATGACAGTTTATGTCAACCCCATCGCATGATGTGAAATTATTTGTGGGATATATGATTCAGGATAATTCTAACGTGTTTCTTGTGGCCTGTATAGATGGAGCTTATATCTAAATTACGAAACCCATTTATTGTGGAGTATAAAGATTCATGGGTAGAAAAGGTATTTTGCTTCTTATTGTTTACATGTCTTCCATCTTTTGGTTAATTATAAGAATAAGAATGGCTTCTACTATAAGCTTGCTGAAACAAGCTTCAATTGTAAGATTGGCTGGAAGGTCTTTCTTTTTTTAATCATAAAAAATTTTGAGATGTTTCAAGTATTGATCTTTGGCTTCTTCCTTCTCAGGGTTGCTATGTCTGCATTATTATAGGTTATTGTGAGGGTGGAGATATGTAAGTCTATTTTCTCTGCCTTCTAATGTGGTGCATTTTATAGTTCGATTTTCTTTCAGCTTTTGTAAATTGGAGTTTGAAAATATTTGAAATACATTATTATGTAACCCAGGGCGGAAGCTATAAAGAAGACTAACGGTGTTCTGTTTCCGGAGGAGGTTATTTTTTTTTTCTTTTCTTTTTTCTCATTGCTGATATTTTAATTCTTGACAAGAATAAGGATATCATTTGAATTATTGCATTTAAATTCTGAAAAGGAAAATTTGTTTTCAGAAACTTTGCAGATGGCTCGTTCAACTTCTAATGGCACTTGACTACCTGCACATGAATCACATTCTTCATCGTGATGTCAAGGTTCGTCACAGATTTATCTTTGTACACAGAAGGGGTATTTCTTTTTCCAACTAAATCTTATTAAGCTATATACTAATGAGAAAATCACATGATTCCATCAGTGTTCAAATATCTTCTTGACGAAAGATCGTGACATACGTCTCGGTAAGTTATTCTATGGTTCTTTAAGTAAGGTATAGATCATTGAAATTTTGCTTACAAGTGATCAATGATGAAGCAGGTGATTTTGGACTTGCCAAAATGTTGACTTCTGATGATCTTGCTTCCTCTGTAAGAAATGTGTAATGCTTGAATGAATCTACCTTCCTGATATTGATTACATTTAATCATCAATTAATCATTTTCTTGTAATGTAGGTTGTGGGAACTCCTAGCTACATGTGCCCTGAGCTCCTTGCTGATATACCTTATGGTTCTAAATCAGATATTTGGTCCTTGGGTTAGTACTTGTGTTATGATGATTTGTTCTCCATAAACTATCTATTAGTATTGGTTTATTGATTTTCTTCTTGTTTCTTCTTGTTAATGATTTTCTTGTTCATGAAGTAGAAATTGTATTATTGCATTGTAGTTATAAGTATTAATTTTGATTCTTTTCTTGTTAATGATTTTCTGAGCCCATACTAATTTTTGCGGTTTGTACATCTTTCATTTTCCTATGATCTATAGATTATCACTTAATTGTTCAATTTGCTAATAACATGTAAGTGATTATTTGATATTACTGCTTTGTGTAGCTTGATATTCTGATGGGAAAGGCTAGGAGTGTTGACCAGAGTCCTGATGCTTCAACTTCAACAGAGGAGTAGAACACTAAGAGGAGGAGGAGGAGGATGATGAAACTCTGCTGCTTGTAGAGTATGAAACTTTGCTAGCTTGTTAATTAGGAATTGACAATGACTTGTGGAAAATAATATTCGAAATTATGTCAATTTTGTTGTGCGTTATTAGCTACTAGTAATTTTGTTGTGCGTTATTAGCTACCAGTGACTTGAAATTATGTTGTATAATTTATGCGCCGGAAAATGTAGACGATATAATTAATGCACAGGAAGCTACAAAAAAACGAAAAAAAAAAAAAAAACTAACATACCACTACTGATATTTATAATAAACAGACGTGAAAACTAAGCATACCACTACGGGTAAAGGTAATGACCCGTAGTGGAATCCCCATTTCTTTAAAAAAAAAACTTGAAACCATACATACCACTACGGATATGTGTAAATACCCGTAGTGGAATCTTATACATACCACTACGGGTATTTGTAAATACCCGTAGTGGAATCCCCAATTCTTAAAAAAAAAAAAACTGGAAACCATACATACCACTACGGATATTGTAAATACCCGTAGTGGAATCTCATACATACCACTACGGGTATTTGTAAAAACCGACGTGGAATCCCCATAATTTTAAATAATAATTACAGAAGAAACTACACATACCACGACGGGTATAAAAATACCCGACGTGGAAAGTGTGTACTTACAACGTCGACTGCATTTACTACTGGCCGCGGCCAGTAGTGGAAAGTCTGTTTGGCCAGTAGTTGTATCTCCTTTCTGCACTAGTGAGTGATGTTTTCTTTTGTTCTTTGACAAGGGATGCTGGTTATGATGCTGTAGCATCTGTTGAGGCATCTTTCGCTTATGAGTTTCTTTTGGATGCATGTACATGAGATCTGAGCTGTAACCTTTGTGTTTGTTGACATTCTCATAACTAAGCCCAATATTTTTAGGCTTTAGAACATTTTTCTCTAAGATTTCTTCTAGTTGACCATCAGCTTTATGAAGTTTATCAAGATGATCATCATCTTTATACAGCATGTCAGAGAATTTTCTCAAACGCCAAATGTCAGCATTTAATTTTTCAATGACTTCCTTAGCTTCATCAAGATCAGAGGATAGATAATTTACCTTCTTCTGGAGCTCATCCATCTTTGAAATATTTTCAAATTTTTCTGCCTTCAATTGATTGATGGTTACCTTTTGTTTCTCAATGACTCTGCATATTTCTCCACTCTTGAGGCAGAGTTCTCTGTAAGAATCAGCAAGTTCTTCGTAGGTTAACTCTCCATCACAAGATTCTGTATCAGATGTAATAGTACCTGTTAAGACTGAGATATGTTTGGCAGTCACAGATGTTGTATCATCTTCTGAGTCATCATCATCAGACCAACTGACAGTTAGTCCTTTCTTCGTTCTTTTCTGATATGTTGGACATTCAGGTCTGATGTGACCATATCCCTCGCATTCATGACATTGAATATTCTTGTTTAAGCTTGACTTTTCATCACTCTTAGGTTTTCCTTGATTCACAATGCTGCGCATAGTGCCTGGAGCATCATTCTTAGAATTTGGTCTGGGTCTTTTGTCCATTTGTTTTAGAACTTTGTTGAACTGTTTTCCCAGCAACTCCATAGCTTCATAGATACTTTCATTAGATTCTTCATCCTCCTCCAGATCTTCTTCATCATTTTTGGATGAAAAAGCAATGCTCTTATTTTTCTTTTCACTTCTTCCATTTGCAGCACTTTCATAAGTTTGGAGTGATCCAACCAGTTCATCCAGCTTCATCTGAGATATGTTTTTGGCTTCTTCCATAGCTGTGACTTTCATATCAAATTTCTTTGGAAGAGATCTGAGCATTTTTCTTACTAACTTTTCTTCGGGAATTTTCTCCCCCAAAGAATCAAATTGATTATCATAATCTAGAATAGTCATATGAAAATCTTGGATTGTTTCCTCATCCTTCATACGTAAATTTTCAAACTGAGTAGTAAGGATCTGTAATTTAGACATCTTTACCTGAGGAGTACCTTCATGAACAGTTTCAAGAATCTTCCAAGCTTCCTTTGCTGAGACACATTTTTTGATCAGCTTGAAGATGTGTTTGTCTACCCCATTGTATAATGCATATAATGCTTTTGAGTTTCCCAAAGCAAGCTCATCTTCTTCTTTAGACCAGTCCTCCTCAGCTTTTAGTTCAAGTGTTGGCTTTCCATCTTTGTCCATGACCACAGGGGGGTCCCATCCTTTCAGAACAACTTTCCATGTTTTGCTATCCATAGATTTTAGGAAAGCAATCATGCGTGATTTCCAATAATCATAGTTGGAGACACCAACGAGAAGCGGTGGTCTGCTTACAAGCCCTCCTTCTTTGTCCATGTTGCCAGACATTCTCCCTGGAGCTCACCCTATAACCAGAAAGGGTGCCTGCTCTGATGCCAATTGAAATCTGGCACGCAGTGAACACAATGCTGCACAAGATGCTATAGCATACGTTGCAGCAAGACAGTCGCAGAACACAGAAAATAAATAAATAAACTGCAGAATAATAAATAAGACAGATAGTTGTTAACCCAGTTCAGTGCAACGTCACCTACTCTGGGGGATACCAATCCAGGAATGAATCCACTATAATAGCTCTAGTTCAAAGCCCTCGACCAACACCCGGTACTTGACTTATCACCTAGACACTACCCGTGCAATCCTATCTAAGAACCTCTTAGATAATGAGACCCCGTCCCAAATTCCCTCTAACAACACGTACCATGTTGCTGTCAATAATAATAATCAAGATGGAGACACTCTCCTAGAAACTAGACCACACTCTTGCTTAAAAGCTTATGAGTGAATCACACACACTAACTCCATGCTTCAAAGCTTAGGAGTAGCTTACAATTAACAACCAAAACACAGTCCTAAACTTGCATCAAATTGACACAAGAAAGGCTGACAAAAGACACAAACTCTAAACCTTAAAAACTCACACTTTGTAAACAACACGGTTTAGAATACATGAGTAGAATAGCTTGAGGCTTCACATATTTATAGTCTTCAATTGTCTTGATGTCCAAGTTAGGTCTTCAGACATGTACAGCTGTAGGAATTGTGGCCAACCCTAAATTATTTCCAGAAATATAATTCATGTTGTACCAAACAAAAAAAACGCTAAAAATATAATATAATTATATTTTTGTTTTAAATAACATTCCTTCAGCCGACTTCAATAAAACTTGCTGAGCAAGGCTCGTTTTGCCCAGACGCACGTGCCTGAATATATAATTGGAGCAAATCTTGACTCAGATTTGAAATAAAAATTCTGCACGAAAACAGAGCTTCAGTATGCTGTACTATAATGCTACAGCATCTCAGTCCAGCATCTGGCTGGTTGACTTTTGCAAAATGTAGCCAATCAAAACACCAACAATCTCCCCCTTTGGCAAATTTTGGCTAAAACAACCTTAGGCCAGTGCATAGAGAGATACAGTCTAAACTTTCCTTCGAGTCACCGTAAGCACACAACTAGGAAAGAAAGTAGAACGATGCTAAGCTATTTAAACTTTCCTTCGAGTCAACATAAGCACACAACTAAGAAAGAAGGTAAGAAATTCATCAGATGAAAAGATAGCTAGCACGTAAGCATCAGAGGCATGCAACAGCGGAACATAACACATCTTAGCCTCAAAGTACAGATAGAGAGAAATAAACTCTCACATAGTGGATTCAAGATCGGAGAAACAAACTCCTTAATAATTAAGCAACGCCACAGAAAATAGGAAAAATAAATTCCTATATGAACACTTCAGACATGCATGTCATAAGTAGTAGAAAAATAAATTCTACTCCCCCTCAATACATGCGTAAATTCACTCCTCCTCAAAACATGCATAAACTTCACTCCCCCTCAACATATGCATCATAAAACAACATGCTATACTAGATGTTATAGCATTCTTCATCACACCATGCACAACAGATATTACTCCCCCTTTTTAGCCATAAATTCTGACAAATAAAGTCAGTATCACACAGTAGGAGCAGAACTTCCACAGAGTTATCAGATCATAGAGAAACATAGAGTGCAGAGAGAATCAGAGCATAAGAACTCATAAAGTGCACATTACAGACCATCAGGGCATAGAAAACCTGGATTATCGGAGCCAAAATACATGGATTGTACATGTTACAAACTAGAGAGCTTCAGGGCGTAGCCCACAAATTAAAATCCAAAAGGACATGCAAATAAAGCATAAGCAGGGCACATAGAAGGACTTGCATCAGAGTCCTCCTCCTCTACCTCAGTATTACCACCTGTATTATCATCGAGAACACCAGGACTGACATTGGAAAACACCTTGAGGTCAACAGTCATTTGCTTCCTAGGCAAAACATCAGTTTGACTGATTGACAGATGATGCAGCACAGTCTGCAGCATGTGTACCCTCAAACAATCTAAAATCAAAAGACAAATCACAACCTCTCTTACTAGGAACACCAGCCTTAGTACAAAGGTCAGGATGTTGAGCCAGAATAATGTCACACATCAGTGTAGGAAAGACTATAGGCATCTTCACAATACATGACTTACCATGCAAAACAGTTTCATCAAGAATATAAGAACCAAAGGCAAAAGGTGATCTGGTCCCTACAACATATATAAACCTAGCCAAACCTGTAGCCACAGTATTGGAATGAGTAGTTGGAGCCCAGTTGCAGTTTTCATCAATCCAGCTGCATTGATCAAATCAACAAGCTTTTGGCATTGTAAAAAAAACTTCACTTAAATTCCTTTCCACAACAAGCCTTCTTTTTATCACAAATTTCCACCTGTCAACATTTTCAAAACGATGAAAGGAAATGTTGTCAATGGGTACAGGGGATACATCTTGAGGGATCCTCTTTTTCTTCACAGACTTCTTTGAGGATGTTGCAGGCGATGCAGTAGCATGTTGGTCTTCCTCAAACTCTGAATCACTAGAGGAAATAGTCTTCCTCCTCAAAAGCTTCTTCTTTGGCTGGTTGGCTTTTGCAAAATGTAGCCAATCAAAACACCAACAGAAAATATATGGTATTTGAACCTATACCGTTCGATAAATGGTATGATGGTACTGTGACCTTTAATAGAATGAAAATAGAAAGACTGATTTGTTTTAAATTCTAAAAAATAGAATGATCCAATATGGAAAAAATAAAATGTCCCTGATGGAAATTATATGATTGTACTGTGACATTTAATCGAATGAAAATAGAAAGTCTACTTTGTTTTAAATTCTATGAAATAGAATGACCCGATGAAAAAAATAGAATGACCCTGATGGTAAAAATAGAATGTCCCTGATGGAAAATATATGGTATTTGAACCTATACGGTTCAATAAATGGGATGATGATGGAACTGTGACTCTTAATCGAATGAAAATAGATAGCATGCTGCCTACTTTGTTTTAAATTCTATGAAATCAAATGACCCGATGGAAAAATAGCATGACCCTGATGGAAAAAATAAAATGTCGCTGATGGAAAATATATGGTATGTGAACCTGTACAGTTATAAATTCTATGAAATAGAATGACCCGATGGAAAAAATAGAATAACCCTTATGGAAAAAATATAATGTCCCTGATGGAAAATATATGGTATTTGAACCTATACTGTTCGATAAATGGTATGATGGTACTGTGACCTTTAATAGAATAGAATGAAAATAGAAAGACTACTTTGTCTCTACCAAAAAAAAAAAAAAAGAAAGACTACTTTGTTTTAAATTCTAAAAAATAGAATGACCCAATGGAAAAAATAAAATGTCCCTGATGGCAAATATATGATTGTACTGTGACACTTAGAATGAAAATAGAAAGCCTACTTTGTTTTAAATTCTATGAAATAGAATGACCCGATGAAAAAAATAGAATGACCCTGATGGAAAAAATAGAATGTCCCTGATGGAAAATCTATGGTATTTCAACCTATACGATTCAATAAATGGGATGATGATGGAACTGTGACTCTTAATCGAATGAAAATAGATAGCATGCTGCCTACTTTGTTTTAAATTCTATGAAATCAAATGACCCGATGGAAAAATAGCTTGACCCTGATGGAAGAAATAAAATGTCGCTGATGGAAAATATATGGTATGTGAACCTGTACAGTTATAAATTCTATGAAATAGAATGACCCGATGGAAAAAATAGAATAACCCTTATGGAAAAAAATATAATGTCCCTGATGGAAAATATATGGTATTTGAACATATACGGTTCAATAAATGGGATGATGATAGAACTGTGACTCTTAATCGACTGAAAATAGATAGCCTGCTGCATACTTTGTTTTAAATTATATGAAATCAAATGACCCGATGGAAAAATAGCATAACCCTGATGGACAAAATAAAATGTCGCTGATGGAAAATATATGTTATGTGAACCAGTACAGTTATAAAATCTATGAAATAGAATGACCCGATGGAAAAAATAGAATAACCCTTATGAAAAAAAAATAATGTCCCTGATGGAAAATATATAGTATTTGAACCTATATTGTTCGATAAATGGTATGATGGTACTGTGACCTTTAATAGAATAGAATGAAAATAGAAAGACTACTTTGTTTTAAATTCTAAAAAATAGAATGACCCAATGGAAAAAATAAAATGTCCCGGGTGGAAATTATATGATTGTACTGTGACACTTAATCAAATGAAAATAGAAAGCCTACTTTGTTTTAAATTCTATGAAATAGAATGACCCGATGAAAAAAATAGAATGACCCTGATGGAAAAAATAGAATGTCTCTGATGGAAAATCTATGGTATTTGAACCTATACGGTTCAATAAATGGGATGATGATGTAACTGTGACTCTTAATCGAATGAAAATATATAGCATGCTGCCTACTTTGTTTTAAATTCTATGAAATCAAATGACCCGATGGAAAAATAGCATAACCCTAATGGAAGAAATAAAATGTCGCCGATGGAAAATATATGGTATGTGAGCCTGTACAGTTATAAATTCTATGAAATAGAATGACCCGAAAAAAAAATAGAATGACCCTGATGGAAAAAATATAATGTTCCTGATGGAAAATATATGGTATTTGAACCTATACGGTTCAATAAATGGGATGATGATGGAACTGTGACTCTTAATCGAACGAAAATAGATAGTCTGCTGCCTACTTTGTTTTAAATTCTATGAAATCAAATGACCCGATGGAAAAATAGCATGACCCTGATGGAAAAAATAAAATGTCGCTGATGGAGAATATATGTTATGTGAACCAGTTCAGTTATAAATTCTATGAAATAGAATGACCCGATGGAAAATATATGGTATTTGAATATATACGGTTCAATAAATGGGATGATGATAGAACTGTGACTCTTAATCGACTGGAAATAGATAGCCTGCTGCCTACTTTGTTTTAAATTATATGAAATCAAATGACCCGATGGAAAAATAGCATGACCCTGATGGAAAAAATAAAATGTCGCTGATGGAAAATATATGGTATGTGAACCTGTACAATTATAAATTCTATGAAATAGAATGACCCGATGGAAAAAATAGAATAACCCTTATGGAAAAAATATAATGTCCCTGATGGAAAATATATGGTATTTGAACCTATACTGTTCGATAAATGGTATGATGGTACTGTGACCTTTAATAGAATAGAATGAAAATAGAAAGACTACTTTGTTTTAAATTCTAAAAAATAGAATGACCCAATGGAAAAAATAAAATGTCCCTGATGGAAAATATATGATTGTACTGTGACACTTAGAATGAAAATAGAAAGCCTACTTTGTTTTAAATTCTATGAAATAGAATGACCCGATGAAAAAAATAGAATGACCCTGATGGAAAAAATAGAATGTCCCTAATGGAAAATCTATGGTATTTCAACCTATACGGTTCAATAAATGGGATGATGATGGAACTGTGACTCTTAATCGAATGAAAATAGATAGCATGCTGCCTACTTTGTTTTAAATTCTATGAAATCAAATGACCCGATGGAAAAATAGCATGACCCTGATGGAAAAAATAAAATGTCACTGATGGAAAATATATGGTATGTGAACCTGTACAGTTATAAATTCTATGAAATAGAATGACCCGATGGAAAAAATAGAATAACCCTTATGGAAAAAATATAATGTCACTGATGGAAAATATATGGTATTTGAACCTATACGGTTCAATAAATGGGATGATGATGGAACTGTGACTCTTAATCGAATGAAAATAGATAGTCTGCTACCTACTTTGTTTTAAATTCTATGAAATCAAATGACCCGATGGAAAAATAGCATGACCCTGATGGAAAAAAATAAGATGTCGCTGATGGAAAATATATGGTATGTGAACCTGTACTGTTATAAATTCTATGAAATAGAATGACCCGATGGAAAAAATAGAATAACCCTTATGAAAAAAATATAATGTCCCTGATGGAAAATATATGGTATTTGAACCTATACCGTTCGATAAATGGTATGATGGTACTGTGACCTTTAATAGAATGAAAATAGAAAGACTGATTTGTTTTAAATTCTAAAAAATAGAATGATCCAATATGGAAAAAATAAAATGTCCCTGATGGAAATTATATGATTGTACTGTGACATTTAATCGAATGAAAATAGAAAGTCTACTTTGTTTTAAATTCTATGAAATAGAATGACCCGATGAAAAAAATAGAATGACCCTGATGGTAAAAATAGAATGTCCCTGATGGAAAATATATGGTATTTGAACCTATACGGTTCAATAAATGGGATGATGATGGAACTGTGACTCTTAATCGAATGAAAATAGATAGCATGCTGCCTACTTTGTTTTAAATTCTATGAAATCAAATGACCCGATGGAAAAATAGCATGACCCTGATGGAAAAAATAAAATGTCGCTGATGGAAAATATATGGTATGTGAACCTGTACAGTTATAAATTCTATGAAATAGAATGACCCGATGGAAAAAATAGAATAACCCTTATGGAAAAAATATAATGTCCCTGATGGAAAATATATGGTATTTGAACCTATACTGTTCGATAAATGGTATGATGGTACTGTGACCTTTAATAGAATAGAATGAAAATAGAAAGACTACTTTGTTTTAAATTCTAAAAAATAGAATGACCCAATGGAAAAAATAAAATGTCCCTGATGGCAAATATATGATTGTACTGTGACACTTAGAATGAAAATAGAAAGCCTACTTTGTTTTAAATTCTATGAAATAGAATGACCCGATGAAAAAAATAGAATGACCCTGATGGAAAAAATAGAATGTCCCTGATGGAAAATCTATGGTATTTCAACCTATACGGTTCAATAAATGGGATGATGATGGAACTGTGACTCTTAATCATATGAAAATAGATAGCATGCTGCCTACTTTGTTTTAAATTCTATGAAATCAAATGACCCGATGGAAAAATAGCATGACCCTGATGGAAAAAATAAAATGTCACTGATGGAAAATATATGGTATGTGAACCTGTACAGTTATAAATTCTATGAAATAGAATGACCCGATGGAAAAAATAGAATAACCCTTATGAAAAAAAAATAATGTCCCTGATGGAAAATATATAGTATTTGAACCTATACTGTTCGATAAATGGTATGATGGTACTGTGACCTTTAATAGAATAGAATGAAAATAGAAAGACTACTTTGTTTTAAATTCTAAAAAATAGAATGACCCAATGGAAAAAATAAAATGTCCCGGGTGGAAATTATATGATTGTACTGTGACACTTAATCAAATGAAAATCGAAAGCCTACTTTGTTTTAAATTCTATGAAATAGAATGACCCGATGAAAAAAATAGAATGACCCTGATGCAAAAAATAGAATGTCTCTGATGGAAAATCTATGGTATTTGAACCTATACGGTTCAATAAATGGGATGATGATGTAACTGTGACTCTTAATCGAATGAAAATAGATAGCATGCTGCCTACTTTGTTCTAAATTCTATGAAATCAAATGACCCGATGCAAAAATAGCATAACCCTAATGGAAGAAATAAAATGTCGCCGATGGAAAATATATGGTATGTGAGCCTGTACAGTTATAAATTCTATGAAATAGAATGACCCGATGGAAAAAATAGAATAACCCTTATGGAAAAAATATAATGTCCCTGATGGAAAATATATGGTATTTGAACCTATACTGTTCGATAAATGGTATGATGGTACTGTGACCTTTAATAGAATAGAATGAAAATAGAAAGACTACTTTGTTTTAAATTCTAAAAAATAGAATGACCCAATGGAAAAAATAAAATGTCCCTGATGGCAAATATATGATTGTACTGTGACACTTAGAATGAAAATAGAAAGCCTACTTTGTTTTAAATTCTATGAAATAGAATGACCCGATGAAAAAAATAGAATGACCCTGATGGAAAAAATAGAATGTCCCTGATGGAAAATCTATGGTATTTCAACCTATACGGTTCAATAAATGGGATGATGATGGAACTGTGACTCTTAATCGAATGAAAATAGATAGCATGCTGCCTACTTTGTTTTAAATTCTATGAAATCAAATGACCCGATGGAAAAATAGCATGACCCTGATGGAAAAAATAAAATGTCACTGATGGAAAATATATGGTATGTGAACCTGTACAGTTATAAATTCTATGAAATAGAATGACCCGATGGAAAAAATAGAATAACCCTTATGAAAAAAAAATAATGTCCCTGATGGAAAATATATAGTATTTGAACCTATAATGTTCGATAAATGGTATGATGGTACTGTGACCTTTAATAGAATAGAATGAAAATAGAAAGACTACTTTGTTTTAAATTCTAAAAAATAGAATGACCCAATGGAAAAAATAAAATGTCCCGGGTGGAAATTATATGATTGTACTGTGACACTTAATCAAATGAAAATAGAAAGCCTACTTTGTTTTAAATTCTATGAAATAGAATGACCCGATGAAAAAAATAGAATGACCCTGATGGAAAAAATAGAATGTCTCTGATGGAAAATCTATGGTATTTGAACCTATACGGTTCAATAAATGGGATGATGATGTAACTGTGACTCTTAATCGAATGAAAATAGATAGCATGCTGCCTACTTTGTTTTAAATTCTATGAAATCAAATGACCCGATGGAAAAATAGCATAACCCTAATGGAAGAAATAAAATGTCGCCGATGGAAAATATATGGTATGTGAGCCTGTACAGTTATAAATTCTATGAAATAGAATGACCCGAAAAAAAAATAGAATGACCCTGATGGAAAAAATATAATGTCCCTGATGGAAAATATATGGTATTTGAACCTATACGGTTCAATAAATGGGATGATGATGGAACTGTGACTCTTAATCGAATGAAAATAGATAGTCTGCTGCCTACTTTGTTTTAAATTCTATGAAATCAAATGACCCGATGGAAAAATAGCATGACCCTGATGGAAAAAAATAAGATGTCGCTGATGGAAAATATATGGTATGTGAACCTGTACTGTTATAAATTCTATGAAATAGAATGACCCGATGGAAAAAATAGAATAACCCTTATGGAAAAAATATAATGTCCCTGATGGAAAATATATGGTATTTGAACCTATACTGTTCGATAAATGGTATGATGGTACTGTGACCTTTAATAGAATAGAATGAAAATAGAAAGACTACTTTGTTTTAAATTCTAAAAAATAGAATGACCCAATGGAAAAAATAAAATGTCCCTGATGGAAAATATATGATTGTACTGTGACACTTAGAATGAAAATAGAAAGCCTACTTTGTTTTAAATTCTATGAAATAGAATGACCCGATGAAAAAAATAGAATGACCCTGATGGAAAAAATAGAATGTCCCTAATGGAAAATCTATGGTATTTCAACCTATACGGTTCAATAAATGGGATGATGATGGAACTGTGACTCTTAATCGAATGAAAATAGATAGCATGCTGCCTACTTTGTTTTAAATTCTATGAAATCAAATGACCCGATGGAAAAATAGCATGACCCTGATGGAAAAAATAAAATGTCACTGATGGAAAATATATGGTATGTGAACCTGTACAGTTATAAATTCTATGAAATAGAATGACCCGATGGAAAAAATAGAATAACCCTTATGGAAAAAATATAATGTCACTGATGGAAAATATATGGTATTTGAACCTATACGGTTCAATAAATGGGATGATGATGGAACTGTGACTCTTAATCGAATGAAAATAGATAGTCTGCTGCCTACTTTGTTTTAAATTCTATGAAATCAAATGACCCGATGGAAAAATAGCATGACCCTGATGGAAAAAAATAAGATGTCGCTGATGGAAAATATATGGTATGTGAACCTGTACTGTTATAAATTCTATGAAATAGAATGACCCGATGGAAAAAATAGAATAACCCTTATGAAAAAAATATAATGTCCCTGATGGAAAATATATGGTATTTGAACCTATACCGTTCGATAAATGGTATGATGGTACTGTGACCTTTAATAGAATGAAAATAGAAAGACTGATTTGTTTTAAATTCTAAAAAATAGAATGATCCAATATGGAAAAAATAAAATGTCCCTGATGGAAATTATATGATTGTACTGTGACATTTAATCGAATGAAAATAGAAAGTCTACTTTGTTTTAAATTCTATGAAATAGAATGACCCGATGAAAAAAATAGAATGACCCTGATGGTAAAAATAGAATGTCCCTGATGGAAAATATATGGTATTTGAACCTATACGGTTCAATAAATGGGATGATGATGGAACTGTGACTCTTAATCGAATGAAAATAGATAGCATGCTGCCTACTTTGTTTTAAATTCTATGAAATCAAATGACCCGATGGAAAAATAGCATGACCCTGATGGAAAAAATAAAATGTCGCTGATGGAAAATATATGGTATGTGAACCTGTACAGTTATAAATTCTATGAAATAGAATGACCCGATGGAAAAAATAGAATAACCCTTATGGAAAAAATATAATGTCCCTGATGGAAAATATATGGTATTTGAACCTATACTGTTCGATAAATGGTATGATGGTACTGTGACCTTTAATAGAATAGAATGAAAATAGAAAGACTACTTTGTTTTAAATTCTAAAAAATAGAATGACCCAATGGAAAAAATAAAATGTCCCTGATGGCAAATATATGATTGTACTGTGACACTTAGAATGAAAATAGAAAGCCTACTTTGTTTTAAATTCTATGAAATAGAATGACCCGATGAAAAAAATAGAATGACCCTGATGGAAAAAATAGAATGTCCCTGATGGAAAATCTATGGTATTTCAACCTATACGGTTCAATAAATGGGATGATGATGGAACTGTGACTCTTAATCGAATGAAAATAGATAGCATGCTGCCTACTTTGTTTTAAATTCTATGAAATCAAATGACCCGATGGAAAAATAGCATGACCCTGATGGAAAAAAATAAAATGTCACTGATGGAAAATATATGGTATGTGAACCTGTACAGTTATAAATTCTATGAAATAGAATGACCCGATGGAAAAAATAGAATAACCCTTATGAAAAAAAAATAATGTCCCTGATGGAAAATATATAGTATTTGAACCTATACTGTTCGATAAATGGTATGATGGTACTGTGACCTTTAATAGAATAGAATGAAAATAGAAAGACTACTTTGTTTTAAATTCTAAAAAATAGAATGACCCAATGGAAAAAATAAAATGTCCCGGGTGGAAATTATATGATTGTACTGTGACACTTAATCAAATGAAAATAGAAAGCCTACTTTGTTTTAAATTCTATGAAATAGAATGACCCGATGAAAAAAATAGAATGACCCTGATGGAAAAAATAGAATGTCTCTGATGGAAAATCTATGGTATTTGAACCTATACGGTTCAATAAATGGGATGATGATGTAACTGTGACTCTTAATCGAATGAAAATAGATAGCATGCTGCCTACTTTGTTTTAAATTCTATGAAATCAAATGACCCGATGGAAAAATAGCATAACCCTAATGGAAGAAATAAAATGTCGCCGATGGAAAATATATGGTATGTGAGCCTGTACAGTTATAAATTCTATGAAATAGAATGACCCGAAAAAAAAATAGAATGACCCTGATGGAAAAAATATAATGTCCCTGATGGAAAATATATGGTATTTGAACCTATACGGTTCAATAAATGGGATGATGATGGAACTGTGACTCTTAATCGAATGAAAATAGATAGTCTGCTGCCTACTTTGTTTTAAATTCTATGAAATCAAATGACCCGATGGAAAAATAGCATGACCCTGATGGAAAAAATAAAATGTCGCTGATGGAGAATATATGTTATGTGAACCAGTTCAGTTATAAATTCTATGAAATAGAATGACCCGATGGAAAATATATGGTATTTGAATATATACGGTTCAATAAATGGGATGATGATAGAACTGTGACTCTTAATCGACTGGAAATAGATAGCCTGCTGCCTACTTTGTTTTAAATTATATGAAATCAAATGACCCGATGGAAAAATAGCATGACCCTGATGGAAAAAATAAAATGTCGCTGATGGAAAATATATGGTATGTGAACCTGTACAATTATAAATTCTATGAAATAGAATGACCCGATGGAAAAAATAGAATAACCCTTATGGAAAAAATATAATGTCCCTGATGGAAAATATATGGTATTTGAACCTATACTGTTCGATAAATGGTATGATGGTACTGTGACCTTTAATAGAATAGAATGAAAATAGAAAGACTACTTTGTTTTAAATTCTAAAAAATAGAATGACCCAATGGAAAAAATAAAATGTCCCTGATGGAAAATATATGATTGTACTGTGACACTTAGAATGAAAATAGAAAGCCTACTTTGTTTTAAATTCTATGAAATAGAATGACCCGATGAAAAAAATAGAATGACCCTGATGGAAAAAATAGAATGTCCCTAATGGAAAATCTATGGTATTTCAACCTATACGGTTCAATAAATGGGATGATGATGGAACTGTGACTCTTAATCGAATGAAAATAGATAGCATGCTGCCTACTTTGTTTTAAATTCTATGAAATCAAATGACCCGATGGAAAAATAGCATGACCCTGATGGAAAAAATAAAATGTCACTGATGGAAAATATATGGTATGTGAACCTGTACAGTTATAAATTCTATGAAATAGAATGACCCGATGGAAAAAATAGAATAACCCTTATGGAAAAAATATAATGTCACTGATGGAAAATATATGGTATTTGAACCTATACGGTTCAATAAATGGGATGATGATGGAACTGTGACTCTTAATCGAATGAAAATAGATAGTCTGCTGCCTACTTTGTTTTAAATTCTATGAAATCAAATGACCCGATGGAAAAATAGCATGACCCTGATGGAAAAAAATAAGATGTCGCTGATGGAAAATATATGGTATGTGAACCTGTACTGTTATAAATTCTATGAAATAGAATGACCCGATGGAAAAAATAGAATAACCCTTATGAAAAAAATATAATGTCCCTGATGGAAAATATATGGTATTTGAACCTATACCGTTCGATAAATGGTATGATGGTACTGTGACCTTTAATAGAATGAAAATAGAAAGACTGATTTGTTTTAAATTCTAAAAAATAGAATGATCCAATATGGAAAAAATAAAATGTCCCTGATGGAAATTATATGATTGTACTGTGACATTTAATCGAATGAAAATAGAAAGTCTACTTTGTTTTAAATTCTATGAAATAGAATGACCCGATGAAAAAAATAGAATGACCCTGATGGTAAAAATAGAATGTCCCTGATGGAAAATATATGGTATTTGAACCTATACGGTTCAATAAATGGGATGATGATGGAACTGTGACTCTTAATCGAATGAAAATAGATAGCATGCTGCCTACTTTGTTTTAAATTCTATGAAATCAAATGACCCGATGGAAAAATAGCATGACCCTGATGGAAAAAATAAAATGTCGCTGATGGAAAATATATGGTATGTGAACCTGTACAGTTATAAATTCTATGAAATAGAATGACCCGATGGAAAAAATAGAATAACCCTTATGGAAAAAATATAATGTCCCTGATGGAAAATATATGGTATTTGAACCTATACTGTTCGATAAATGGTATGATGGTACTGTGACCTTTAATAGAATAGAATGAAAATAGAAAGACTACTTTGTTTTAAATTCTAAAAAATAGAATGACCCAATGGAAAAAATAAAATGTCCCTGATGGCAAATATATGATTGTACTGTGACACTTAGAATGAAAATAGAAAGCCTACTTTGTTTTAAATTCTATGAAATAGAATGACCCGATGAAAAAAATAGAATGACCCTGATGGAAAAAATAGAATGTCCCTGATGGAAAATCTATGGTATTTCAACCTATACGGTTCAATAAATGGGATGATGATGGAACTGTGACTCTTAATCGAATGAAAATAGATAGCATGCTGCCTACTTTGTTTTAAATTCTATGAAATCAAATGACCCGATGGAAAAATAGCATGACCCTGATGGAAAAAATAAAATGTCACTGATGGAAAATATATGGTATGTGAACCTGTACAGTTATAAATTCTATGAAATAGAATGACCCGATGGAAAAAATAGAATAACCCTTATGGAAAAAATATAATGTCACTGATGGAAAATATATGGTATTTGAACCTATACGGTTCAATAAATGGGATGATGATGGAACTGTGACTCTTAATCGAATGAAAATAGATAGTCTGCTGCCTACTTTGTTTTAAATTCTATGAAATCAAATGACCCGATGGAAAAATAGCATGACCCTGATGGAAAAAAATAAGATGTCGCTGATGGAAAATATATGGTATGTGAACCTGTACTGTTATAAATTCTATGAAATAGAATGACCCGATGGAAAAAATAGAATAACCCTTATGAAAAAAATATAATGTCCCTGATGGAAAATATATGGTATTTGAACCTATACCGTTCGATAAATGGTATGATGGTACTGTGACCTTTAATAGAATGAAAATAGAAAGACTGATTTGTTTTAAATTCTAAAAAATAGAATGACCCAATATGGAAAAAATAAAATGTCCCTGATGGAAATTATATGATTGTACTGTGACATTTAATCGAATGAAAATAGAAAGTCTACTTTGTTTTAAATTCTATGAAATAGAATGACCCGATGAAAAAAATAGAATGACCCTGATGGTAAAAATAGAATGTCCCTAATGGAAAATATATGGTATTTGAACCTATACGGTTCAATAAATGGGATGATGATGAAACTGTGACTCTTAATCGAATGAAAATAGATAGCATGCTGCCTGCTATGTTTTAAATTCTATGAAATCAAATGACCCGATGGAAAAATAACATGACCCTGATGGAAAAAATAAAATGTCGCTGATGGAAAATATATGGTATGTGAACCTGTACAGTTATAAATTCTATGAAATAGAATGACCCGATGGAAAAAATAGAATAACCCTTATGGAAAAAATATAATGTCCCTGATGGAAAATATATGGTATTTGAACATATACTGTTTGATAAATGGTATGATGATGGTACTGTAACCTTTAATAGAATGAAAATAGAAAGACTACTTTGTTTTAAATTCTAAAAAATAGAATGACCCAATGGAAAAAATAAAATGTCCCTGATGGAAAATATATGATTGTATTGTGACACTTAATCGAATGAAAATAAAAAGCCTACTTTGTTTTAAATTCTATGAAATAGAATGACCCGATGGAAAAAATTGAATGACCCTGATGGAAAAAATAGAATGTCCCTGATGGAAAACATATGGTATTTGAACATTTACGGTTCGATAAATTGGAGGATGATGATACTGTGACCCTTAATGGAATGAAAATAGAAAGCCTACTTTGTTTTAAATTCTAAAAAATAGAATGACCCGATGGAAAATATATGATTGTACTATGACACTTGATCGAATGAAAATAGGAAGCCTACTTTGTTTTAAATTCTATTAAATAGAATGACCCGATGGAATAAATAGAATGACCCTGATGGAATAAATAGAATGTCCCTGATGGAAAATATATGGTATTTGAACCTATACGGTTCGATAAATGGGTGGATGATGATATTGTGACCCTTAATGAAATGAAAATAAAAAGTGTAACACCCAAACCCGTTATTTAATTATCTCTGCCTTTATAAAATCTTTTTCGAAAATACGCAGCGGAAAAATTGAAAATCTGATTTATAAAGCGCTGGTTTGAATATCACAAACTCCATTCAAAGATAATACTAATACATTTATCTAGTAAAATATTCGAATGAACTAAAAACAAAACCTCGCATCGAACGATGCGTTATTAGTTATACAAAACGGATACTTTTCAAATGAAAGCTTAAGACCAACAGAGTGTACTAAGAGGACTACATGCATATACATATAAAAACCCCTTTTTCCCGTGTCTCAATCAGAGCAGAGCTTCACCATTGCACTCGGACGAGGCTAACACATAACCTGTCAACCTGGACCCCCAAAGGTCCGGCAATTAACACAAAGCAGAGAGTTAGAAAACATAAACATAAATATAAGTGTGAGTAGTATACTACACACTTCACACGCTATCATGCATTTCTAACTCACGCACATACATCGTCAAATACGACTACCAATTAATCATTCATTTACAAACACACCAATCATATAGTTTCACGTCTTCTCGGACACTAACAAAGTGTTCATTTTATAGTCATGACGGACTCTACACCTGTTCATTTTATAGTCATGACGGACTCTACACTTGTTCATTTTATAGTCATGACGGACTCTACACTTGTTCATTTTATAGTCATGACGGACTCTACACTTGTTCATTTTATAGTCATGACGGACTCTACTCACATACCAAATCATGGCAACAATCACAGTATTAAACAATTAGTAAATACCAAAGCTTAACACATACGGAAAACACATTACAATCCAATCGGATATTGTCACATAACAATTATCAAATACATGTGCATTTACCCTAATGCATCTAATGCCAATTATCCAATGTCATGTCATCCCTAGACACGACTAATGCATGTGGTACCAATTGCCTTTTACCCCTCATGGATAAGTTAAACAGTTTTACATCTTGCTGGATTGTTCGGAACTTACCAAACCTTCATATCCCTCATGGATAAGTTAAACAGTTTTATATCCTGCTGGATTGTTCGGAACTTACCAAACCTTCATATCCCTCATGGATAAGTTAAACAGTTTTATATCCTGCTGGATAGCAGCTCTAGATCTTATGGATTCATCTAATCCGATCCTCGGCTTCCTTATGGACTCAAAAATCCATTTAAATCTATTGGAACCCAAGTTTCCAATTCAACATATATATATACATGAATGCATGTATGTTTGCACATATCATCAATATGATATTTCTAGCTCGAAGCTACTCATTATGAATGCGGAAACACAATTCCAACATCTAACACATTAGGATAACACAATATCCTATCACTCCAATCATAATTATTCACATGATAATTATCTGCATACTCATTTTATACACACAAGGTTTCATTTACACTTATGTTATAAAACACACATCATTTCCTTAACATTGCAAATTATTGCTAAAACATCACATTGCTCACTTTAAGCTACAACTTATTGCATACACGTTTATCAATCATATAACGATTAACAATAAGTATTAACAGTATCAACATGTATCAACAATCATGTAAGGATACCCTTAAACCATGTTACAAGTGCCTAACTACACTTACAAACATCAGCAAAAATTGCTGTCACAGAGGCCTTCGCTAAGCGAGGGCTTAGCGAGACATGGCGAACCTCACCAGAGAATCACCTGCTCATAGCGAGCTTCGGCGAGCTTCAGCGAACCTGTTCGCTACAGCGAACTCCTGGTCGTTTAGCGAACTACACCAGAAAGAAAATATCTGTTCTTGAGTTTCTAAGGCGGTTTAACCTTGAATCAACTCAAAAATTCATCCAAACATGTTATAAATTCATATAAACAGCCATTTCAAACATATATGGTATCAAGGAACATTAATCATCCCTTCCAAACATCCAAATACCTCTAACAATCAAAATCATGCCAATTTCTTGCAAAATAAGCAAAGTTGCATAAACATGCAAATCATTGATCAAACATCTACATATACCCACTTTCAACTCCCCAAAGTTGTTTACCTCATCTACCATGAGTTCACTACACATGTTAGGATCAAAAGAATCCATTTTCCATTAAGAAAATCACCCACAAAACCCACAAGAAAATAGAGTGGAAAGAGTTTGGGAATGGAGGAATCGACATCCTCCCCTCTTTCGAATCACTCACGAATATGTAATCTAACTCTCGTACCTTAGTTCGACGATTCCTCGAGCTTGCTCTTCTCTTTCTCTCCCACGAGCTCTCCCTCTCCCTCATGAGCTCCTTGCCCTAGCTAAGCTCTCAATCTTCCTTTCTCATGAAACATGAATTATGAGACTATTCATGGTTTGACTTGCTACTTATAGCTCTCTCTATTCTCATGGATCAAAGCCCAATTGGCTAAGCCCAATAACCACTTACACGCCCCAAGGCCCAATCAACATAACTTCTCGCTCATTAACTTACGTTCTCGCTAAATGATTATTCGCCGCTTAATCATTTAATCATAAATCACGCCCTCGCGTAATAAAATAATTAAATAACGAATACTAAATTTTGGGTCGTTACAATTCTCCCCCACTTAAAATATTTTCGCCCTCGAAAATGGCTCAACTAAGAACAACCTCGGATGAACTCTCTCATCCGACTTTCTAATTCCAACTTACATTCTAACCAATGGGTTTCCTCATACTACCTTAACCAAAACATACAAAACACTTCATGCAAATTCGCCCATGATGGCGGCAAAACAATCCTATACGTCACTTTTCCGAATCATTTTACTTCCCTCGGTATTCCTTTATACCATCTCCGGTCAAAATAACACTTCTTCCGGATTCACACCAACAATCATTCAAATTCCAAACAAACCAAGTCTGACAAAATCAGTTTATTCCAATCTACACAATGAAGTTTACTACCAACAATAGATCAAGGATAGCTAATCCCTCGATTTGTCGATAGATAGTCAATAATCGTGACAACGGTATAAATCATTCTTATCAAACTACTTAAAATTTCAACTTAACATCTTACGGTACTCGCAGCACCACTCCAAAACAAAACCACTTAACCCAAAATACTCCGAAAGACCCTTCCGTTGCATACTTCACAACTTTTCAAATTCCATAAGTTCTTAACTGCGTCGAATCTCACTCCAACCATTCATTCGGTAGCACAACTTCTACACTCATTTGTTGTCCAACTTCTCAAAGTTCTTAACACATTCCAAAAATATATTATCTCCAACCGTCAAATTCTTTTCCTTCGCAATTCCCAAATCGTTGCGTCAAACCCCATCATAACTGTTTTATTTTCCAAACAATCTCTTATCCAAATTTCTAGGTTCCTTAACACGACATTTCCAATGTCACTTTTCCGTCGAGGTACTTTTATCCAAAATATTACCTTAAGTCACTCGTCGACTAACTATCATTTCATCGTCCATGATGAAAATATCCAAAATATTTTATTTCCTTACCACCTAGTATTACTATACTACTCCAACATATACGATGTTCCCAACATCACTTAGTTTCCAATTGCTACAAAACATCTCTGATACTTACTTCAAGCATCACTTCTAAATTCTCAACACACATTTTCCAAACACAACAATCACTTATGTGTGAGATAGTCCTTTCCGCAAATTCTTACTTGACATAAGTCACTTTCTTACGTCTCTCTAATACTCGTGCTCGACACGTTTCTAAAGGCTAACTTTCTTATCCCCAAACATCCAAAGGTAACACTTCGCACTTAGCTTCTCAAATCCTTCCAAGAAATGACCACTCGGTTCAAACATACTCAACCTTTATAAATCCTTCCTAGGCTCTTCTTGATCACCTAGTAATTCTGTATTTAAATCTCAGCTACTATCAAAAGTTGATTTCCAAACAACCATGATCTCCGTCTTGTTGATTCCAACACAACTCTCATCAGATTCCTCTGAAAACTTTTCATCAACAAAGCTTCCATCTTTATCACTCTTCCTCCCCTTTGAGGATGAACCATCAAGTGAAAGACAACCAAACAATGGAACATTCTTGCTACGAGTTCCGCTAGAAACACCACCAGTCCCACTTATTGTAATCGGGTTTTCAGTTCCCTAACCACACCTTCCATCCTTGACATCAATCTCCCTCTTAACTTAACCCTCAAGGTATCCACCATTCGCATACTCGTCGTATGATCATCACTAGGTTTTCTTACCCTCGACGCACCCGTCTTCTCCGTTTCCCAGCAACGGTGTTCACTTAACATTCAATCTGCTCCATCGTTCCCCAATGGCCACATTCTCCCTACGGCTAAACAACTTCATTCCGACTTACTCCGAAATGATCATCTGATACTTCCTCCAAAGTATTCTCCAAATAAGAACTCCACTTCGAACAATGCTACTCAATCTTAAA
The DNA here is from genome assembly GCF_020283565.1 of Trifolium pratense. Classification (NCBI taxonomy): domain Eukaryota; kingdom Viridiplantae; phylum Streptophyta; class Magnoliopsida; order Fabales; family Fabaceae; genus Trifolium; species Trifolium pratense. The sequence continues at coordinate 17,182,668 of NC_060059.1, forward strand.
CAATCCACTTCAAGAACATCTCTATTCGTCCTTACTTCTCGCGTTCGAAACATCTTGGAGAGACAAAATCTTCTCCCCCACTTATCTCAAACCCACCTTTACACTTCCACTAGAACATCCGGTGTAAGCACCTAACCGTCCTATCGATTCCAAATCTATTCCTCCCAAGAGAAATCTAATACCGACAGCATTCACATGCATGTCGTATGCAAAGGGTAAACATAAGGTAAGATATCTAAGCATCTACTCAAAACCCCGGTGCAGTCCTCTTGACATACACACCACTACAAAATACATAAACACACTATTCCCATCTATGCTAATGTAACAACCTACGTAACAACTAGCATACATAAACACAACAACATGTCAATACATATATTTATAACTAAAATATGTGTAAGACAACAAAACATCCATGTACACAAGACATCGAGTCAAGTACATGCATTACATTTCACTTGCCCGCATACTTACAACACCTACTCAAACATGTATAAAACATAGCATGTTCTAAAACAAGTTCTCATCATGAGAATACATTCACATAGTTCAATTAAAGAACCACACTAAGTACTAGTAATCAATCTACCACATGTTATAAACAAACATATAACAACACACATTAGGATCTACTTACATCCTACTCCTTTCTCACTCTAGTGAAAAATTCATTTTCACTTACTCAAAAGAAAATAATCTTATGTTTTCAACAAAATCTTCATCACATGCAGTTTTACATCATGCTGGATCATTGACAATACAGTTTTACATCATGTCGGATCATCAACTATTAGCAATAAGCATCTACAAACCAAAAGTTCAAACCACACAATTTTTTTTTAAAACTTTAAGCATAAAAATACTCAACCACTACTTGACTTGATAACTTATAACAATGATAAGTATCAATCGCATCAAGTACACACAACAAGAAAAGACAGACACAACTGGCATACACGCTCACTCGATCTGACTGCACAGAACGGCTCTGATTGACACATAACCTCACAGTCCGAAGACAACTGCTCTGATACCACTTTGTAACACCCAAACCCGTTATTTAATTATCTCTGCCTTTATAAAATCTTTTTCGAAAATACGCAGCGGAAAAATTGAAAATCTGATTTATAAAGCGTTGGTTTGAATATCACAAACTCCATTCAAAGATAATACTAATACATTTATCTAGTAAAATATTCGAATGAACTAAAAACAAAACCTCGCATCGAACGATGCGTTATTAGTTATACAAAACGGATACTTTTCAAATGAAAGCTTAAGACCAACAGAGTGTACTAAGAGGACTACATGCATATACATATAAAAACCCCTTTTTCCCGTGTCTCAATCAGAGCAGAGCTTCACCATTGCACTCGGACGAGGCTAACACATAACCTGTCAACCTGGACCCCCAAAGGTCCAGCAATTAACACAAAGCAGAGAGTTAGAAAACATAAACATAAATATAAGTGTGAGTAGTATACTACACACTTCACACGCTATCATGCATTTCTAACTCACGCACATACATCGTCAAATACGACTACCAATTAATCATTCATTTACAAACACACCAATCATATAGTTTCACGTCTTCTCGGACACTAACAAAGTGTTCATTTTATAGTCATGACGGACTCTACACCTGTTCATTTTATAGTCATGACGGACTCTACACTTGTTCATTTTATAGTCATGACGGACTCTACACTTGTTCATTTTATAGTCATGACGGACTCTACTCACATACCAAATCATGGCAACAATCACAGTATTAAACAATTAGTAAATACCAAAGCTTAACACATACGGAAAACACATTACAATCCAATCGGATATTGTCACATAACAATTATCAAATACATGTGCATTTACCCTAATGCATCTAATGCCAATTATCCAATGTCATGTCATCCCTAGACACGACTAATGCATGTGGTACCAATTGCCTTTTACCCCTCATGGATAAGTTAAACAGTTTTACATCTTGCTGGATTGTTCGGAACTTACCAAACCTTCATATCCCTCATGGATAAGTTAAACAGTTTTATATCCTGCTGGATTGTTCGGAACTTACCAAACCTTCATATCCCTCATGGATAAGTTAAACAGTTTTATATCCTGCTGGATAGCAGCTCTAGATCTTATGGATTCATCTAATCCGATCCTCGGCTTCCTTATGGACTCAAAAATCCATTTAAATCTATTGGAACCCAAGTTTCCAATTCAACATATATATATACATGAATGCATGTATGTTTGCACATATCATCAATATGATATTTCTAGCTCGAAGCTACTCATTATGAATGCGGAAACACAATTCCAACATCTAACACATTAGGATAACACAATATCCTATCACTCCAATCATAATTATTCACATGATAATTATCTGCATACTCATTTTATACACACAAGGTTTCATTTACACTTATGTTATAAAACACACATCATTTCCTTAACATTGCAAATTATTGCTAAAACATCACATTGCTCACTTTAAGCTACAACTTATTGCATACACGTTTATCAATCATATAACGATTAACAATAAGTATTAACAGTATCAACATGTATCAACAATCATGTAAGGATACCCTTAAACCATGTTACAAGTGCCTAACTACACTTACAAACATCAGCAAAAATTGCTGTCACAGAGGCCTTCGCTAAGCGAGGGCTTAGCGAGACATGGCGAACCTCACCAGAGAATCACCTGCTCATAGCGAGCTTCGGCGAGCTTCAGCGAACCTGTTCGCTAAAGCGAACTCCTGGTCGCTTAGCGAACTACACCAGAAAGAAAATATCTGTTCTTGAGTTTCTAAGGCGGTTTAACCTTGAATCAACTCAAAAATTCATCCAAACATGTTATAAATTCATATAAACAGCCATTTCAAACATATATGGTATCAAGGAACATTAATCATCCCTTCCAAACATCCAAATACCTCTAACAATCAAAATCATGCCAATTTCTTGCAAAATAAGCAAAGTTGCATAAACATGCAAATCATTGATCAAACATCTACATATACCCACTTTCAACTCCCCAAAGTTGTTTACCTCATCTACCATGAGTTCACTACACATGTTAGGATCAAAAGAATCCATTTTCCATTAAGAAAATCACCCACAAAACCCACAAGAAAATAGAGTGGAAAGAGTTTGGGAATGGAGGAATCGACATCCTCCCCTCTTTCGAATCACTCACGAATATGTAATCTAACTCTCGTACCTTAGTTCGACGATTCCTCGAGCTTGCTCTTCTCTTTCTCTCCCACGAGCTCTCCCTCTCCCTCATGAGCTCCTTGCCCTAGCTAAGCTCTCAATCTTCCTTTCTCATGAAACATGAATTATGAGACTATTCATGGTTTGACTTGCTACTTATAGCTCTCTCTATTCTCATGGATCAAAGCCCAATTGGCTAAGCCCAATAACCACTTACACGCCCCAAGGCCCAATCAACATAACTTCTCGCTCATTAACTTACGTTCTCGCTAAATGATTATTCGCCGCTTAATCATTTAATCATAAATCACGCCCTCGCGTAATAAAATAATTAAATAACGAATACTAAATTTTGGGTCGTTACAAAAAGCCTACTTTGTTTTAAATTCTCTAATATAGAATGACCCGATGGAAAAAATAGAATAACCCTCATGAAAAAAATAGAATGTCCCTGGTGGAAAATATATGGTATTTGAACCTATACGGTTCGATAAATGGTAGGATGGTGGTACTTTGACTCTTAATCGAATGAAAACAGAAAGACTACTTTGTTTTTAATTCTATATAATAGAATTATCCAACCCACTTGGGTTGGTGCATTGGTATTGGCTTGGGACCTAGGAGTGTGCTCCTCTTGAGGTCGGAGGTTCGATTCTCTCTGGTGCCAATTTGTGTGGGCTAATTTAACTTCTTCAAAAAAATATAATAGAATTACCCGATGGAAAAAGAAGAATGACCCTGATGGAAAAAATAAAATGTACCTGATGGAAAATATATGGTATTTGAACCTATACGGTTCGATAAATGGTAGGATGATGGTAATGTGACCCTTAATCGAATGAAAACAGAAAGACTACTTTGTTTTAATTTCTATATAATAGAATGACCCGATGGAAAAAATAGATTGACCCTGATGGAAAAACTAGAATGTATCTGATGGAAAATATATGGTATCTGAACCTATACGGTTCGATAAATGGGATGATGATGGTATTGTGACTCTTATTCTAATGAAAATAGAAATTCTGCTACCTACTTTGTTTTAAATTCTATGAAATAGAATGACCCGATAGAAAAATAGATCCATGATATCTCAGGGAACATTGGCTTTTCCAACATCCTGCAATGTTGAACTCAAGGCTCTTTACTTACCATGGTCTTCTCCTAGCTTGGCAGTTAACATTAAAGAGTTGTGTTGCTATTCCGACTCCAAGGCCGCTATCAAATTGATTATCGAATCTGTTGACGAGTGGCATCATTGTACAGACTAACTAGCAAAGCTTGGAGCTCGCAACAATGACGCTTTCTCCATTATGGCAAGCCTACCTGTGGGAGTAAATCTGCTCCTACTTGCTGATGCAAGTGGGACTTGTTTCTATCGTTAATTGCTTTTGTTTTCTTTTCCTTTTATTTCTCTCCATTGCACCAAAAAAAATAAAAAATACTCCATTGGATGTGATTCCGATTCAGATCTGGATTGAGTGCAGTCAAAAGCTATGACTGCATGCAGTCAGTGAGATCTGGGTTGTTTGATTGAGATCAGATGGTTTAAATTTTAAAGTAAAAATATTTAATATTTTGGAAAAATAAAACTGAATCAAAGATCAGTACCATCCAAATTTGATCAGACGACTACCAAATATTGACTTCACCTTGACTGCACAGTTAATGACTAGTACTCCATTGGATCCGATTCCGATTCACATTAACCATTGACTTCAATGTCTTGTGTGTGCATACCGTCGGATGAAGTTTGGCATACTCTTTTTTTTTCCAACTACATACTGTGATGAGATGGTAAAAGTCAATGTAATGTCTTTTGAATATTTTAATGGCGTATAATCGTGAAGCGTAACCCTTATAGCAAAATAGATATCAATATTCAATAGGGGTGCTCGCGGTTCGGTTTGGATCGGTTTTGAGGCAAAAACTCATCCGATCCAAAAATAAATTCATTTGCGGTTTGGTTCGGTTTTGGATGATAAATAAAAAAAATCCGATCCGATCCAATATTATGCGGTTTAATTTGGATCGGTTTTTGGATATCCAAATTATAAATTGTAATTTTTTTTAATAAATATAAATATTATAAAAAACGTTACAAAATAATAGTTTGACATTTTTGACAAAATAAATATTAAGTTTGATTTTTTTTGGACATAAAATATTAAGTTTGATGTAAAATATAACATATAATATATTGAAAATTAATATTTTGGAATGACAATTACCAATTATATTCGAAACATATAAAAAGTAAAAAAAAATAGATTAAATTAAACTAACATATAGTATTAACAAAATTTAAAATGAAAAAAAAGTTAATGCAATATATATATATTTATACTAATAAAAAGATAAATAAATATTAAAATATATGTATGCGGTTTGGTTCGGTTTGGATCGGTTTTAAGAAATCAATCCAAAATCCGATCCGATCCAGCGGTTTTCACAAAAGAACATCCAAACACATCCAAAAAACTTCGGTTTTTTCCGGTTTTCGGTTTTTTTGGATCGGTTTTCGGTTTTTATTTGGATTGGTTTGGATTTGAGCACCCCTAATATTCAATATTAAAGCCTCAACATTCCTCTCTACCAAAAAAAAAAAAGCCTCAACATTCCGGGTTAGCAATAAATGCAGCCGTTTGGTGTTGATTGCCAACAACTGAAAGGTAGACTGGAAAAAAGAAAGGAAAGCGGTACAATTACGCATTGACTCAGCAACGGAGGAATAAAATGTGGCTAAACACATTTGTAAACATTGTTATCGATGACTTGTGTTATCATTAAAATTAAACACGTCATTATTGGAATATAAAATAGGATATGTCAGGGCACTTGTTAAGCATACCATAAAATGAAATTGAAGAGAAAATTAATGGTGGAAAGACAACTTTCTACAATTTTAAGACATTGAATACACAAATTTCTTTATTAACATGTTTAACTAGTGCCCTGAGACACTGTTTAGCATTTTCCTATAAAATATAGAAAAAATACTACTTCACTACTTAAGCATATTAATAAGAAAATTTTATCCTAAAACTTGTGCATTTCATATCTTACAAATATGTATTTCTATTATTAATGTTATCCTTAATTTTACTTTTAAATATACTTGACAAATGTCTCGGCACTCGGAATACTGTTTAACATGACCCAAAATATAAAATCAGCCTGTTTTCCCACTTGGCAGCCATATTTTAGTTTTTCACTTTCCAATCTTCCTATATATTAAGTTAAGCTGCTCTTACAGAAACCAACTTGAGCATTAATTATCATCATTGACTTCAGATTAAGAGCACAAACATAGAACATTGTATTTTCTGCTACTTTCTCTTCATGGACACAATAGCAAATAATAGTTCCACTTCCACATATGACAGAATAGCTGAAGTTTCAGCCTTTGAAGAATCAAAAGCTGGTGTGAAAGGTCTCATAGAATCTGGTGTGACAAAGATTCCACACATGTTCCATTCTTCCAAATTGAACTTGAACTCTACTCATGAAACTGATTCATCTTCCAAGTTTAGTGTCCCCATCATAGACTTTCAAGATATAAACAGTACTGATCCATGTATACATGTTGAGGTACTCAACAAGATTCGAAATGCATGCAAGGAATGGGGATTTTTCCAAGTGATTAATCACGGTATTCCGGTTAGTGTCTTGGATGAGATGATTAGTGGAATCCGTAAGTTTCATGAACAAGAAGCTGATGAAAGGAAACCGTTCTATACAAGGGATGTAAGTAAGAAAGTTAGATATTTCTCTAACGGTACCCTTTTTAGGGCCCCTGCTGCTAACTGGAGGGACACTATTGCTTTTTTTGTAAGTCCTGATCCTCCCAAACCAGAAGAAATGCCACATGTTTGTAGGTAAGTTTTCTTTTTGGATTGGATTTGATATCATTTTAGATTTTGAATTTGATCAAATTTATCCTTAGAAGGTTGACCCCCACTAATTTTGACCAAGTCATCGCACACGTGGACAATGACTCACATGTCACACCATCATATGTGGCAAGACATACTGACGTGACATATGAGTTATTGTCCACATGTGCAAGACAGGTTGACGTGACATGTGAGTAATTGTCCACATCTGCGTTGACTTGGTAAACTTATTATCAAAGTTTTTTTCCTTGTCTTTGATGGGATGATTATGTATTGACAGAGACATTGTCATTGAATATTCAAAGAATGTGAGGGCTTTAGGCTTTACAATCTTTGAACTATTCTCAGAAGCATTAGGACTTGATCATTCTTACCTTAAAGAATTAATCTCACCATATGGACAATTTCTTTTGGGTCACTACTATCCTGCATGCCCTGAACCTGAATTAACTACGGGAATTTCAAAGCACACTGATAGTGACTTCTTAACAATTCTTCTACAAGACCAGATTGGTGGTCTTCAAGTTCTTCATCAGAATCAATGGGTTGATGTTCCTCCATTGCATGGTTCTCTTGTTGTAAACATTGGTGATTCTATGCAGGTAAGTGTTTATCTTTGTTTGTATAATAATCAATCTTTCTGCAGTTTCTTGTAACATAAGATTCATGGTTGTGATTTTTTAATGATTACATTTATCAATCTCCTTTGCAGCTTATAACAAATGATATGTTCACAAGTGTTTATCACCGTGTTATAACCAAGAATATAGGCCCTAGAATATCCATAGCAAGCTTCTTTATAAACCCGTCATTAGAGGAGGTTACATCCAATGTAGTTGGTCCAATAAAGGAATTGTTATCAGAAGAAAATCCACCAATCTATAGGGACACTACTGTGAAAGAAGTCTTTGCACATTATTTTGAAAAAGGCCTTGATGGAAACTCGGCCTTGCATCCTTTCAAGTTATGAGGAAGATATTAAGAACTGAATTGGAGCAGTATTTGATTATTATGGTGTTGGATTTAACCTTGCATTTTGTACTATGATTTTCAGTATGTAGTTTAATGAATTATATGAATAATCAGTATCAAGTCATGTATCACCAAAAAGCATGTCTAGTGTCTGACACATGTTGGTGTCTTACACCGGCAATATATATGATTACATTTTATCACTTCTATTTCTTTACCGGTGTGTCTATGTGTCAGTGTCGTGTTCAAGGTAAAGGCACCCCGACTTATGCCTAGTGAAAATAATTTATTGTGTAGTAAATCAGTTTATGGAGTTTTTATACAAAAGACTGTCAGAATACAAATGAAGTTCCCATTCAAAAAAGTAAATAATAATATACAATGTTGGCTATTGTTTCAATTGGATTTCAAAACCATTTTATTAAGAATATAGCCACAGAAAACAGCATACACTTCATTTATGGCACCATTTTTTATGAGCATTGCAGCTGCTACTGGATTTATAAATAAGGACAGAACTAACCTCATGTTGTCCCTGCATGGGAAATGCAAATTCTTATTATTAGTACTAGTAGCATACAAATCCAACAAAGAGTAAAAACGAGTGTAAATGAAAATCTTCATTGCTCTAGAGATTTAGTTTGATTACAGGTACTAGTACCACAAACACTTATTTAAACAACTACTCTAAAGATTATATCTGAGTGAGATTCTATGAAGCACGGACACTCCTCGGATTAGGTGTGTCCCGGTGTAGGACAACGACACTTATGATTACACTGAATTATGTCATTTTCTTATATTATTATCAACATCAACGTGTCAGTGTCCGTTATGTGCTTCATAGGTGAGATTATATTTTCTTCTCTTTTCTTTCTCCTTTGGAAATATAAGAATGCTTACCATCTTTCCCTGAACTTTGCTCCATGTCAATCTGTTCTTGCCATAACCATTTAAGATTTGAAGATGACGAACACTGTTGTGGAACAGAAAATGAATAGGTGCTTGTACTACACTGCTTCTTACATGCAGAAGAGTCAGCTGTAGAGCTAGTGTCTTGGTCACTGCTTGAAACCTTACTATCTTTCTCATGATTTTCTGAACTTTCCTTGTTCTTTCTCTTCTCTGCCATACATTTTGTTCTTTTCCTAATAGGTAGGTCATTCTTAGGATCCTGAACCTGAAGTGCCGGCACCTTTTGATCATTAGCCGAAATAGTAGCACACGGAGCCTTGTCCTTAAGGACAAGGACTTTTGGAATGTCTTGATATTCACTGTCAACGACGACTTCATCCCTTGCATCGGAGCTAGAAGCTTTTGATGCTGCTTGAATTTCCCACATCTTGAATATGGCTTGAGTTAGTTTTTCTCGGGCCAAATCTATATCAATCATTGGATTTGGATAGTTTTGACCTAACTCAACTCCTGATGCTCTAAGTACACTTTGCGGTGCATTCCAAGGATGATGGATCCACTCGGTCGGCATTCTTGCTAACTCGGGCAGCCATTGTCTTACATATTCACCTTCTGGATCAAATTTAGCTCCTAAAATCTGTCACAAAAGTGAGACCAAAATTAGAGAAGTTGCAGTATTTTTTAACTATTATTGTTAGGATATTTCTGGTGGAATTTAGTCCAATGGAGAAGCCGAATAAAACTTGTTTTCTATATAAGAGAAAGTAATACCACTCTCACTTAAGGCCTGTTTCGATTGACTTATTTAAGCTTAATTACTACCATAAGCACTTGTGAGAGCTTATGCAAACAATCAATGACATGACCACAAGTTTTTAGCTTATTTTCATAGGCCCTCAATTCTCTACTGCATCAGTCACTATGCTGTTACTCAACAGCTCCTTGTGCTTCAACGTCCCCAGATTCAAGCCCATCAGAAGTCACACAATTATCTTGAACAAATTTGTTCAACTGAGTTTCTTCTTTCTTCTCAGTAGAAACTACAGTATCATCTTGTGAATCTTCTATTGAATCAGACAAAGAATCATCAGACTTCTCTTTAGACGCATTATTTGCCTCTTTTGGGGTTGGATTGGATAGCTTGTGAAAAATAGTTTATAGCTTATATGAAAATAGTTTGACTTTATTTTTTGTTATAGAAATAGCTTATACATAAGCACTTATGCTATAAACGCTTGATTAAGTTATTTCTCCAAACACGGCCTTAAGAGGGGAATGCATCTTATTGTAAGAGATCTCTATAGTCATGCTAAAGACTCGGGAGCTTTTGAAAGGAAAATAGAATAAAAAAATCTGTGAGTATTGAATAAGAGAAATAGTCAAAAACAAAATTTTAAAATACAAACTGGTATGGCTACTAATACATGAATCAGAACATCAAATAATATGTGTTAAACACAAATTAGAATCACATCTGATTGATGCACAAATTGAAACCGTTAAACGAAAGAAAACAAGGACAAACCTCGGGATCATCCAAGCGCTCAAGCTCATGACCATCTGGTAAGCATCCTGAGATATACTGCCACCCTAGTATATCACATTCAAGGTCTGCATCCAAAAGTGTGTCCCAGAAATACTTCATTCCCCATTTCCAAGGTAGAAGCAACATTTTCACAGCGAAACTAGAAACAATTACTCTTATTCGGTTATGCATCCATCCTGTAGCCCAAAGTTCTCTCATTCCTGCATCAACTAGAGGATAGCCGGTCCTACCTTGTCTCCAAGTCTTAAAGTTAGAAGGATCGGCATTCCAAGGGAAAAAACTCAAGTGCCCAAGAAGTGCTCTCTCATGAGTGAATGGAAAATTGAAACAAAGATAGCGCGAATACTCTCGAAATCCAATTGCCCTGAGGAAAAGACTTACACTTTCTTCGCCAACACTGTTGCCTTCATTTCCCCACAATATCTGCTTCATACGTGCCATTTGAAAAACTTTCCTCACACTCAACTCTCCGAAATGAAGATATGGGGACAAGAGTGAAGTGGAGTCTCCGCCAACCCTTTGTCTATTCTCGGAGTAATGAAGTAGTTGCTTGTCCATAAATTCTGTTAAAGCCTTGTCAGCATTGGTCCAACCTGGAGACCATGCTCGTCGTAGTAATGCATTGCTTGGTTTTTCTAATTCATTTTCGAGACCTAGGTCCTCTATTGAACATTTCTCAAGGTTTCCTGCTACCCACAACATAAGAGAATTTGATCAAATTGCTGCTAGTTTCCTTAATGATATTGCATCAGTGTTGAAATATTCGAAATAATAAGATAAGACCTAAACATGTGTTTATAAGTGGGAGACATACCTCAACCTCACCATACAAGCCAATTTTGTAAGGGTTGAGTTAGCCCAACCCTAATTCTAAGATGGTATCAGAGTATATCCAAGATCCATTAAGCCATCAGCGGATGTAAGGTGAGGACTATCCATCACTTATAAATACATTTTCAGGTTTTATCTCATCGAATGTGGAACTCTTAACAATCAGAGCTATCAGTGATACTCTAGCAAAAACCTGATGCCAACAATCATATTATGATCGGGGAAACAATAAAATCATGATAATGTGCATACCTTCAGCTGGAACTAATTGCCACGGAGGAATAAGTGAAACAGGTTCCGTTTGTTTGTGCAAGCATTTCTGCCAAAAACGATCAAAGGTTGTAAAAGCATGTCCCTTCTCATCATATATTTCCCACGGCTCATACAACAGATCTCCATTGTAGCTTTTCACAGATAAGCCAAGTTCAACTAGTTTTTCTTTGATGTTGTGGTCTCGAACAAGCGAAACAGGATCTGATAAAACAATCATGGTATAAATGTAGGTCAGCTGATTAGCATTGAATTTCATACTATCCGCTATATTCTTAGAAAAACCCTGCTAGATTCTTCAACTTTTCAAGATCCAAAATATTAAGGCGAACCAAACAAGAATCAAAATTAGCAAAAACATTTAACACGGAAGTCTAATGTCGTAGAAACTACCTTATAAACAGCACTACTTACCATAGAGATGGTTAAACACAACTTTCGTAGCTTGAATCGCATTTATACACTCCAAAAGAGCATTAAGAGTACTATCAGTTTTGATAAACACAAGTCTAGCTCCAAGAGATTTCAGAGACTGATCCAAGTGAGCTAGAGACTGTTTCAACCACCATCTTGAAACCCTTCCTGGATAAAATTGTCCTTCTTCTTTAGGACACCATATAAACACAGGTAATACAGAACCATCCCTAGCAGCAGCAGCTAGTGCTGGATTGTCCTCAATTCTAAGGTCCCTTCTAAACCAAACAATAGTTCTATTGCTTCCCATATTGTATATCTAGCCTTCAAATTTTATTGCATAGCCAAAGCTCTAAACTTTATATAATAGAATAACTAAACTTCACCTCAAAAATTCAAAATGGTTTTTCTCTTTTCTCTCTAACATAAAATATCTGAAGAATGAAGATTAATACCTAATAATTGACTACAAAGATTGGATCTGAAATTTTGTCAAAAAGTAAAAAAAAAAGATATCTATAGAATCACAGAATAAGAACATGAAACCAGTGCTAAAAATAGACCTAAGAAATAGTTATAGCTTATCTTGAAATCCAACTTGCATACCAATTTGCTATCTGATTATGGAAGTTATCCAAATCAAAACCAACTCAGCCCACATGTCACTTTCACAAATTTGAAGGCATCAAATTAAAAATACAAAAATAAAATAAAAATAATTCCTAATTCAGAAACATAATTGAGTACAGAATATTAACAAAAAAGGCACAAGCACAATCATAAACAATAAAGAACATTATCTACAAGCATCTAGAGCTAACTGCAAAGTTCTTCAAACTCAAGCATCAAAACTTGAGAACTAAAATAATTGGTATTGACAAAATGACAATCACAACCCTATCAATCAAAGTTTAGATGAAAATATAGATAGACAAGAAAGCACCAAAATCTTATCAAAGAAAAGGTGGAGGTAACATACAGTGTATGTAGGCATGGAGGTGAGGTGGTAAAAGTGATTGAGTGAGTTGTGAGGGTGTGATTAGTGTATGATGATGACGTGGAAATGATCACATGGGCAGGAGAAGGAGTGTATAGTGATGATAGTGGGGACAGACACATATGATTATTATGATATTTGCTAAAAAAAGACAAAAGGATAAGAACATGTAACATGTCACTACTAAGGGATGCTAGGAGGAGCTTCCATAATAATTTCATAAATGTGGATGAAATTTCACCAAATAAAAGTTGTACGTTATTTAACTGTGGAGGTGATTTTGGTGCTACTATTTTCTGCAAATAATTGAATGAACTGTCATTTTAATATGGTACTCTAAGTTACTATTTTAGTACTGAAAATTATTTCGATCTCTGGCTAATTTAATTTGAAACTTTTATTGGATTATACTATGAATTTATTGGATTATCCAAGTGGGGAATGAGGATTTTAATATGTCAAAATTATTTCAAGTAAACTGGTCAAACATGAAAAAACTTGCTATAACAATCAGGGGCGCACACATGTTAAGGCCTTGTGTAGAGTTTTTTTTACTTACTTGGCCTAGTGTGTAAGAGCTACTCATTTTTTCCTTTAATTCCTTCTATAGAATAGTATGAGCAATATTAATGTACATATATAGCCACATTACACATACTATATAATTTAATCGATCTAAGAATTTAGGATACATACAATGTTTAGAATAAAACGTAAAATTTTAAAACTTGACTCGTATCTTGTATACAATGTCTACAACTTTTAGTGTTTCTAGTATTTCTAATTTGCATCATTATAAGCATGATTGTTTGTTTAGTGTTTTAGATTTGCAGTTGCATGAGCTCAATGCTAGGTTTGATGAAGAGAATACTAAAGTTTTACAGTGTGTTTCATGTTTGAGTCCCTTATCGTCATTTGCAGCTTTAGATGTCAAAAAATTATTGAGGATGATTGAGCTTTATCCAAATCATTTTGTAGATGTACCAGAAGTAGTGGTGCGACATCAACTTTGGACTTATGTAAGAGATGTTCGATCTTACTCAAATTTTGCAAAGTTAAAAGGACTTCTAGATCTTTGTGCAAAGCTTGTGGAAACAAATAAGTACAACACATTCGGTATAGTTTATAAACTTTTAAAGTTAGCTTTAGTCTTGCCGGTAGCAACTGCAAGCGTGAAACATGTTTTTTCATCTATGAATTTAGTGAAGGGTCCGCTATGTAACTTATATAGAAAGAAATGTTTTTGGAACAATTGACAATGATATTATTTTAGCTCATCTTCAAGAAATGGATAATAGACGGTTTTAATTGTAAATGTATTATATTTAACAATATTATATTTTATTTTCAGTATAATTTTGTTCATTGATCATACATACTATTGTTAATTTTGTTAATTTTGGTCTGCAAGTTCTCAATTTTATAGTTATATCTTTTAATTTACACCTTTTAATAAATGGTCATTCAAGAAGGAAAATTGGTTGTTAAGAACTTGCAGAACAAGGAAGGCCCATTGTGCCACGATGGGATCCATTGTGTTACGATGGTGCGTGAAAGTTAAGCAGAAAAAGTCTATAAATAGAGTCTCGGTGAAGGTGTGAAAAATACAAGAAGGGGGGTTGAATTGTGTTTTTGGAATTTTTAAACTTTATGTTTTTGAACAGTGTTTAAGAGGTTTTTGTGCAGCGGATTCAATAGATTTAAAACACAATAATAAGGAGCTAGAGAGGAGAGATGAACATGAGAGTTTTATACTGATTCCCCTCACAAATTGAGAGTACTCCAGTCTCCTTGCACTTCCAAGGGAGTTCACTAAAAACAATCACAAAGATTACAAATACTCAAGCACAAAGCAAGAGACTTCTACACAATGCTCGAGTTACAAAAAACAAAAGACTTCCAAAAGCTCAAGCATTAAACAAGAGACTTCTAACTTAAAGAAATTTAAGATAGATAGATAGATGACAATACAAAAGCACTTAAGATTCAAACACTTAATTCTAAGACAAGAAGATGAAATAGAATTCTGAGTGCTCTTAGCTAAGATGAGTATCAGATGTTCAGAGCATGTGCTTGTAATATCAAAATTTGCAATTGATGCAGTAGTCAGTCTTCAACAAATGTGTCTTGTATATATAGACAATTTGAGACGCTCCATTTGTGAATGACCGTTGATGAAGATAAGGCTGCCAACTAGAATCGTAGTATGATTTTGCGGCGTTTTGAAATCTTGCTTCAAGTGGAAAGATAATTCCACTAACAAAGTACAATGAGTCATTCCTTTCATCCTTAAACTATAAGGATGATATACTATGATTATCCTTCAATCATTTGTACTGATAAATCATCAGAGAATAATTCTTCAATCATTGACTGACGCATTCTGAAACATTTCTGGCATGTAAGACAATCTTCAGATACTGATAGTTAACTTCTGAAGTCTTCTAACGTTTGATCGAAACTTGCTTCTAATAACCATCAGAACTTGTTTATGGCTTGTCTTTCTTCTGATATTTCTGAATATTAGGTTTGAAAGCTATTCTTAAGATCAATTTAAGAATTAATTATGTAACTTGAATTAAATTTTCATATTTTGGCTTTCAGAGACAGAGGTTTGCAAGCTCTCTCCCCGAGTCCAATAAACTTAAGAGAAGGTTGCAAACTTTCTCAAAATTATATATGCAAAAATTTATTTCAAATATATAATATATTCTCCTTGCATATAAAATCATCAGAACTTATAAGAAAACCGTTAAATAAGACTAGAGATAGTTTCAGTTTTCTTAACACAATAATTTTTATGTGTAAAAATTTCATTCATTCAATTAATAACTCTTAATCCCCCTTTTGTCATCAACAAAAATAAGCAAACAAAATAAACAAAGAAGTAAGAGAAATAAGTTCAAGACATATAGCATAAAAAAATTGTGCACAGACATAAGAAGATCCTAGGTTTTGGGTTTAAGGATGGCTAGGATAAAATCAAGCTTTGACTCTATATTCTCTTGACTTGCAGATTCTCCTTGATATCCTTATGATTAGGGTCGGTTCCGAGATTTTGGAGGCCCGGGACAGATAACAAAAATGGATCCTTAATAAAAAAAATTGAAAAAAGAACATTATTTATTTAAATTGTAAATAGTATCAACAATATCAAAAATAGTCATAACTAATATAAAAAGAGGGTCATTCCACAGTGTTGAAATTAAATCGATAAATATAAAAAATTAAGGGATATATCATTAAAAATGGACCGATAATTTTTAAAAAAGAGTAATCTTTTATTTAAAATGTAAACATCAACAATGTAAAAAAAAAAATCACTTTCAAATCAATAATAACAAAATACAACTTCAAGCTAATATCATTAAAAATTGATAGTGTTTTTAATAAAAATTGCAACTTAATTTCATAAATTAATTCTTTATCTTCAGAAAAATAATAAAATGTACTTTTTTTAAGAAAAAGTAAAATAGTGAAGTTATTTGTAAGTTATAGAGTATTTTTTTTCGCCTATGTTATAGAATGATTTTATTTATTGAAAAAACTCACAATTTTGAAAAAGGAAACATTTTTAAAAATAGCTTATGAAATGTTCATTATAAATTAATTAAAATAAGAAAAACAAAAGTACCATAGGTGAGAGTTGAATTCTTCCTCTTGGTGTTGAGACTTTAGGTTAGGCACGCCAACCACTATAGCAAGCATTATTTTGGTGTTGAGACTTTACATGATGAGCCTGAAAAAGAATAATATTAAGGCCTCCAAAATTTGGAGGCCCTGGGCTCGGGCCCTGTTTGCCCTGGCCCAAAACAGGCCCTGCTTATGATCTTCTGCCATAGCTTCTTGCCTTAACTTCTGAGCTTCAATCTCTTCTTGCATCTTCAGCTTTCCATCTAAAAAATAATTAAAATAAGCAAAATGTAGATTTTGTTGAAATATAGTGACTATTGTTAGAAAATAAGCAAAATTTGGGAACCAAAAACAATTAATTATAATGTTTTTTTTAAAAAAATTGAAATGAAAGAACTATTGTTAAAATGCGAGAAATGTATATAAAGATTTGAGGCCAAATTATTCTTCCTTACCGAGGATCCAAGCTCATTTTATTTTAAATAAATATACTATCTATCTTTTTCTTGTTTGTTTCTTTTACGGAAAGTACTATTTTATTTTATTTTTTGGTACATAAATACTATCTTTTTTTTTTGGTACAAACGGAAAATACTATCTATCAAAACAAAATACTATCTACGTGTTAATTTTAAAAAGTAGACCCTATATACGTGTTAATCTTTGGATTAAGGGTAAATAGGGTTTTACCCCCCACAAAATAGGCCAGTTTTGCGTTACCCCCTGCAATTTTTTTTTTTTTTGTGATTACCCCCTGTAAAATGAAGATTCCATCATTTACCCCCTCAGTCGACAACATGGATGTTGACTGGACAAAATTGATGATGTGGGATGCATGTGTGGCTTTTCATTCATTTTTTATTAAAGTTATTGTGCCACGTAGATAAATAACTTAATATAATTATTATTTTTTCAAAAAGAAAAAGAAATTAAAAAAAATTTGTTAATAGAATTTATTTATAAACATTCTTGTTCTTCTTCTTCTCGGTGTAATCACAAATTCAATCCCACACAATCAACAAAATCTTGTTACCCAAATTTCTCTCAAATTTCACATCTTATTAACAACCCTAAATTATTTCTCTTCTATAACCACAACTATACGATACAAAACTAAGCCAAAGTAACAAAAAATTTAAAAGCTAACATGGGTATTGAGGTTGAGAAATTTGATGGTTCTTTTATCGCAATTTGTCAGATTTGGTTGAACCTTTCTCCCTAATCTAGTCTTCGTTTTGCACAGACACTTGGAAGAAGGATATTAAACCAAGAGAAATTGAAGATGCAATAAATGACGCAGCACCAGGAAAATTAAGAGTTGTATTTGTATATGAGGTAATATCCTTTTAAATAATATGCAATTTCAAGCTAATGCTTGATACAATTATCAGTTGCAAACTTGCAATGAATACAAAGAAAAAGAATTTTTTTTTGTATCGTATAGTTGTGGTTATAGAAGAGAAATAATTTAGGGTTGTTAATAAGATGTGAAATTTGAGAGAAATTTGGGTAAGAAGATTTTGTTGATTGTGTGAGATTTGATTTGTGATTACACCGAGAAGAAGAAGAACAAGAATGTTTATAAATAAATTCTATTAACAATTTTTTTTAATTTCGTTTTCTTTTTGAAAAATTAATAATTATATTAAGTTATTTATCTACGTGGCACAATAACTTTAATAAAAAATGAATGAAAAGTCACACATGCATCCCACGTCATCAATTTTGTCCAGTCAACATCCATGTTGTCGATTGAGGGGGGTAAATGATGGAATCTTCATTTTACAGGGGGTAATCACAAAAAAAAAATTGTAGGGGGGTAACGCAAAACTGGCCTATTTTGCAGGGGGTAAAACCCTATTTACCCTTGATTAATAAACAACAAAATATATATGACACGAGGATCAACTTAATGTAATGCAAACCCAAAATAAATAAAGGACAAAACTTATATACAGTTCTATAAGTGCTGTTTTTACTGTTCCCCAATATATAAGTGACACGTGTATTAATATATATTAATATATAATCTGGGTAACGCCGTTAAACTTATTCCGTTTTCCTTTATTCCACTTCGCCGTTCTCTCCGCGTTACCCTTTTCTTCAACACAAATTCATACTCTGTGTCTCTATTTCAATGAAGGACCCCATCCCCACTTTTCTAATGTCACTGTTTTTCTATAGTTTTGGTTTGATTTTCGATATTTAATTTTTATAATTAACTATAATTAAAGCAAAGTTATGGAGGAAAATTTCCAACAATTTCATATCGATTTGATATAAATTCTCTTCTTTTTGGAAAATAAAGGGTTGCTGAAGTTCATCTTTTAATGGAGGAGCAACCCATATATTTGACACTCCTACTCATAATCAATTTCTGGTCAAGCTTTGATTCTATGATTGGAGAACCACCGTTGAGCTTGGCTATTGGGTGAACCGTGGAGAGGATGAGAGGTTTTGTTTTTTAAATTTCAACCATGGAGGTTGGGGACTCACTGGAAATCGGTGGCTTCAAGCAACATGCCATGGTGAAAAACACTTCAATTGCGGCGAACGAATGTGTTCTTTCTGGCTAAGGCTTGCGGTGGTGAAGTAAATTTGCAGCCTGTGATTTCTAAATAATTTCTAAATAATGTTAACGGAGTTAGGATGAGGGTATACATGGTACACGTGTCGCTTATATATTGGGGAACAGTAAAAACAGCACTTATAGAACTGTATGTAAGTTTTGTCCATAAATAAAATATAGGACACGAATGGAATGGAAACCGTTAGAAAAAGACCTATATAACCCTAGATTAGCACTCTATAAATAGACATGTACATGTACGTAGCTGCATGCCAATTCATACGAAAAAAAATACATAGCAAAAGAATGGAGTTGAACAAGAAGGCAATGGTGAAGTTAGCTTTGATGGTTTTTCTCTTAGGCTTCACCGCAACTGTCGATGCTCGTTTCGACCGAGAATCCTTCATCAAGCAGGTGCTCTCCAATTCCAAAGGTGATGATACTAAATACCACATCAAATCGACAACCACAGCTTGCTGTAATAGCTGCTTTTGCACAAAATCAGTCCCTCCAATATGTCGATGTGGTGATATTGGAGAAACATGTCACTCAGCTTGCAAAGGTTGCATTTGCACATTATCTTTTCCTCCACAGTGTCGTTGCCTTGATGCAACTGATTTTTGCTATGATAAATGTGACTACTGATCCAAAGGTGGACCTCATCATCAAGTTTAAGTAATGTAACCATATGCATGTCACTAGACAAAGTCCCTTAGGCTTTGTTTGTTGTGTATGGAAATTATGAATAAATTGTTAATGGAATAATAAAGTTACCGCTTGCAAGTTTTTGTTTTAATTACTAACTAGAATAAGTTTTTTTTTTTTGGTGAATCTAACTAGGATAAGTTACGGTGCAATGTACGGATTAATTTTTTTTGTTTACAATGTTGACAATGAAAATCGAATCTAGGACTTCATGTATATTACATAAATCCCTCACCACTAGACTATAGTTCTCAACTTTACACGGATTAATTTTTACTTATAAAAATATAAATTATTTTTGATTATGATATAATTTTTTTTAAAAAGTATTTTAATAATAAACAAATTGAAATGTACATACTTTGTTTTCATAATATTTTATATTATATTTCAAGTCAACTAAATTTCATCTTAAATAAAACTGATGTAATTGACCCATAAATCGGATCCGTTCAAATTAGAGGAGACATTTAAAATCTTCAAAATTTCCCAATCAATATCTAGAATAGAGTTGATTATATCACAACCTCAAAAAAAAAAGAGTTGATTATATCACATTCTAACTAGTCCCTTGCTCACCCTCACCCCTAAAATATATTATTTTATGTTTTCTCTCCCGACCCCCTCATTTCTTTTATACCCCCAAAAATTTAATTTTGCCCCTTGCGGTTTGAAACGTTTTTGTCAAAAAAACTTCGGTTTATATTCACCGAAGTCAAATATTAGACCATTTCGGTAACTGCGAACCGAACATTAGCGTTTTCGATACACAGAAAACGAACGTCAGCTTGTTCGGTACCTGCGAACCGAAATGTGATAAATTTCGATACGTTGGTCGCTGGAATTAGGCCATTTTCAGTAGCAGTTTACCGAAATAATTGTTTCGGTACCTGCGAACCGAAATGTCTCAGATTTCGGTAAGTGGTTACCGAAATTTATCAGCATGTCATATTATTTCGGTTCGTATAAATCGCAGTACACCCCAAGGACAAAAACGGAAATTCAGGGGGTATAAAAGAATCGAGGGTTTTGATTAAATAGAAATTGGACTTATCACCAACAAAAAAAAAAATTGACTAAGTTAAAAAAAAAAAATTATTTGGATCACAGACGTAAGCCCCGTTCTGTTAGTCCGTTACGGACCATGTGAATGACTGTATATTGTCGGCCAATTTACTTTGGCGGGACTGGCATAGGCTCCACACATGTCTCAGCCCACACACCCGAAAGTGTGAACCAGCCCCAGCTCAAAGATTACCTGTTTCCAGGCCTGCGTTTCTGCAGTATGGGCCCGGGGACTTTCCTGAGCCCAGCACTTGGCACGGGCCCATCCACATCGTCTCAATCCATGTAACACTCTAAGCAATATCGCCTCTTATAAACACTATTACAATGCTTTATATTAACGATGCGGGACTTTATTTACCACTCAAATAGCTTAAAGAAAAATCTGAAACAAATTTCATACACCAACAAACAGGCGAATAAATATATTAGACACACCAAATGCCTCCATTGACAAAGATTAAATTTCAATATCCATAAATAAGCATATTAATTCCACCTGAGAAGCATCATGGCAATAAGGAACAGCTCAAATTCCTCTGCAGAGGGTTTTTCTTAGACAAGAACCCATATCAGCTTTCAGAGGTGTATATGTTATTTACTTAAACTAAGCTATTTTATATTAAATGTATCAGAGAAGATAAGACCATACTAATACTTAAAGGGCATAGTCAACAATATTTCTTGAGGTCTAAGATATACTAACTACATTACTTAGACATGGACGGTCCTTTCAGTTTGCGCGGTCTATGAGGACTTCGAGTTCCATCTCGGTTGGGTCGGTTGCTTGAATCTCGTAATGGATTCCCTGCAGCTCCCTTCTGAATCTGTCCTTTGATGTTGCATAAAGCATCTTAGGGCGGATGCGAGCTACGGAAGGAGACCTGTAAAATAATTCATTCATAAACTCGAGCAAAATGCAGGCAACGGAAATTTTGTCAAGTTATAACAGTGAATAAGATTATGAATCAATGTTTTGTCAAAACTGTCAATCTTGCAACCATGCCTGACGCAATTACGTTAATTACAATTACAATTCCCAAAGAATAATCAACAGAAAAATTAAGAAAGTAGAAGGGATTGAATGTATTATGTATGACTAGCCTGACCTTTTCCTCCTTTCTCCCACAAAGCTTCCCTTCACAACCAGTCCCATATCAAATTAGTAGAATTCGAGATGGGGAGAGTCAAATTGTTACATGCGCATTTCCTCTCTGAATCGAGAGGTATCAGATAGAAGTCACATAAGTAATGTTTTATAAAATAAGTTATTTCCGGGAAAACAAAGTGGATTTATGAGCAAATTCTGGAATGCAGTCTGCTTATCAAGCACTTAGTAATACTGTAATACCTTTTATCAAAAATCTAACATTCTTTTAATTAATTTAAGGTATTTTTTTTATAAAGAATCAGGAATTTGAAGTGATTTTTGAGAATATGCTTAATATCTAACATGTAGTCCCAAGTTCAATAAGGTAAGGTACTATAGTAATTGAAGTTCAATTTTTCTTAATCACATATTAACATTTCAAGTACCACTTCCCCTCCATTTGAAATATAGCTTGCCAGATACCCAAATAAACTAGTAACATGTTTGCTATCTCTAATAAAACTTAATAGATTATATAAAGAAGTCAGGGTCGGAAGTACACTCAAAGATTCATATTTAAGGATTTGTCAGAACACTTATGTTGTTAATCTCAGATAGTGGTGCGTAGCGCCGACCCCCAAAAATGCTATAGCGTATAGTGGGATGGCCGCTATTGTGAACACTAAATAACAATGTACAAAGTAAACATAAATTCCAACAAGATACATGAATACTCAAAAATAGAAAAATACACAAAATTAAAGGGACCGTCATACTTAATAGTTATAATCAACTTTGTCATTTCTCATCAAAATAAGTTCTAAATGATATCAAAATAACATTCCATCATAAAGAGCAAGGAACAACGATGGCAGAGAACGAAAGAGAGAAGAAGAACACGCACAAGAGCAAGATGAAGGAACAATGGCAGCACGAAGAGAGGAAGAAGGAAAAGCGGACACAAGTGGACCATATAACTGTGGGTTACAATATTAGGTAACTCAAAGGGTGTGAAAATACCAAGATATCTTCAACAAATGAAAAAAAAAAAATAGGGTTTCGATAAATTTCCCCAAAATTTCAATAGGGGCGATCAAACCGCTAAGGTACCAGGATTGCACCGCTTTTCACCGCTATAGCGCCCGCTATCGCCACTATACACAATAGCGCTTCGTGGGCCTGTGGCGTGAGCAGTTAAGGGCCTCACCCCTACGCTACACCCCTATAGCGCGCTATTGACATCATATGTATCTAGATAGACCTTAACAAGAAGATTAAGAATAAGCATTATTAAGAATAGATTAACTATGCTATGACAGTGAATAAGAGGAATGAAATCAAGATATTATGTTAGAGAATTGTATCATTACAATGCCCTCTTTCATATTTTTGTCCTAGTTTATAAAATAAATCAGTGTTTTAAGACGTGAATGCAAGCATGCAACAGCAGAACGGAATATGCACTTATGTAGCATCGATACTTCAGATCAAAGGCGTGTATGGTGTCAGACACGTGTTGATGTTGGACATCGACATGACACTAACACATGTGATTGCATTCAATAAATTTAATTTCTTAAACTGTAACCAGTGTCAACATGTCAGTGTTGTGTCTGGTGTTCGTGTTAGTGCTTCATAGATTTACATATATACGTAACACCCTGAATACAAAAACCAATGTATGAAAATTGAACAAGTTAATATAGAACTTCTATGAATATAAAAGAAACTAAGTAACTGACCATGCAATAAAAAAGATTTTGCTCTTTTGGCAGTTTTCAGCAGTCACGAAATCAAAGTCAAAGACAGCGTATCGGCAATCATTTTCAGGCAAGGATGCAGTAAAATCATCATAGCTTTCAGCAGGGCCTCCGGTTTTTTCAACCACAACCTCCTTCTTTTTCTCGTCAATTTTGAAAATCACATAGCGATGTACTTTCTTCCTCTGCAATTCCTGGAATGTGGTTACGCTATGCTCAGCAACACCCATGCCAGAAGATGCATTTCCCTACAACAAAGCTACATATTAATTACATGGAAATTCCAATCTTTTTTTCTTTTCAAGTCAATATAATCAAATCACCCCACAAAAAAGATTAATAAAATCCTTTCAATGTAATGGATCCCAGCAATCAGAAACATCATATTTAGCATAGCATACAATTTTGCATAAAATAATTTTTTTTTTTATTTCAAAAGCTCTCTATGTCAAGAAAAGAAGACTACATCATCAATCCAAAAGGGGAGACTGGAATATACACACAAGGCATGAGATATATCTTAGTCCAGATCACAAAATATGCATGCAGAAAGTGTGAAAAAAAATATGCCAAAGTTGACAACAAATGTCTACTTTTCTTGCTTAAGAAAAAGTTTTAGGCTATGTAGCACCTACGAAGCACGGACACAGACATGGACACCGGACTTGACACGGAAGTTGCCACGTCAACACCAATAATAATTTAAGAAAATGACATAATTCAATGTAATCATAAGTGTCAGTGTCGTGTCGCCGGCATCGGGACACACATAATCCAAGGAGTGTTCATGCTTCAGAGTATAGCACCAACACTTCAGATCAAAGAAGTGTCTATTGTTCGGCAGTTGTCTGTGTCAGTGACACGAAACCGATACATGTAATTACATTCAATCACTTCTACTTTTATCAATTTGCTACTGGTGTCTACGTGCCAGTGTCAGTGTCATGTCCAGTGTATGTGCTTCACAAGTTTCTGATACCGTAGAAAGAGTGCAAAGATAGGCATCCCTAAAGCTACTTGTAACTCAAAACAACTACATGCATGAGGAAAATTGAAATACCTCATAAGTTTTCATTTGACAGCATATGTTCTCGTCTAATTTCTTGAAAAGATCTAATTTTTTTTTTTCATTTCTAAGCTTAATAATAACCAATCAAACATAGCACTGAAAACATAAGCAATATCACTGAGAAAAATTTATTGAAATATTACAAAAAATCCTTTTGATAAAAAAAGAAGTGAGAAACAAACAGCATCAGAATATCTTTTAGAATTGTCTATAGTTAAGATCAACATCAAATCAATGTCTGAGTGTAACAAAATCAGCCATGGAACCAACCAAATCAGACAAAAACAGGGCGTAAGAAAAATAACAACATTCGATGAAATCAAACAAATATAATAGCACATTCTTTGGGGGGAAAAACCAGAAAAGGTGAAAATAAAAAAAATAGGCATAGATGATGATAGAACGAAAGTGGAAGTTACCCCTCCGACACCCATTCTGAAAGCCATAGCTATGCAGCAGCAGCAGCAGCAGCTACAGTGTGAAAAGTCAAGAAATTATACGGATTTGTAGAGAGAGGAAATTGTGTGGAGACTGAAAAAGGGAAAATGCAAAGCCACCACACCAAGGCAGAAAAAATGGTTAAAAAAAATAAAATAAAATAATTGTGTATTAAGAATATAAAGTAAAATAGACTTTCCTTCGCAAAAACAAAATATATAAAATAGACTTAACTGCAATTTTATTTTGGTAAATCAAAAATATCTTTCGAGATAACTGAAATCCATCTAAAGAATTGACTTATTCTAACAAATGTTTCTCTGTACGCATCGTTCAGTGACCAAATCCAAAATCAAATTATTAAGAGTCCAAATATTTACCACGTATAGATTAAAATGAAATTTTAACACTACTAGTTTTGGCAAAGTGACATAGTACATAGTATCAATATGATATGATGAGTCAATAAAATACACAATTAAATACATGAGATGATTAGACGACTATCTTCACCGGTAGATGACTAGTTTAAGTTGTTTGGTTGCGAAAGATGGCATTAGACGACTATCTTCGTCTTTTTTCATTCAGTTTTATTATTCGGGTCGCTCTGATAGTGTAATACTAGAGGGCAAACTTCTTTTTTTTTTTTTGGTCAAGTAGTCGTAGTGGCTAGAAAATCACCTGAAAGGTGAATAAGTGGAGTATTCAGGGTTCGAACCTAGACTCTTGCACATATAGTGCGATGTCACTATCAACTGAATTAAGCTCATGGGAGCGAGGGCGAACTTCTTATACCTCTTATTCCTTAACCATTAGCTCCACTAACTTAACCAGCTAAGCTACCATTTCCACCCTTCTATTGTGATGTTTTAAATTTAATTTATTTTGATTAGTATTGAATGTGTGACATCTTATGTAGCACTTAATTAACTATTATATTTTATTTAAAATATTAGTCGGGATTAGGGTGTTAGCATTTTGTTTGAAGCTCTTACTTCTTTGGACCCCACTTACATTTTGGGCTTCATGTTGAGCAGATTATTTTTCGTATTAGACATGGGCCTCATGTGCAGAAGCCTTCCTATGTAATGCATTTTTCTCTTTTCATCTCGTGTTCCGGATTTTCATTTTTTCTTTGGATAAATATTTCGAAATGCGTTTTCTGAAAAAAAAAATTCTTTGAAAATAAATTTTGGAATGTGTTTTCCGAATTTAAACTAGAAAAACTTCAAAAAACATATTCCGAAAAACGTGTGATGGAAAGAGAAAAATTTCTATGTAATTTTCTTTTTTGGTTTCTTTATTTGAGTTTAGCGTTGTAACTGAAACTCAAGTTAAGAATTCACTTATCTTGAATTTGAGGGAGACAGATAAGAAATTAAGAATAGTAAATGTTAAGTTTCAATTAGTTAATTTGTTAACTAGATATTTTGTTAGTTAATCTTTTGCTAGCTTTATATAAGAGCATTATATGTATTATTTTATTATCTTTTATCAAAATGATTTCTGACGAGTTTTGTCATATATGTGCATTACATTCGTCATATTAATCGGAAAGGAATGTTATGCATGCAACAAAAACACTAAATTAATAGGTTTGATCCAGTGGTAAGGGATTTGAGTAATACGCTATAGGTTTTGAATTCGATCACCAGTTCATTATAAACAAAACAAAAAAAAAACGCTAGACGAAGGAAAAATGCCAAATGAAATGATAATTGAAAATTTTCTATGAACTAACTAACTGCTTAAGTGGTTAAAAAATTAATATGTGAAAATAGTCTATGGTTATTTCCGGGGTTTTTTTTTTATCAAGTAGTCTGATAGTTTTTTTTTTTGACAAAAAAAAAACTATTAGACTACTTGATAAAAAAAAACTCCGGAAATAACCATAGACTATTTCCATATATTAATTTTTTAAAATAAATAAGTGAGGTACTAAGATTCAAACTATTATCCTACATATTAAATATAATGTTTCTACCAACCAACTTATGTGGACGAAAACAATTTACGAAGACTTTATCGTTTTTTTTTTTTGATAAGCAAATAATTGAATTATAAGGAGTATAAGGTGTACTCAACCCTTACAATTCGGAGAACCTCCATTATATACTATGGAGGCAGGCTAATGGATCAATACACCAATCAGAGAACTTATAACAAGAATTGTTCCCTATACGACCTATAAACCAAAACCACGTAATAAAAATAATCTGATCCACTATGACTGACACATTAGCAACAACTCCTCTAAACATTGTGTTGTTTCGAGCACGCCATAAACTCCACGTGGTAGCTAACCAAATTAGATGGCGGCCTTTAGCATTTTTATTAGTCTTCACCAAAGCCCCAAAACTGTTGAAGTGGCTCCAAACCTCCTCAAAATTTATATAAGTCACTTTCATCCACTTAAAAATATTATTCCAAACACGTAGTGAGAAAGAGCAATTAAAAAACAAATGATTAATGTCTTCCTCTTCTCTATAACAAAAAGCGCAACACCATTCACGATGATTAACAATAATCCCTTTCCTCACTAAAGCCATACGGGTCGGTAATCTTTCTAATAATAACCTCCATCCAAAAACATTTACTTTTGATGGAACATCATTCACCCATAACTGATTCAAAGCATGCACAACATTCTCATCTACTATAATTGATTCAACACTATTTAGAAGGAATTGATATGCCGAATTCACAGAAAAATTACCGTTATGATCTGGTATCCATCTCATGCTATCCATTTTGTCCTGCTTAGGACTAATATCGGCCAACAAATACAATAACTCTTCTGCTTCTTCTGACTCGGTTGAAGACAATGTTTCAGCCCAACAAATATTCCAAAACCATTTTCCATTATGTTCAAAACCTGTGTCTGCTACTAAACAATTTGGCATAGAAGTTTTAATATATAAAGCTGGATATAAATCCCTCAAACAATCAGGTCCATACCACTTGTCTTTCCAAAATCGAATTGCATTCCCTTGTCCCAGCACGTTACTTATATTTGATCGGAACCATTCGCCATTATCTTGTCTGCCTATCTTCAATAAATCACGCCACCAAATCGATTGTCCTCTACCTACGCTAACCACCTGATCCAAGAAATTTGAATACAAAGAGCCATATCTATAAGCAAGCAACTTGGACCAACTAGAATTTGGTTCACAAATCCCTCTCCATTTCCATTTGCTAAGTAAGGCTTGATTAAATAAATTAAGATTCTTGATGCCCAACCCTCCTTTTTCTTTAGGGAGACATATAGTATCCCAACTCACCCAACAAATCTTCTTGTTCTCCGAACTCCCTCCCCACAAAAATTTTCTTTGGATATTAACCAATTCTTTTAAAACACAAACCGGGGCTTTGAAAAAAGAGAAAAAATAAAGTGGTAAACTCGATAACACCGAATTTATGAGAGTAACTCTTCCACCAATTGATAGATTACGACTATTCCAACTATTAAGACGATTTCTCATAGATTCCACAATAGGATTCCAAGTTATCTTTCTCCTTGGGTTGGCTCCAACTGGAATTCCTAAAAAGCGGAATGGAATGGAATCCACTTCACAGTGAAGGAAAGAAGATGCAGCTTCTAAAAAAGAATCTTCAAGATTGATACCGTACAATTTGCTTTTAAAAAAATTGACTTTCAGACCTGACACTAACTCAAAGCTGCGCAACACAGTTTTTAAAGTCCATAGGTTGTCCCAATTACCCTCTCCTATCATAATAGTATCATCCGCAAATTGCAATGTGTGAAATTGAAGTTCATCACTTACCTTGTAACTGTGAAAACTACCGATATCCACTGCTTTCTGCATCAAACGTGTGAGTCCTTCAGCTGCTATTAAGAAAAGGAAAGGGGAGAGCGGATCACCTTGCCTCAATCCTTTGCCAACCGAGAAATCTTCTGTAGGACTCCCGTTAACTAAAACTGACATCGAGCTATTAAAAACACAAGCTCTCATCCATTTCATCCATCCTTGCGAAAAACCCATACGTTTCATCATATAGCCCAAATAATCCCAATTCACCGTATCATAAGCCCTTTCGAAATCCACTTTCAGTAACAAACATTTATCCTTCTTTCTCTTTGCCAAATCGATCAATTCATTCACAACCAACACCCCATCCAGAATTTGCCTGTTTGGGAGGAACGCCGACTGACACTTAGATATCAAGTTTCCTAACACTTTCTTTAATCTTGTTGCTAAGACTTTTGAAATGATTTTGTACAAACTACCTACTAAACAGATAGGCCTATAATCATACAATGTCTGAGGATTATCTTTCTTTGGTATCAAAGCCAAGAACGATGCTGTTATTGCTTTTGGAAGAATAGCATTACTATGAAAATCATGAACGAAGTCCATAATGTCACCTTTCAAAGTATCCCAACAAGCTTTCAAAAAATTGAAATTAAAACCATCAGGGCCAGGACATTTATTACCATCACTATTCCACACAACATCACGGACCTCATCCACGGAAAAGGGAGCCATAAGAAATAAATTATCATTCAACGATAAAGTAGGAAAGGAAATTCCATCAAGGTGAGGTCGATTACTCCACTCCTCGGTGAAGTTGTTGACAAAGAAATGTTTCACGAATTTTTTTATTTCATCGACTCCTTGCACCCAATGATCACCATCTCTAAGGGCCACCAATTGATTACGTCTCCTCCTACCTTTAATAGATTGATGGAAAAATCTAGAGTTAGAATCACCTTCTTTTAACCACTTCGTTCTTGATTTTTGTTTAAGAAGATTGTCCTTGTAATTAAGTTGGTTCCAAAAATCTTTGTTCAGACCCTCCCTCTTTAAATAGTCCAAATCACCATCATTATTCTCCATAAGACTTTCAAAATCATTAATATCCTTGACCGTCTTCTCAATGTTGAGGTCAAGAATACCAAACACCTCTTTGTTCCAACTCTTCAAGCTCTCTTTCAGCATCTTTAATTTTTCTTTCAAGACAAATGCCTTTTTACCTTTAACATTGTAACTCTTCCATGAAGAATCCACGAAATTTTGAAGTCGGGATGCTCTAACCAACCGTTCACCACCCTGAAGGGTTTAGGGCCCCAATTATTTTGCGAACAAAGAGTCCACACTGGGCAATGATCGGATATGTCACGGTCGCCAATCCATTGACCTGTGATACCACTCTTCCCTATAAAGCCATCTGTCATCAAAAACCTATCAAGTCTGCTCATAGATAAACCATCATGACTGAACCATGAAATTTTTTTGCCCAAAACTGGTACATCTACAACCTCCATATCATCTACAAACTGTTTGAAATTATTAGTTTCTGCCAATCGACTATCAGCACTTCTACCTCTTCTTTCCGAAGTATGAAGGACAGCATTAAAATCGCCTCCGATGCACCATTCACCGCCACATTCTCTCTTCAAATTCAAAAGATCCTCCCAAAGTTTTCTTTTACCAGAAATACTACACGGTGAGTACACATTAACAATATGCACCTTCAAACCCTCCCAATCAACACAGATACCGACAAAACCAAACCCATAAAAAGTATGTAACAATTTGAACAAATTAGAATTCCAAATTGTTAATAAACCACCAGACAAGCCATCTGATTTTTGTGCCACCCAAAAAACATCCTGATGTCCCCATAAATTATGGATAGAGACATCATCAAAATTTTCTCTCTTTGTTTCTTGAATCAAGCAAATGTCAAACGTACCTTTTTTGAGAAATTGACTCAATCTCCTCCGTTTTGCGCTCCCCCCCCAGCCTCTCATGTTCAAAGAAACCATCTTCATTTATTCACCTTTTTTTGTTGCGCCCTTCTATTTCTGCCTTCCTCGTCTCTTTTTTCATTGTTTTGGATGCGCCGAGTACATTCATCTTCATCCGCACCTTCTCCTATCCCCAAACCTTTGGCACCCTTCCAAATTTTTGACGTTACATCATTGTCTCTCCGTTTCAAAATTTGCTTATTGCAATTCCTTATGTCTGATGATTGTATTGAGCTACAACATAGAACTGCTCCTGCAGATGAGATTGAATTTGTTGCTGCTACTTTTGGCTTCTTCACCCTCCCTATAGGATTACGAACACAAGTAACTGGTTTATCATGAATGGTTGCTGCACCTGACAAAGCATTGGAACTGGTATTGTTTGAAATCACAGTTTTCGACAAGCCCATGTTGTTACTAGCCACCAAATTGTGATGAATTTTTGACGCAACATTATTATTATTATTATTAAGATAGAGCGATCTTTTCTTGAGAGATTCAGGCGCATGTTTGCTAACAGTGCTGGTATCCACACCTCTCTTCGGCACTTCAGTCACGACAGATTTCTTAAGTAAAGATTTGGGTTTCTTATGCCCCACTTCTCCCAACAATTCAGAATCACTAAACGCGCCTCTATTTTCAGCCATATTTCCTGTGCTAGAAAAAACTGTTCGATTAAGTGGAGGCTCGTCGTTGTTTGCAATCCTCTCTACATTTGTAAAGAACAAATCTTCTTTTGATAACAACATATTATGAGAAGGCATAACAGTTTCCACTATTTCCTCTCCTGCTTGAGAGCCATCCAAAACTGTGTTGTCCTCAAATATGCGAATCCCTTTTGAATTTTCAAACTCAATCAATGCCAAAGACTGCACTGACTCCCTATCAAATTCTCTCTCCTCATCATCGTGAGCTTGCTGATCCTCCATGAAAATTGCAGCCTCTGTGTTAACAAGGCCGTCTTCTTCATCTGAGTTGTCGTCAGAAACAACCCGACCTTCATGATGATCATTTGCTGGTAAAACTATACGCATAGGGCCATAAGAATCCTCAACAATTCTTATAGGAAATACGACACCATTCACAATAGCCTCGAAAGAATCATCGACAACCCTCTGTCCTTTTCTCCTCATCAACAACCTAGCAACATCCATCGTATTCTTCTTCGTGGTTCCGTCATCTGCATTAATAAAAGTACCGTATGGTTTGCAAATCAAATCAAAGAAATTTACATGCCACGCGTGTGCTGGAATGCCATACACGCGTACCCACAACAGTCTCTCGTTATCCACCAATTCGGGTTCCCATGGTTTTACTTGACTAAACCATTGATCCAACCAACTTTTTGCCTCCAACAACAAAGCCTGTAACTCTCCCTCTTCCTGCTCTTCCATTAACACCATATTGGCACCTAGAGGTGTAATTTTGATCCCAAAGTAACATTGTCTATGGAATTGCTCTTGAATGTTATAAGACATCCCTGGCTTATCCACTATCCCCACAAAAGCTCCTTTTAGTTTTTTTAAATCAACACTTTCAGCTTGGTAACTCACTCTTCTCAATCCTTGATTGATTGGTCTTGCGTTATTTATACCCTGAGTGTTTTTCTTGACTGCATGTGCATATGATCTAGGCTCCCCCCTATTACTTGCAGCATGGTTATGCGCCCCATTCTTACCATTGTATTGACCATCTCTTCTTCCCCCATGATCCTTATTAATCGACTCTTCTTTGTTATGATCATGATGTCTTTCCGATCTCTGAAAACGAGAGATGTTGACAGAAATTTTGTCCCTTCCAATGATTATTCCATCCAATTCGTATTCGAATCTCCTAACATCGTAAACGTTTTCAAATCTAGCAAATCCGAAACGTCTACCGCCTTTGTCTCTTTTAGCCGGAATTACAACCTCCACAATATCTCCATATTTTTGAAATATGTTGTACATTGCTTTCGCACCGAAACTTTCCGGAAAATCAGAAAAGAAATAAGATGTTTGCGTTACATCTTTCTCCATATGTTGTCTTCCGTTCGTTGCTATATCGATTTTAGGTAAATTATGCTCTCTTCTTCTTTGATTTCTGTTTGTAACAAAGTTCCAATCTTGCTCATTCTCATTTCCCATAATGTTGGGAACAAAAATTGGTTTACAATGTGAAAAACACAAACCCCAGCATCAAACACAGACCAAAAGATCAAAATAAAAGTGATTGTTATAAAACCCTTGATGTTGCTTAAAATTTCCACTTCTAAACACCGTCCCCTATCCTTCAGCTAAACCCTTCGCCGTACAGTTGCTTCGCCAAAACTGGTCCCTAGCCGAGGGAATCTCCGTTGCCAGAGAAACCAGACTAGGACTTTAAACTCTCGTTTGGCTAATCAACCGACGATGAAGATTGAGAGAAAGGAAGGAATGTTCATAACAGAAAATTAAAAAGGGTTCAGAGAATAATTGTTTCAGCGGCAAAACAAAAAAAGATCTACCTCGTTAAAAAACCTTCCTAGTAAAACCCAGTGGGATAAAACCTAGAAGGGAAAAAGAGTATAGATCAATAACCATAAACACCTGCCGCTTGCTACTTAGAGGAAGTAGAAAAATAATGATACCGCTTGATCAGGTGACGAATTGTATATACCATGAAATGTTATGCGTTAACCCGGTTCCAGCGAGTATGTTTCAACAGAGATGAAATAAAAAACGCAGAGAAACCCAATTCACACAAATCTTCAAAATCTTGTTACGAAGACTTTATCGTATTATTAATGAACAGACAGATCGTTGATGAAATTTGAAACTAATAATAACTAGACCCCAAAAGAGAGGAAAAATTTACGATAGCATGTGAAGAATATTAACCAACAAAATTAGGGACAAACAAGTGGTGGAAATGGGGAATGTATGTACTACTAAGTCATAATCAGATGGGATGGAAGTTGAATTTAGTACAAGATTCAAATATTCAGACTGTATATGTTGTTGAACAATTTAGAAGTTTTTGGTTTCAATGGAAAGTATATATAATATACTATTTATCTTAATTTTGGGGAAAAATAGGTAATTCACTACCAACTACTCAGATGAAAAAGTTTACTAGATTAGAATTGTATACGTTTTTTGTTTATCTAAGCTAGGGTCGGGTCATACATTATTGTATTGAGTTTTTTTTTTTTTTTTTTTTTTTTTACAGTAGAGCAGAGAATTGAATCCAGTATCTGATGAATACTACCTAAATATCATAAAAAAAATAATAATTGAATACTACCTAAATTTCTCACTATTAGAACAAACTTAATGACTTGCCCTGAAATTTTAACAAGTCGTTTCTAGTTGCTCGTTCTAGCTAACATTGAGGTGAAGAAATGTCACGCCTTTAACTTATTATACTACAAAGAAATTCTTATTAAAAATTGAAAAAAAAATTTGAAAAAATTGAAAATCATTTGATATGTTATTGAGACCCGTTAAAATTAACGGTTTATAAATTTTTATTAAATACTGTTAATCTTTACGAATCTCAATAACATATCAAATGATTTTTAAATTTTTTAAATTTTTTTATAGATGATCTATATGATATAAACTTTCAATCAAACGGTGAATTTTATAAAATTTGTATTCGATATAATGAAAACACTAACTTGTACACCATGCACCATATAGTACACTTGTGCATGTTAGAACTTGCCTATGCATGTCTCTCCTATCAAAACATGATCAAATTTCTTTTCATACTCATGTCGTCTTATCTGACAACCTCAATGTTGTCTTGATTGCCCACAATTACATACTACATGCACAAACCAAGCATCTCGATCTCGATCTTTATACTGCATGCAAAATTATACAATCAACTTTCTTAATACACACGCACTATTATAATTTGGGAGGTATATACTCAACCACAAAAGCTAACTTGAGAGTTGAGATTTGTACTACACTTATAAAGGTTATCTTTATCATATCTCTAGCCAATGTAGGACTTCTAATACACCCCCTCACGTCCAGAACTGAACAAGCTGGAACGTGAAATCAACAACAACGGATGGCCCAAATATGAGAGATCTCCACAACAAACAACAAATGGATTTAGGATAGGCTCTGGTACCATATTAGAATTCGGGAGGCCTATACTCAACCACAAAAGTTAGCTTGAGAGTTGAGGTTTGCACTACACTTATAAAGACTATCTTTACCATATCTCTAGTCAATGTGGGACTTCTAACACGCACACAATGATGGGACGGGTTAGATTTTGTGTTGGAGTCTGCCGCAAATACTTTAATAAAAATATGAGATAATAATATTATAATAATGATTGCACATAAATTTTAAAGCATGTATTGACACATAGGGCCGTTAATGTGGTTGTAAGTGGCCTATGGATGAACATACAATTAGGTCCCTAACTAATAAATAGTATACAAATTTAATATACAAATACTCATACAAAACAATTTCTACGAGTATTTCTAAATGCAAAGTCACCAATAATGGTGTTCGCATCAATATATTCAATCATATTTTTCTCAATACATAAAATAGCTAGAT
The DNA here is from genome assembly GCF_020283565.1 of Trifolium pratense. NCBI lineage: Eukaryota > Viridiplantae > Streptophyta > Magnoliopsida > Fabales > Fabaceae > Trifolium > Trifolium pratense. The sequence goes on from NC_060059.1 coordinate 17,218,398, forward strand.
ATCATTCAACATTAATTTCTTATAATATTGATAATTTCAAGTAGTTTTTCAATAATTTTAACGTCGAAATACTTTTTTCAATAAGGAGAAGTAGAAAAGAAGTAGGGTCAAACGGGGCCTTAAGTTTTATAAGTATATCTATTTATATTTTTCGGCCCTTTAATATTTTTTTAAATAATAACCCATTAACCCTTCAAATGTTTTAAATCAATATTTTTTATCCTACTTTTTGTATAAGAAATGATTTATACTTTTAAGTCAAATCATGTGTATTTTTTGAACTTTTGCAAAAAGATTTTTCGCAATCCATATTTAAGAAGTTATAAAAATATCTCTTACAAAAATTTTAAATTTTATAACAAGAGATTAATTTTTAGCTATTGAAACTTGAACATATTAAAGGAGTGTTTTAGCAACATTCACCTTAAGTCCTTAAGGTGTATTTAACCATTTTTTATTATAACTTGCTAAAACACACTTTCATAAATAAAAGTAGGTGTATTCTGGCAAAAAAGTTAATTTTGTGTGGAGGATATGTGATTCTTAAAATATTAGATATATGCATGGGAAAATTTATTTAAAAACATGAAAGTACATTTGCCTTTAAAATAGGAATAAGTCAAACCGGCCTATAAGTACCTACGATTAAAGGTTATGTAAGACTCTTTTAGATTCCTATTTAGTTAAAAATGTTAGACTAAAAGCTATAAAAAACACTTTTTAAGTCTACTAAGTAATACTCCTTTCGTTTCAAAATATAAATCATTTTGGAAAAAAAATTGTACCAAAATATAAGTCGTTTTACAATATCAATATATAATTATTGTTGATTCCTAAATTACCATTTTTATTCTCTTTTTCCATATTTTGTTTTACCTTTCTCATATCATGCTTTTACGCATATCAATGAGAGAAAAGAGAAATTACTATTAAGTCTTTTTTTCTCCTTTTACAAAGCTTTTAAATGTCACGTGAAGGGTAAAAGAAAAAAATTATAATTTTTAAAACATTTACAAAAGTTAGCAATTTCTTAATATGCGCAAAAATGCCAAAGTGACTTACATTTTAAAACGAAGTAACTATGTATTATATTTGTGTTTTGGATTAAAACTTAAAAGTGAAGAATCGTGTGTAGTTTAATCCAATGAATGTGACTCAGCTAGCACCAAATTAATACACGAAGTTTGTACATGAGAACTGCACCTAAATCACTGTGCAGAGAAACTGTAGTGAGACAAGAAAGCTTGTGAGATTGATTAATTATTAGTCCTACCCTTAGTCCTATGAAAAAGATATCTTTAGACATTTTTTTTTGAACGTAAGATATCTTTAGAGATAATCAACACCTTTCTTGTATAAAATATAAATAATTTTTTAAAAATTTTATTACATAATTAACGTATTTGATCTATATTATAACATAATTTTAATATTATTTTCTCCATCATTTTTTACTTTTTTCATCTTCAAGTCCCGGTGTCGACATTTATTCCAATAAAATATTGGAATCCAACATTAGTTTTAATGTGATTAAATAATGTAGTAGATATAGTTAATAAAAATCTCCGTAAACATAGTTTAATTAGTAAAAATATTATAATATAATAAACATAAACCGAAGTTCGAATTGAGAATCTCCCCTTATCCTTCATATAAATTATGGTAACTTGATAAAAAGAAAATAAAAAATACTAACGAGTACTCCTAGCACACTTTTTAAACATCTTAAATAATAAGTTCTTAAATATCAAATTTTTATGAAAATATGTGAAGTCAGCACATTGAAAAATAAAATGTTTTACTTTTTGAATAAATAATTTATATAAAAAAATGTTTAAATAGTGTCTCTGAAGCACCCGTTAGCGAGAAAAAAAATTTATAGTCAACAAAAAGAATTGAAACTCTCTCTTATAGCCAATGAAAAGAATTGAAGCCTTGAGTATACATCACGGTGCTCAAAGGTTATGCTTATCATAAAATGTTCCCATCTTAATTCTTAATTACTACACTAGCTAGCACCTTCACCTTGCTGATAATTAAGTTTCTATTTTTATATTAAGAAATCATAAATAAAAATTAAAATAATTTTACATAATTATAAGAAAAAATTAATTAATTTCATAAATCATTTTTAATTTCATTTATTTTATCATAAATAAATGAAAATGATGTAAAAATATATCAATATAAACTAATTATAAAACCTGCTTCACCCTATTTGTAGTTTTATTTGCTCTAATTAAGAATAAAAGGAACCATTAAAAATCTTAGACCTGATTTACTGTTATCATGTGTGCTTGACCAAGAGATCATAAACAATGAACATCATTAAAAAAAGTCATTGTCTAAGTAGATAAAGAAGACCTTACATACAAAAACAGTTTGTTTGACTAGCTATAGTAAAGAATAATGGTTCAATTATCGAATGATTTAAAAGTTCAGAGTTTAGACTCCAATGAAAAAGAAATATCAATAACTAATTATTAACATTATTTTTTTGTTGATCTAATTGTTAATTTAGTGACTAAATCCATGCATTTTAAATGCAGAGGTATAAAATCTCGAGTTCAAATTTGAACCTTGTGTCTATATATACGACTATCAACCGAATTGTATTTTTTTTTGTCTAGTAACCTAAAAATTTCATCTTAAAATAATTGAAATGTTCGGAGTTTGAACCTCGACTCTTGCATAATATATGTGATGTTCTTATCAACTGAGCTAAGTTACGGGACCAACCGAACTGTATATTTACGTGACTATATTAGCATTTATTTATACTAGTACATAAATATCTTTAAAAAAGCACACTATATTATTTGTTTCCAATAATTTTGCAACTTCAGCTCCATTTTGATACCTAACAAAAATCACACATATATAAGAAATATCATATTTGCCCAATTATTTATTTTAACAACTATTGATTTGGCTGCTCATAGTTTTAAAAAAAAAAAGACTATTCAAGTAATATTCTTTTTGAATAATATGTACTAGTATTAGTTGTAGTATTACTCGTCTTTTAGCTAATACACTTACTCAAGTATGACGTATAGAAAATAGACACAATGACAATAGTATGTCCATTGTCCATAATCATTTAACAATGTGATGGATTATGAAATTGTTAATTATAAGTCACAAGTCTCTCTCGTTAATACAAACAAAATTGTTAATTATTCAACTCCCATGGGCAATATTAAGACGTTGGTGGGTAATCTATATGTATTTTCTTCAGTTATTATGATTTTTTTTTTAAACGGCAAATATATATTATAAATAAACAAGTCTCCGCATAAGACGAACAGAGACCCGTAAGGGGCTACAAAACAAAGGCGTCGTATACAAGCGGAACACCAATGAAAATATTACAACAGACACCACCTGATAGAAGCCTACTTCTGATCTCACACTTAGAAAAGACACTCCTTAGCTTGCAGACTACCAGATCAAACAACAACCCGACCCATAAAGATGCCACTAGATACTAACTTCCGATCTCGAATCAAAATTAATCGGCCCATCAAAATCCAGAAAACAGCTCATTGAGTCAAAAGTTGATGGGACACCGGTAGAATGAGAACCTAGGCAGATTAGTCTCAGCTCGTAGATCACCTCCAAGACAGTCAACATCGGAGCAATTAAGGTCAACTAGATACAACGAGACCTGCAAATCTCAACAGACTTGGAAACCATCAGCGACTCAAAAAGAGTTATGCAAATCTCAACATATTTAAAAACGGTCAGAGAATCATGTATCAAAGGAAAACCAATCAATCACACACGACATCAACCACATACTGGCACCAACAGATCCAACCACCAACCTTATCACATCACATCATCTCCCAACCAAACCAAAACCTCACGGATGAACCAAAACCATGGAAACCAGAACAACAACCCACCCAACTAGAACTAACACCATATCACCCCCACCCATACCACTTGAATTAAAACCCACCACTCATAGATCCGTCCAAAACTTAGATCTATCACCACCACCACAACGAGACCCAACAACCCAACGGAGAGCCGAGAGAAATAGTAGAACCAGAAAATGCTACAAGCTCCGGCAAAACTCCAAAAGTAATCCAATGCTCGAGTCAATAAAGTTTCAAGTATTTTTGAGGTTATTTTCTCAAAATGAGAATGTGTACACCTTTTTTGTTAGTCCGTTTTATAGATTGTTGAAACTAATGTATGGAAGTATACGATTAGAAAGTTATGTCTTTTCCAACAAGTGAGTAGGGTTGAGAACAGGTCGAGTCAGACTTTGGTGGTTGCAGGAGTAGGTGTGACGCGCTGTTGTGTGATATATATTGTCCTTTGTTGGAGTGAGGGAGGTGTATCTGCAAAGACAATCCAATGCTCGAGTCAATAAGGTTTCAAGTATTTTTGAGGTTTTTTTTTTCTTTCTCAAAATGAGAATGTGTACATCTTTTTTTGTTAGTCCCTTTTATAGGTTGTTGAAACTAATGTGTGGAAGTATACAATTAGAAAGTTACACCTTTTTCAATAAGTGAGTAGAGTTGAGAATAAGTCAAGTCAAACTTTGATACACCTGAGTCTGGCCTACCAAAAAAAATTAAACTTTAGTCTGGCCCATACGGTCTATTAAAGGCTCTCTTTTGTGGCATGACTATAGCCTATTTAAAAGCCTAAGTATATAGAGGCCTCTGTATATTTAATATTATTTTTTTGGCTTTAATGCACTTTTGATCCCCCTATTTTGAAAAACATATGAACTTTTGATCCCCTATTTTAGAAGCCAACTTTTTGATCCCCTATTTTGAAAAATATGAACTTTTGATCCCCCTATTTTAGATTTTTCTGAATTTTAGTCTCACAACTCAATTCCGTAAGTTTTTTGTTGATGTGTCAAACTCATTAATGACGTGGCAGTTTCCATGTTGACAAAACATTTCTGTGCCGGTTCCCAAATCATGACACCCTAAGAAATCAGAAACACAAATAATCACGCTCGTATTAACATCCTTCGTCTTTGTTCGCTTCCTCTCAATCGTTCATTGACTTTGTTTTCAATCGTTAACTTTTTTGGGTAATTTACTGATTTATTATTATTTTTATATATATATTTGTATGCGTGTGTGTGTGCGTGTGCGTGTGCGTGCGCGTGTGCGTGTGCGTGTGCGTGTGCGTGTACGTGCGCGTGTGTGCGTGTGCGTGTGCGTGTGTGTGTCTAGAGGTTAATTTTACTGTTTTCGTTCATCTCTGCCCAATCCGTATCATCCATGTCTGTCGGCTTCGTTTCGCGCAACGCCTTCTGTAAACTCTGTTGAGCCAACAAATCCTTAACCCTTCTCTGCCATAATCCGAAATTTCTCGTTCCGTTGAACCTTGCCACTTCGAATTTATCCGGGTTAATCGTCATCTGATACCAATTGTTGACACATCAGCAAAAATTTGACCAAATTGAGTTCGATGACTAAAATTCAGAAAAATCTAAAATAGGGGATCAAAACTTCAGGTTTTTCAAAATAGGGGATCAAAAGGTTGACTTTTAAAATAGGGGGATCAAAAGTTTAGGTTTTTCAGAATACGGGGATCAAAAAGTTGGCTTTTAAAATAGGGGGATCAAAAGTTCAGATTTTTCAAAATAGGGGGATCAAAAGTGCATTAAAGCCTACTTTTTAAAAAAAAAATAGAATAAACACCTATTTCACATGTAATTATACACATTCCAACATGATGCCATATATTTGTTATTAATTTATACCACAATTTCAAAAAAAAAGAACTAATAATATGATTAACACGTGAAAGTATATTTCTAGAGTTTTAATTTGTTTGTGTTGGAAATAGTTTGTTCCAATTTTTTTGGTTATGGGTGTGAAATTGTTTGTTTCTTGTTTTACCCTTTTTTTATTTTCGGTTTATAAATAAATTAATGTTTATTTTAATGTCAATGTTATATGCTATTTATAAGTCGATATTATGTTTAAAACATGTCGAAAACATGTTAAAATTCTTGGGAAAATAATAGACATAGAGAAAATAAAAGAATACAATCAACAATACAAGAATATAATATGGAAACTCCAAAATCGAAGAAAAAATCACGACCGTTGTCTAAACCGACAACCAGAGAATATCACTATGTGAAAATTGTTACAACACGTAGACTACCCTCAACCTTCCCACGGCACACAATATACTCACACTCTCCAAAGCTAACACCTAACTACATCTCATCAGTCACCATACTCAAACACAAGAGTACAAGAGAAAAATAAAAAGTCAAAAATCAGCTTAAAGTGCTACTGACTGATGCATCTAAAAATAAAGAACTTAGGTCCATTATATAGCGTTGGTCTCCCCCTTATTTCACCACTCTAAGCAATGTGAGACTTCTCAGTTAATTATTTTTTAACCTCCTTCTTTATTTAAGAAACTAGGCGATGTGGTACTTAACGATTAACCCTAACAAAAATTTTGTCTATTAAAGACTAAAAATAAAACAAACTTTTTTGTATAGACAATAACATGTGATATTTCTTTATAGGAACAAAAATCAAAATTTACTAATTTTATATCAACGAAATACATATTTAACATTAATAATTTATTTTCCATTGTTTTTGTGTGTAGTATTTGAGAGAAAGAGCTCTTTCGCGGAAACTGCTAAAAAGTTTGAATAAGAACAGAAAAATGTTTTTTTTTTCTATATATTATTTTATTAATTTTGTTGGACTATTCTAGTCATGGCTGCGGAATATCCTAGGATAAATAGCCAGCATATGTCTTTGGAAATGAAGTTGAAGAAGGAGAGAGAATTAAAACCTTAGCTAACTACTAGGAAGAGAGTGATACTATAGTGCATTCTTCTTCCATACTATATTGTTATTGTTGTTATTACCATAAAAACAAGATGGTAAGAGCTCCATGTTGTGAAAAAATGGGATTGAAGAGAGGTCCTTGGTCTCTTGAGGAAGATCAAATCCTTACATCTTACATCCAAAAACATGGTCATGGCAACTGGCGTGCTCTCCCAAAGCTAGCAGGTACTTGCAATCCATCTATCTATTTTAAGAATAATCTTATATTTAAGTAACATTTCATAAAATAAAAAATCACATTTGGGCAATCTTAAGAAAAATCTTCCATGTAAGTATGTCCTACGAGCTTAGCTCAATTACTAGGGACATTGCATTATATACGCAGGATTTAAACCCGAGACACCCTGTTTATTTACCTAAAAAGTGAAATTTCCGGTCATCATGCTACTTCCAATTTTTTTATTTAAATTTTAAACATTTATTTTTCATCATTTTTTTACATTACACAATCTAGCACAAAAATTTTACAAGTTTTAATTCAGCAAACATCCTACTACATTTGTATAACTTAATTTATTAAAAAAAAATTAGTGTGAGAAGATGGTCTGTGTAGAAAAATAATTGTATGACTAGCCTTGCATTTTTGGATGATTTGGTAATGTCATATGTATTGATATTTTTGATAATTTTTTTTCAGGCTTGTTAAGGTGTGGAAAAAGCTGCAGACTTAGGTGGATTAACTATTTGAGACCTGATATCAAGAGAGGAAATTTCACAAATGAAGAAGAGGAAAATATCATTAAGCTCCATGAAATGCTTGGGAACAGGTATTCACTGATTTCCTTTCCTTAGATCCAATATAATATTATAAATGGGTGATTAATGATTGTATATATTTTAATTTATGCTTAATTAGTAAAATAGTTCCTTAAATAAATTTTTTGTTTGACATTGATCCTTTAAAGAAAAAAATGTCTGAATAGGTCCCTTAAAGACATCTCCATTAATTAGTTTGGTCATTTTCGTCCATTTTTTCGAGGACCAAACTGATTAACAGAGATATCTTTAAGGGAGCAAACTGATTAACTGAGATATCTTCAAGGGACCTATTCGGATTTTTTTTTAAGGGACCTATTCAAATAATTTTTTTTTTAAAGGATCAATGAAAAAAAAAATATCTTTAAAGTAGTGGGGGCCATAGGCATTATTAATTTGTCAACTTGGAACAAAATTAAAATCAAAAAGTTGTGTTAACAAAATATTTAGTAATCTCTATGATGGAGTTCATTCAAGTATAGTGCCTTTATATTGTGCTTTAAAAACTAGGTGTGATCCCACCATTGGTGCAAGTGGTAATATAAAGACTAAAGGAAAAATTGATGCATCCAAAACATACAACTATAACATGACACACAATTCTATAAGCCAATAATTAATTACTACTATGTATCATCAATAATGATTCATCATGAAATAATACAAACAGTATGATTAAGTAGGTCACTATTGGAACCAACAATGAGTTCTAGGTAGTAAGATATCTGATCTATTAAGTATCCGGTCCGAATTTTAATATCCGACTCCTGCATATAAAAATAAAAAATAATTCGGTTGAATTGAAAAATGCATGTTGTGTACTTAATAGATTTTTTGATAGAAATTTATCACTGCTAAATGACGACAGAAATTAGTTTATATAATTACATGTAACTAAAATAGTAACTAGTGGAGTATTAAAAAAAATTAGTCTATATAATAACATTAGATCAGTAAATAATTTGCATAAAAAATGTGAGTTTGTAAATTCAAGAATCTTGATTAGATCTGTGATGTGCCTTAGAGTGGCAGTTTATGGCACATGCACCTATATATTCATGAGATTCACTCTGTCAGTGTAATCTATTAAGACAGTATCAAATTTTGTTGTTTTCTGAATCATCATTATTCATTAGTACAATAAACAAAACACAATGCGAATCTCGTGACATTATAGTTTATTTTCATAAATAAATAAATAAACACATTAATGAATGAAAATTTGATCTTTATTTTTAGGTGGTCGGCAATTGCAGCAAAATTACCAGGAAGAACGGACAATGAAATAAAAAATGTGTGGCACACGCATTTGAAGAAGAAACTGTTGAAAACAAATCAAACAAACTCAGAAGCTAAGAAAAAGGTGATCACAAAACAAAAAATCAAACGTTCTGATTCAAATTCAAGCACAATAACACAATCTGAATCAGCTTCTGCATGCACTACTAGTTCTAGTGATTTTTCGTCGGTCACGGTTGGCGAAAAAATAGAGGTAAAAAGTGAAGATATTGAGTCTATGGAAGAGGAAACAATGCCTGAAATTGATGAGAGTTTTTGGACAGAAGCAGCATTGGATGAAACTTCAACTGATATGAAATCAAGTTCTTTGAATATCTCAAATGAGATAATGCCACTTCAATGCCCTTTAAGTAACTCTAATGAAATTTTCCCACAGAATCATGATGATTATAATTCTAACTTAGATGATGGCATGGATTTTTGGTATGATATATTCATTAGGACTGGAGATCAAATAGAATTGCCAGAGTTCTGAATTTTTCTAAAAAAAAAGTTGACAATTTCAAGTTTAGACGAGTTGGGTACCAGACCCTTCAAGTTGTTTGGTTTGAGGGAAGGAAGAAGGGTAAAAAGGAAAATACGAAAACTGACGAATGAATTTGGACTAGGGTCTAGTCCACGTTCATTTATTAGTTTTTGTGTTTTCTTTTATTCTCTGTTTTCTTCCCTCAAACTAAACACACTTTTATGCAGGTCTAACGGCTCAAATAGAGATAAATGTTGACTATCGAGATTCTCACGTGGACAATGAGATTCAAATCTACATTTTGTATGATATGAGTCGTATATTTATCAACCGAATCGTCTTTCATTGCCCATGGTAACTTCAATTTGAATGTTACAAGGAAAGAAAGGATGTATTAATATCACATTGTCTCTAGCATCATGAGCTAAATCAGCAGCAGAGTATTGGGCTAATGATGTAGAAAAGGGACTACAAGTGAAACTTTTTTTTTTTTTTTGGGTATGTATATTGTGGCAAAAGTCTCTAACATTTTTGGTGGTTTTATAAATTAATGTTTAACTAGGATTTTAGGTTAGATTTTGATTGTAATACCAATAAATGATGTACTAAACTTAGTATGTGAAAGTATTCAGAATTATTATGCCCTTCAGATTTCATATAAAAACTCATATCTTTCATGAAATGTAATATATTATAATATAGACATGTTTATTTTTTGTTTTTCCACACACTATCATAATAGGATTCGAAACGTGTCAGATACTAAGTGTATGTTTGGTTTTGTAGTGGAAAAAAAATTGATTCTTTAAAATTGACTTTGACTAAAATTGAATCAAAAATAAAATTATCCATATTTGAATACATTTATATAAAAATGACTTGAACAATAAATTATTTTTAAGGAAAAATTAATTATTATACTTTAAAAAAAATCAATTCAACCCATAAAATCGAAGGAGAATATACACTAAATATAGACATCTCTCGGTTAGAATTCAAACTTGGTTTCATTCTGTTATAAAAATCTAACTCATTTTGCTAGACTTAAATCTCAGTTGCTTGTATATACGTAGTATTATATACTATAAATACATCAATTTTTGTTGATTCAATGAATTAGATACATCAAATTTTATTGGTCCAATGTCTCTTACAAAAAGTATAATGTAATATACAAGGTTATAATGTGCATGAAAAGAAAAAGAATAATTGCATGCGCTCCAATGGATGATGAAATTTGAAAAAGTCCACTACAAACGTTGTTGAATTGTTAAATTGCAACTTGCTAAATGATTTGATGATGACGGAAAGTAAAACTTTGAGGCTTGAGCAGCCATGGTAACTGTTCATATTAAAAAAAACAAGTGGATGTGGCAGTACATTCTGGACCACAATAATTTTCAACCGCTGTACTAAATAGAAAATTTATAATTAAATTAGTCAATTAAATAGTAGTAGTTTAACAGTATCAGATTGAATCACATGGAGTTAATTAGTAATTGATTAATTTAGTAGTGAACAATTGAGTGCAACTGCAGCATACTCACAAAAACTGCGTCAATTACTATGTAAAGTTAATTAGTTTAGTGACTGTGAAATGCTTATAATATCAATGGTTTTCAGGCAGAGACAACCAAGATATTCCAAGTAAAATTAAATTATCTCTAATGAGTTATGTGACAAACCCGAGTCATGTTAAGATCTCTAGTGACTGTGAAATGCTTATAATCCTTGGGTCCGTTTGATCTGCTAAAAAATAAAGGACTAGACAGGATAACTGTAGTTGTCCTGTTGTCCTGTGTTTGATTGTAAAACTGTTTCAGGAACTGGACAAACTGGGAGGCAATGGACAGGACAAAAACAGAATTTTTTGTCCCTCACTAAACCATAACTCAACTTTTTATCCGCAGTACAAGTTGTCTAAAATGTCAAAATACCATTTTATTAACAAAATATCGTATAAGACAAAAAAATGTTCAATATCCCAAAAGTTTGTTCTGTGCTGTTCTGTCATGTGTTGTGCTGTTCTGTCTTGTACTGTTCTATCCAGTACTTACCCTTTAACAAATCAAACACACCCCTTATGTTAGATCTAGCTTGTTGTCGGATTATACATTAAATTTTTCAAAACTTTATTTTAATACCGTAAAATTAATTGTGTAGATATTTACTTTTTTTACGGCGAGATATGTATGAAAAATAAATTTTTACAACTAAACTTTCAAAAAAAATAAAAAATTCTAGGTTACTTTCTCAAGAGATTGAGATTATAATTTTCTTATTTTTTATTACATACTTTTCTTTTAGCATCAGACTCAGATAACTTATATCCTTTTCAAGATGGCTGAAGACATAAACAATTAGTCAATTACACTCATTGTTGCGACATAATTTTTTATTGGCAAGAAAAACCTTAAGAGGGGGTGGGTTAAGCTTAATTGTGGCAAATTATACAAGAATTCTTTGGGTCTAGTTGGTTGTTGTGGTGTCTTTGGGACTCATGATAGATGAGAACTCTCACAAAATTGGATCTTGTGATCTTTTTAATCTAAAATATGGGGAATCTACTTGATAATGCAACTTGCTTGGAGACAAGGTTTTCATTTTCCATCATCTTCAAGTGGAAAGCGACTCAAAAACTTCGGTAGACGACAATCACTAGGAAAGTAAAAAGCAGTGGTAATTCGTCCACCTTGGTAAGGAAATAAAATGAGTAAACTATCAAATACCCCCCTCAAATTTTAAAATTCATCAAATACCCCCCCTGAAATTTGAAAATAGGCAAATACCCTCCTGAAATTATAAAAAGTCAATCAAATTGCCCCCTGACATTACCAGTTAGAGTCCACGTCAGGGGGGTAATTTGATTGACGTTTTATAATTTCAGGAGGGTATTTGCCTATTTTCAAATTTCGGGAGGGTATTTGACGAATTTTGAAATTTCAGGGTGATATTTGACAGTTTACTAAAAATAAAATTATTGATTGGTTAACAAATTTTAGCTTCTTTTTAAATTCTTTTTAATAATATTTTCAGAACTTACATTATATGCCTAAAAATATTTATATTACTTTATAGTTCTTTTTCATTTTTGGGGTAGCCCTCTTTCTTTCAACCAAAAAGAACATAGGTTACTAGCAAAGGTGTACATCAAAGCGTATCCTTCTAATTGTATGTTGCTTTTGGAGCAACTTTGCACGAAAATTTCTCAACTCACCTCAATATTTCTCCCCTACCTCCTAGCTCAACTAAAAAAATTCGGAAAATACGTTCCGAACTGTTTTTTAGTGTAAAATTTACACTATAAAAAATTCAGAAAACGTTTTCCAAATTTTTAGGGGGGTAGGGGAGAAAGTGAGTGGGTGGGATGAGAAAATTTCACTTTGCACATCTTGTGCTAGTTTGCTCTTAAAACAAAACTGTAGTTTAAGTTTTTGTTTCTATAAATATTTTAATTTTTTTAATACTTTTAAATTGTTTTAGCAAATTTTAAACTTTCAAATATTTTTTCGTTATGATTTTTTATCTCTACTTTTTAAGTTGATTCATGTGTACTGTTCAAATATTTTTGTACCATAGAATTTTCCTTTGGCAAGAGTACGCATGAGTCGACCTAAACACTGCTTGAAAACCCATTCCCTTGCAAAGTCACACAAATATCACAACAACCCAACCATTAAATATGTTGCTAGTTTTAGTTTTCCTACGAATGAGTGATATATCGCCAAGAGATGTCACTTTTCATTGAATATTATGCACACATATACAATGCATAAGTCTTTATAAAGGAGTGCTTAAAAAAAAAAGTCTTTAAAGGAGTGACATACACCTCAATTGTTCGAAGAAGTGGAGTTCACAGTTTATGAACTCTCATATTCATGTTGTTGACTAATCTTGTGACTTTATGAAGTAATAATACAACTAAAGTGTATATAATATTATGCACTGTATATCATATGATCTTTTTTCTTGACATAACAGTATATACTGACTTGATAAAAATGTATGCACAATTTACATATTTATCAATTTGTGTCTTAACTATTTTATATGTAAAAATAAAATAGCATGATAAAATATCAAATAGCCTATAAATTGCATTAGATTTGATTATAAAAAAAATAATAATTAAACTGGAGAAGTGGGAAATTTTTATTAACTCTAGTGACACAAATAACCATTTTGCGACTATTTCGGAAGAAATTCGAACTTGGTACCTTGAGGTTAAAAAGCTAAGCTCTTACCACTGAATTGACACCTCAAGTGAATGAGATTTTATAATCTTTATCCATAAGAAAAACTTAACAAATGATGTCATGAATTCTGACTCAAATGACATATGCTCAAACATCCTAATAAAATGACTAGAGATAGAAATTACAATACAAGTGATGATTTGCATAAAAGGCAAAACCATCCATCAATAGTTTCTCAATATCTTAGAGCAACATTATTCAAAATTGAGAATTGACAAACAATGGAACCTCCATTGACACTGCATAAGGAAACAAGCAGTCTAAGAGAGGCATGAGTAAGCCAAAGCCTTCTCCTCAGAAAGCTCTTCTGCTGTCAAGTCCAATTTTTTCCTTGAAAACTCATCAATTGAAAGTCCTGCGTAAAGCATTAGAGAAATTACATTAGATACATCATACATACCCCGCACAGAAATGGGGATTCAGTGCAGTCGCTATGATGCAGTCAGTGCATTAGAGCCGTCTGATTAAAATTAAACGGCTCAGATTTAAATGCAATTTAAATATTTTAAAATATAAAAATTCTGATCTTTAAATATAAATCGCCCGATCTCAATCGAACGGTCTTGATCTCACTGACTGCATGTGCAGTCATGGGTTGACTGCACCCAATCAAGGTCCGTAATAATTTATCAAAATCTTTACCTTGAACTATTTGCCATTCGCCATTGCGAGTTGTGACAGGGAATGAATAGATCAGTCCAGCTGGTACATTGTAAGATCCATCAGAATAAACTCCCATCGACACCCAAGTTCCCTGACGATGTATTGCAATGAAAAGATAAACATAAACCTTAGTTGAAGAAAATTATCGTAAAGAATTTGAATGAAAGATTGAACAAGACATAACCAACCTCAGGAGTTCCAAGAACCCAATCTCTAATGTGGTCACAAGCAGCACTAGCGGCAGATAGTGCACTTGAAAGCTTTCTAGCTTTAATGATTGCAGCACCTCGTTGTTGGACGGTAGTTATGAATTCCCCATTCAACCTTGTCGATGAAAATTACATCAATACTTCAGTAAATGCAAAATGAAAGGAAAAAAAAAAGAAAAAAGATACTTAAAACTAGTTTAAATTGCCAGTTTGGTGTTTGTTCTTCGACATGCTTACCAGGCATCATCAGCTACGAGTTCACGGACAGGCTTTTCCGCAGAAGAGGTTTTAACGGTTGCATGGTTGACATCAGGGTACTGAGTTGATGAATGATTTCCCCAGATTATAACATTTTTCACATCAGAAACTTCAACGTTCAGTCTTTCTGAAATTTGACCGAGTGCCCTGTTATGGTCCAATCTAGTCAAAGCAGAAATGTTTTTCTCAGGAATGGATGGAGCATATTCCTTCAAGATCAATGCATTGGTGTTTGCTGGGTTGGCAACAACAAGAACCTGCATCATGAGACCAAAGAAATGTAAATATTCCAGGAAATACATAAGGTGTGATTCATGTTTCGAGAAATATGTAAAAAAGAACTACTCATTTTCTGTAAAGAAAAGAAACAGATTTCATCAGAATGGAATCACAAGGACTTCAACATACACGATTCAAATACACAAATGAACTAGGTGGAACCTATCAAACAAGATGCCAGCTTATTTAAGTGTAATTTCAACCTCTAGCACATGATAAACTCAACCAAATCCCATAGGTTTTCCGAATGCTTTTAAACCCAAATCACTTTTTCATTAGCATTAAAATAAAATCAGTGATACCAGACACGACAAACAAAGATACCAGACACGACAACAACACTGACACGTAGACGCCGATAATAGTTTGAGAAAATTTAAGTGATTTAATATAACCACATGTGTCGGTATCTTATTGGTGTCATACGCAGACACATGTCATACATAACCTGGAGTGTCAGTGCCACATATGACGGAAATCATGACAATATGAAAAGGGTGGGGGATATACAATGGAACATTATTTTGACATAAAATGTGGCAGAACTAGAAAAGCCTGAGGATTCAGATTTAACAGATCACCTTCAAATTTGCAGCAGCATGTTTTTCAAGGGCAGAAGCCTGGGACTTGTAAATAGAGACATTTTTTGACATCACATCTTTCCTCTCCATACCTTCTTTTCTAGGGAACCCACCAACCATAACGGCAATATTGACCCCAGTGCATGCCTCAACCACATCAGTTGTCGCAACAACTCCTGAAACAAATAATTTTCATAATAACTTTAATCTTTGGAAGCATTCATCAACCAAAACAAACCAACTTCAAGCCAGAAAGATCGTTGTCCAAGAATTCATGTAACAAATAGCAAGGAGGAAAACTCAAACCTTTAAGAAGAGGAAATGCAGCATCCACCAACTCCATTTTAACACCGTTCAGTGATTCGGCTGCAGGTTGAATATCAAGCAGGTGGAGGATCACAGGCTGGTCAGCACCCAGCATCACTCCTCTAGCAATCATGGGGACAAGAGCATACCCAATTTGTCCTACAATTAGCAAAACATTTTTCAATACAAAAAGTACCCCAAGGATTTTTATGTTGAAAATTGAAATCAAAAATTGCTTTTGTGAAAAGAAAACAACATTATGTCCGTAATTGGATAAATAACTTAACTAAACACTTATAGCATAAGCACTATAATCTATTTTTATATCAAAAGAAAGTAAAGTCAAACTATTTTCATATTAGTTATAAGTTGTTTTGATAAGCTATCCTAAAGTGCTTATGGAAATAACCTGCCAAAAACTTATGACATGTCATAAGTTGTTTCTATAAGCTCTCTAAAACAGTCTTACAAGTTACAAGTGTATATGTTAGTAGATAAATTCAAATAAGTCAATCCAAACAAGTCATTTATGTGTCTAAACACAGATCAAATAGGATGTCACGCATTAAATCATTTGTAAACCCAGTTATCGCATTAAATCATCTGTAAACCCAATCATCATTCAAGAGAATACCCTACTCAACAAAAAAGGCATTCGAAAAGTTCTGAGATTCAATTTAGAAAGTTTTTATTTTCAAGTACAACAAAAATTTGAAAGAATTGTGCAATTGAAAGCCAAATAGATGCATTTGCATATCAACTTCAAAGAAATATCTTGATTCCAAGTTGCTACAACTCTCATCAAAACAAGAGGTCAAAAACCATAGAAAAAGAAATGCATTTAAATTTTCTATAAATATTTGAACTGCTTACAACAATTTGTTATTTCTTAATTTATCACAAAGTTAGCACATAACAAAAGAAATCAAGAGCTATAGGGAAAATCAAATCAGGAAATACTGTCAAATGTTAAACCAACTTAAGCTATTAGTACCTAATCCAATTATAAACCAAACACAGTTCTACTATTTCTAAATAAAACCAATCAAAAACAATTAAAAAAAATAAACATAAAAACTAGTCAATCTAAAACATGAAACATGATGGTATCAGATCTGATCAGAGAGCATATCAGAATAAAACAACCTCAAAACAAAACAAAGACATAATTTTGAGATAAACCCAGAATTTGTTATCATGAAACCAATTAAAAAAAACGGTTACATAAGAACTGGAAGCAAATAAAAAACAAAAAAAAAAAAAAAACAGAAAACTTGAAGTAAGAGCGCTGTTTATGAATAAAGTACCTGCAGCACCAGTGACAAGAACACGAACTGGGTCTTTGGCCATTGGATTTAGATCGAAGAAATGAAGAAGAACAAAGGTTGAAGAGAAAAGGTTTAGTGTGGTGAAGAAGTGTGAAGACAAAGTAATAATATAAGTATATTCACGGAGTATGCAATGTTACGCTTAGTTGAGTGAGTCATCATCATGAAAGGCATGAAACGACACCGTTTTCGGTTGCTGTATTATTAAATGGAGATAAGATAGAGATTGCTGATGGGTGCCACCATGCCAAGAAAGAATATTCTTTTAGGATGTATATACGGATACGATACGACATCGATACGGTGATACGGAATTTTTTTTAAAATTCTCGATACGATACGTCTGAGATACGTTATTTAAAAATTAAATTTAAAATTAAATATATAAATGCACAATATATAAACATAACTCAAATTGATAATGATAAAAATTAACATTCAAATTACTCAAAATAAAAAAAAAAGTTACAATTACATATTAATTAAGTTAAGTACTACCCAAAAAGGGGTGGGATGGGTAGCTCAACTGGTTAAACTAGTTGAATTAAGCGTTAAAAAGTTGGAGATCCAGAGTTCAAGACATGACAAGGAAAAAAACTAATAAAGACATAATTGGTAATATTATACTCTAACATTCAATACTTAAGAGAAAATACGAATTGCCTGATATTTTTTCGATCGATACGCGTATCGGATAAGTATCCGACAAGTATTGGTTATATTTTGTTTTAAAAAATAATATTAATTGCCGATACTTCTCTGATACGATACTTCTCCCATACGTGTATCGGAAAATATCGGATGAATATCGGTATCGAGTAAGTATCGGACACGATATTTTTCCATTTTTGGAGTATCGAGGCTTCACAGTGTATCATAGTCATAATAATATTATTGGGATGTCATTAATTTTTTTTTCTTTCGCCACCAGTTTAATCTGGTTCGAAAGTCAGTTCTGAAATCGAGTGATTTCAACGTCAATTACCACTGAATCAACTAATGATTGGTGTCATTAATTTATAGTTAGCTCTATAATGCAACTAAGAGTCAACCGATAAATTATCAAAAATAAAAAACATAAAGAGTCAACAGATAAATTTGTTATTGACAAATATACAAGTAATCAACCTATGCAATTATAAAAATCTTCTCTTATTAAGAAATAATTAATTTGTGTATATCTCTTATATTCTAAGTTTATTTCTATAAGCTAATCCTAAACCTAATTATTTTCTCTCTCTGCAAAAAATTAGACACATGCACCGCATGGGTCGAAGTTCTAGTTCATTGATATTGTATAACTTTTTGATATATTGATATTGTTGATGGATGTTAACACGAATTTAACTTAGTTTGTAAAACATTATATTTTATAAATAAATAAATTAGTAAAAATCCTTTAAATTTTATACTCATGTGTGGCCAAGTCTGGTTGGATGTCACCTCTCCCTCATTCACTCTTATTACTAGAAAACAATGCCCTAAATATAACAGTAGTGTTGTATACAGCAAAAAATTTCATCACGACATTTTCACGAACGTAGTAATTAAATGCGCACCATGAATTGTTGCCTTTTTTTTGTTTGTCAGTATTCTTTTATTTACAAAGACACACAATTACATGAATTATTACGTTTTTTAATAAAAAACAAAATTTTCCAGAATAGAGGAACCATCCCTACTGCTATCAACTTATCACTGTATACTTTGAAAATAAAATAAAATAAAAGTTGGAAATAGAAAATAAAAATTAGGATCAAATACTCCTTCCTATTTTATAAGAGCTAATTTGACTAAATGACACTATTCATTTATCTTGTTTTAACCGTATTTTTTTAATAATATATAGATATAAATATTAGAATATAAGATCTTGTTTGATTCGTTTTGACGAGTATTTTCAAAATATCAAGTTTTTATAATTTTTACTAATACGGAATTAAAGATATTAGCAATCACAATTGTGCGTTGGCATACGTGCATTAATCAAACTAGCTCTTATATTTTGGGACGGAGGGAGTATATTATTGGTTCCTACAAAATTATGCACGCAGTTTTAGTCTTTATTGTTAAACCAATGCGTATTTTTTAATTATTATATCGCAGACATATTTAAAATATTATAAAAAGTTTCTCGAAGAAAAAAAAGTAACACAAAATTTAATTTTTAAGTCGAGATTTTCACCACTTTTGTCTTTATCTTTTGGTCTCTAAAAAAATGACATGTTTTAGTCCTACAAAATTTTGCCGGGACTAAAACTAAATATCTAAAAAATTTGCAGGACTAAAACATGTCTTTTTTTATAGAGACAAAAAACAAAATTTTATAACTTTATAAAATTAAAAAATATATTGTGAAGCTATCCTGGTAAGTAAGATAACCTATGTTCTACTATGTAAAAGAAAAATACATAACTATGTTCTACGCTAGAAACTAGAAAGTATGCAATACTGAAGTAATTGAAGAGACTGAAAAATTGAAAAGCGTAGGAGAGAGAAACATGACAAAGAAATTTTATCTCATAAAACAGGTGCCACATCCTTCGCAGTGCATTCGTGAAGCTATCCTTCGCTACAAGTAGCATTTTTCTAAATATAATAGTATAATTATAGAAAAAATATAGGGAATTTCAATGTAGGAAATCCTAATCCGTTAAATGGTTGGCTGCGTATCTACTCCTCCGAATGCCCAAATATGTAAATTATTTTATGACATGCGTATGGGGTGCATTACAAAATTAGATTGTGCATATAGTACTCTCCTAGAAGAGACCCAAAAGTCTAAGGCCCGTTGCATTATCATCATCATGATTTCATCCGTATTCTTACAACTAGAATTTTTCTCTTTGCCCCCCATGTTTCTATCAGCTCCCTGAAATTCCAAATTTTTTCATAAATTTTGGAAACCATTTTCTAAAATTCATATTTTTTAGGAATCTCTTTTTTGAAATAGACTTAAATGTAGTTTTCACGTCTATTTTTTTCCCGTTCACATTCAGTGTTTCAAATTCTATTTTCCACCTGAAATCTTGAATGTTGCTATCATCTATCAACATGAATAAGTGTCTAATGCAAAAAAGTTTTTATGTACCATCTATTTGAAGAACCCTTTGATATTTCATGTGTTGTTGTTTGTCTAATTTTGTGTTTTGAAGTTAGTTGTGTATGTTGAGTAATGCTCTGGATGCTATTCTTATGTTTCTAATGTACGGACAATTTTTGTATTATATTTTACTTATATTTGGTCATTGGTTTATAATCCGACGGCTGCGATTGATTACAACATTCTTTTGTTACTGGTTTGCATTTGATGCATCTTATGAAGGGAGCATGTGAAAAGCAAGTGGATTTTGTTGTTAAACTTTGAAGCAATCTCGCTTACCATCATAATCCAGTTCAAATGTTTCTATCTTCTCATCAGGAGCAATATGATTGTTGGTCCATTTCGCTCCTATCTTTCGAGGCCTTCCATGCATAACTTTGCATTATGTGTCACTGATCCACAACTTTAAAACAAATAAAGCCGAAAGTCGGTGGATGCAACTTAACAAATGTCAATCTCATCAAGTATATGATACAGAAACCTATGCTCATGTCATTGAAAGATATGAGGCAAGGAACGAGGCTCGAAGGAAGTAGTTAAAAGAGCAGCAATTAAAGAAGCTTGTGGAGAAAAATAATAAGCAAAATGGGGGAATAGCAAGTATGAAGAGGATGTGTACGTTAATAATCACACAAGTGTATGGGGTTCATGGTGGAAGGATCACCAATGAGGCTGCAAATGTTGTACGCAAACGATTAAAAACAGTTACTGCACTGGTGCAGCAGGAATTGAAGCTGCTGAGGCGGCAACAAATATAATGTAGGCAAAATATCGATCGTAAAGCAGCATCTGAAGGCAAGTCTTCCTATTGAACTACTTTTAGAACATTCTTCTCTGCTCTCATATCTCACAAGATTATTTAAAAAAAAGTGTCATTTGTAAACCTTAAGCTTGATTAATAGAATAGAATGGTATTGCTGATGTTCTGCAGTCAGAGACGTAGGCACAATTGGCCGAACTCCTTGAACAAGTCTCGTGTGTTCTCTGTTCGTATTTTTCATATTTGTTTTCTTTTGAACTAGAGCTTCTGTTCTAACAGCATTGCAGATACTCCAACTGCAACAGAGGAGAAAAGGTTTGCTACTTGGGGGACTGATGTACCTGATGACATGGCCCTGGACCAGAAAAAACTTGCCGAGGCCCTTAAAAAGTCTCATGTGTTCTCTGTTTGACACGTGTTTTTGCAGGTCACTCCTGAGGAGATCGAGCCATAACATGAAAAAGATTCATCATGATGATCCCAAGATTTTCTGCATTAGGTTTCTTTTCATTTGGTGTGGTAGCAATGAGTTTGAAAAAATGTTGAAAAACAAAACTTCTATGATGATAGTTCTACTTCTAGATTACTAGTTTAGCTCTTCAACTAGTTGTTGGTGTTTCATAATGTGTAAATGTATATATTGATTTGCAATTTGCAATGACTCCTTTTGTATTATCGGTTCCTCGACTCATCAAGAGTCTGTTTGATACTATGCATTTGAATTCTACCTAGAAATTGCAGCTTTTCTCATAAAGCTTGTTAGGACAGCTGACAGCAACCCTAGTTGAAAAGAATAAAGATATGATAAATGTAAACGACGAACACACAACGTTTGATAACAAAGTTCGTTCAATTGTACTTCTCCGACTGTAGAAAAGCTACAATTCCTTTCTCTTATTACAAACTTACCTCTAAACAAAGCTGCATTGGAACACAAGAATGGTACGGCGTCTAAGCAGATGCGCAAGGTCAAATGGTTGGATGAGTTGCAGGGCATCCGCCATGAAACCGAAACAAAAAAAAATGTGGACTTCTACTTTTCAATCCAATTTGTATAAACTTTATTTATCAAATTATAACTAATGTACAATTGATCAGATATTTCCTGTGAGCAAATATAATGAAAATAAAAAACAAGGATAAAAGGGGAAAAAAAATCATCCCCTTACAAAAGCCAAAATATTTATAAATTCTTGCACTCAATAAATGACAAGAAAAGCAATCATAAACAACTATGCTATGTTAATTAATCACTGTGAACCTTTTAAGCACTTCTTGCTAGCATTTCCTGATACTCCATCAAGGACCTCTCTTTCTGAAGCCTCACATCTTCATAAAACTTGTTGATGAACTCCTCTGCCCTATCATCCACCTGAAGGTGAGGTGTCTTAGCAACAACAATCTTCCATGCATCCTCAATAGTATCTATGTTTTCACTATTGCTTCTGCTTGTTTTGTCTAGTGCACGAGCCTTGTCAGCGATTTGTGCATGCTCAGGAAAGAGGTCATCGATGTTTATGACGGATGTGTTCTTGCTATGCCTATGAACATGTGATGTTTTGGAAACTTTAGAGGGTACTAGATGATGAAGGGAATGAAAGGTTGCAAGAAGGCGTTTAAAGGTCGCTTTAAACGCCTTCTTAGCAGGTTGAAGGTTCTTTGCTAGCCTCATAGGGGATAGATTAACAATTGAAAGCAGAAGAGAAGGCCTTGAAAATTGAAATGGTTGATATGGTGAAAGAAGGTTTGATGCTCCCAAATACCAAAGTTATATAATATAGTTTGATTTCTTTTTTTTTTTTTTTTGACGAAATTATAAATGATATTTTTAAATTTAGAAAGTTTATATTACAAATTGATTTCAATATGAAATATGAAACCATTTTAAATGTGAATTATATGCCTTTTGAAATATACTCAATTATGAGTTTGACTATTTGATTTAGGTATTTTCGGTTATTTTTCTTTTGGTAAAAAATTATTCTCATGTGTTATTTATTCCCACGAATAAAATTTACACGATTTGTCCCTGCGATCGTAGTTCAGTATGTAATATAGAAGACCGGACTTCGAACATTGGTCATGTACGTATTCACTTTAAAATAAAATAAGATTCCTATGAATATAAAAAATTTACCAAACGCAATTATGGAAATGATTTTTTTTTTTTTTTTGCAAAAAGAGGGGCTAGGCCCAAAAAAAAAAGATTACAAATTAATTAGTGTAGGGATCGTGATCCCCACAACATCCGCTAAGAAAATATGTCTAATGTCGATAGGACACGTATCAAAACAGACACAACAATCTATTCATGCTACTTCCAATGTTTGAAAATGCATTCGCGCATTTGCTTCACGATTCGAATATTTTACTACAACTTCCCAATCCAAATCGATAAGCCGACGAATCTATGGAAATGATATTCTCGATAATAGGATTCCTGGAAAAGATAATTCCAAAGATAAATTTTGAAATCATAAAACAAATACTCCATCTTAAAAGGTGTTTATAAAAGTTAATTTGCCAATGGATTGAAATCCTAATTTTTACGAAACGATCCAAATACGGGAATTGATTTTTAAATTTAAACAGATCAAATCATTTTGAATCACTTCCAATTTCAGTAATACTAAACACAATCATTTGTTGATTGAATCATGATACTATGATCAACATTATATATCGAGTATGATATGATATGATCTAAACGATGCAGTTTTGTAATAATCCATATGTATATAAGCTTTTTGGCATATATAATTGACTGCACGCAAACAACTTTGTGTGCCAAGTTAAGTTTTTTAAGGAAAGCTATTTTGGATAAAACCCGCCCTAAAGTTGATGCTTGCAACGCAAATTACAAGTAATATATTTTGGTGAATTCTTCGGTACACATATTATGTGGACGTGTACCGGTACACTGCTGAGATGGTTAACAAATGGCAAGCATTTAATGCATATTTTATTTCTTTATTAAGTTTTCTATTTTAAACACTACTTTTTAATATTTGCAAATATATGCTTCACATAAATAAAATCATCAATTATGTTCCATAATAAATCAAAGCATGTATCAAATCTTTCAACCTATATTTTCACTTTTTTTTAACAAGATTTAAAATTTAAATATATTAAATCATATTAAGTTTTTTTTTCAACGTGTATCCTTCAATTTTTTGAACGTGTATCCTTTTTTTTTTTATAGGATTTGAATGTGTATCCTTATGTTTTTTTCAATTTTTTTATTAATATTATTGGTTTATAAAGTTTAATATTAATTTACCGGTTAATCATTAATGCATATAAAATAAAATAAAAATTGGTTGATTAAAATAATTATTTTTGTACAAAAAAAAACTTATACTAATTTTTAATATGTGTGTGTATTTTTTTAACACTGTTAATTTTCAGTGATTCGTAACATTTTGTAAGGTTATATAAGTTTTAAGTCTATACAAAATTACTAAATTAATGTTTTGTCTTCATAAAAAAGTCGTGTTTTCATCCTAATAAATTTTCTTGCATGCAATTTTAGTCATGTGTTGATGTGTATTTATGATTATTTTACAAATACGTATTAAACATTATAAAAAGTTTGTCGAAAAACAATGAGTTCAAAAAAATACAAAAGTTTTGTAAACGAATTTTTATATTGTTCTATTTTAGACATGCTTGATTGTCGAAATTTAAATTAATAGGTTATTGTTAGTCCGATTAGGTGATATGAACGACTTGGTTGAGAAAATTTGAATTCATTAATGAAAGTAAGTAGAATGTGATGATTTTTTTAGAAAAGAATGAGGGATATATATAGGCGTAATACTCTCATCTCATGCTATGGAGCTAATGGCTCCTCCTTTCAGGGAATTTATATCCCATGTGGATACATTTTTTGCCATCATTCACTTAAGATTAAGGTAAGGATGTATCATTGACGCACCAGGCAAATGCTTTGGTCTGGTCTTTCTGGGCCTTCTGTTTCTTGGGTGAGTGGCTCATTCAGGTGTTATTGGGTTTAGTTTACATATGAACTATGTTTCAAGTTGAATGGTTTGATTTAGAAATTTTGATTTATTTAGTCACTATCAACATTATTAGTTGAGACTTAACAATCATTTCATATGAACTAGGTTTCTTGAGTCATAGTTAATCTAACTATGTTGAACTATTAGATTGTCAACATTTAAATTTTTAAGCGTTTTTCATTTCAATTTGGTCAATTTATTTCTTTGGTTCTTATCGATAGAATTGGTAGTGACTTAATAATCTATTATTGATAATTAGGTTTTTTGAGATAATTTGATCAAACTAGTTGACATCGAGCTGTTATATTGCCAAAAATTTGAATCCTATATGTCATTCCAATTAAGTGATATCGAATCATGTGTGTGTCATCGAGGCGTTAGACCACCAAGACAAATGGTAATTTTGTTAAATAAATCTGTTGGTTATTGTTTTATATTAATCTTTTTTTTTATTTTGTTAAAATAAAAAGAAAGCTGAAAGAGCGTAAACCTGTTTGGTTCGAAGTAGATGGATGAGAGAGGAGGGAGTAATTTTGACCAAAAAAGTTTTCTTTTTATTAAATCATTTAAAAAAAAAAACGTTTTTTATTCTTGAAAAAAAATAATTTAAAAACAAAAACAAAAAGTCTCAAATCTCGATTATTAGAGAGATTTGATTGGTTAAAAAAAAAATTTAAATTGGTAAAGGGAATATTTTAAATTGTGAGGGAATATTTTTTAAAAAAATTAATTAATTTTTTCAAGAACAAAAAACGTTTTTTTTTAATTTTTAAAAATGATTTAATAAAAAGAAATATTTTTTTGTCAAGATTACCCCCTCACCTCCCCTCCATCTACTTCGAACCAAACAGACCCTAAAACAACATACCTAACCCCATTCCGCCGTCGCGCACAGGCACGGTAAACAAAATTCAACAAGATCTCTCAACTTTGATTTTCTTCAGAAATACTAACTTTCTAAACAAAAATTAACAACTTTCAATTTTCTTAAAAAATAATACCCTTCTATATATAATCATGTATCAATCCACAAAATTCACACAACAAAGTTTGGTGTATTTTCTTCCATTCAACTATGATTAAAGAGGGGGGATTAATTGACTACAAAAGTAACTCTAAATAGTTACTCCAAATCCTAGCTTTTCATATCATTTTAATCTAATGACTCTAATTAATTATAAAGTTACCTCACATAGTCACTATTTTCTTTCACCTTAGATAATTATTCTTTCCTTCTCTCTCTCTCTTGTCGTCAACCAGATGAAAATAGGGGTTAAGCACTGCTACCATAACTCCATAAGAATCTGCTACACATACCTTCCATATTTTTTGTTCGGTGCCTTCTTTATTTGTTGCGATATAATTTTAAAGTGTAATATAAATAATATCAACTCTCTACAAAAAAAAAAATAATAATATCAACAATTTTTTTTCGCAAATATTAAATTGAAACTAACCATTATGAGAGTACAATTTTTATTCCGCAAAAAAAAAAAGAAAAACTAAGCAGTTTGATGGGGGTTCTTGAATTCCTTTTATGTGATACTTGCGATCTCAATTCCACGAAACAAAAATGCAACTAAAAGAAAGTTTGAAAATTTTCTTTTTGATTAAAAGTTGAAACAAAATTATTGATGTATTCTATGTCATCTTGTATCAAGGAACAAACCCTTTTATTCTTTCTCAGTGACGGCACAGAGATAAAATTAGGAACTTCTCCCCCACATGAGGATAATTTACAATTAATTAGGATTATGATTTGGAGTAACTTATTCTTGGAGTCAACTGATCCCTCTTCATGATTAAAACCTTCCTTCACCAAAAAAAAAAAAAACCGCTTCCATACGGCAGTTAAGGCAACACATGAAATCAACACCGAATGGAGGATGAAGAAGGTTCATATCATAAAAAGAAAGGTTTCTGAGCCGTTTTTTTTTTTTAAAGGAATCTCCATGTTTGCTTCAAAATTGGACATAATGCATCTTCGGCGCTTAAAATTCTTCGCCGACATAAATTGTCCTTTGTAGGAATTCTGTTCAAAAACAGCGGCTAAGCCAGCGCACGCCGCACACACCTTTGAGGGGACTACACACTCTTCCAAGTGAAACTAAGAAGAGAGAAGAAGATCAATTTTCCTAAATGTTGAAACCCTAAAAATAGAATATTAAAAAGCAGAGAAGAGAGACAAGACAAACCCTAAAAAGTACTATTTCGGCGGCGGAAGATGATGGCATAAGAACTACGCCGTGGAGAAGGTGGTGCCGCCATCGGAATGAGACAAATTTGAAGAACATAAAGCAGAGAAGAGAGACACGACAAAGAAATGTTTTGACCTTCTTTTGAAATTAGTGAAATAAGTTTCTTTAAGATTTTTAAATTACAATAATTCCTTTTGTCAAAAAAAAAAATACAATAATTTTGGGTGTTATTTTGAGATTTTTCTAAATTATAAGAGTAATTTAAAAAAATTGTATTAAATAAGTCTTGAAATGACATGTTAAATTATTATTACATGTGGACTAATTAAAATGATACACCTCAACGGTGTACCGGTACATGACCACATAATATGTGTACCGGAGTGCTCACCATATATTTTATGTTTTTGAATAAAATTTGAATAAATATTTTTCGTTGATAGGCAAATGTTAGGAGGGTGTATTGGATTGAGATTTTATGAGATAATTTTCGCAAAAAAAGTCTTGATGATTTTATGATATTTTGTTGGACTATATTGATTTTGTGAGATTTTAAAGATTTTTTTTACAAGACTTTTTTACAATCAAGATTTTTAACACATGATTTGAATGAATTTTGAGAGATTTTTTTTCAAAAGACTTTTTACAATCAAGATTTCATAATACTTTATATATTAGGAAACTTTTATATATTTG
Source organism: Trifolium pratense (assembly GCF_020283565.1). Taxonomy (NCBI): domain Eukaryota; kingdom Viridiplantae; phylum Streptophyta; class Magnoliopsida; order Fabales; family Fabaceae; genus Trifolium; species Trifolium pratense. The sequence continues at coordinate 17,246,441 of NC_060059.1, forward strand.
GAAAATTTTAAAAGAATCAATAAATTTTAATAAAACAAATTATATTTTTTTGGGAATGCAAATATTTAAACAAAAAAATAAAAAACCCTTTTTTTTTTACGTATATGTTTTTAATCACCAATAAAAAGGTCACCACCACTACCATTGATGGGAGACGGAAGCAGATGAATGTGACGAAAAATTCGTTTGCTGTAAAAAGTTGTAATGAATCAAAAGTTTGTAAAAAAGATGTAGAATTTGTTAAAATATTTTTTGCAAAAAAACATATTTGATAGGTGAAGAAGAAGAAGAAGAAACTGGTACAATGATGATGAAAGTAAAAAGTTTTTGAGAGTTTAAAAAGTCTCAAGGCTTTTAGTGACATTGTTGAAAAAGTGAACAAAAAGAAAACAAGAAGAAAACCAGTGATGATGAACCGAGAAAGTAATAAAGAAGAAGAAGAAATTTGATATAGTGATGATGAAAGTAAAAAGTCTTGGAGCCTTCAAAAAAGTCTGAAGGCTTTTGGTGAGATTGTTGAAAAAGTCTATCAAGTGTATTTTCAACTAAAAAGTCTCTCAAAATCCATTACAAGGAAGAATTCATCAAAATTGGTAGACTTTTGAATACCCGTAGACATTTTAAAAGTAGTACAAAATCTCAATTGAATATCAACGGATTTTGTTGCCCTGAAAAAAAAATTGTTTGTCTTAACTGAATACCACAAGATTTGTTTAACTTTTGTAAAAGTCTTGATTGAATACCTCAAGATTTTTTTGTCATAATAAAGTCTTTTAAAATCCCATGAAATCCCAATCCAATACACCCACCCTTAGATGTTACTTTATTATTAGAGGAGGTCGAGGATAAATGTTAGCAACAGAGATTGAACCGAATATTTACTTAATTTCCTACAGTCGTATTTTTTCCCGGACTACACTTCCATAACAAAATTCAAGTAATTTTTTTAACAGCAAATATATTATTAACCAGGTCTATGCACAACACGAACAAAGACCGGCATAAAAGTAACTACCTAATAGAGGTCCACCTCATAAACCCAAAATCAGAAAGACACCCCTCAGATTTCAGGCCACCGGAAGACACCAACCCAGCCCCAAAAGTTGCCACTAGATCGACTCTAACTCCCAATCTCGAATAAAAAATGATCGGCCCATCAGAATCCAAAAAACAGCTCCTTCAGGCAAATGTTGATGAGAAGACGGTAGAATGAGAACCTAGACAGACAACAAGTCCCCGCTCAAAGACACCCTACATTCCATACAACGACAGAGCTAACACACGCGGCAGCAACTGACAGACAAGTCTCAGCTCGCAGACCACCTCAAAACAGTGAACACCGACCCGGAAGAGGTCAACAAGAAACACAAGAAACCTGCAAATCTCAACAGATTTGGACACCATCAGAGACTCAAAAAAAATCCTGCAAATCTCAACAGATTTGAAAAATGGTTAGAGAATTCAAGTAATAATATATGATTATTTAAGAGATTGATTTTTTTCATATGTAAGTAAGTATTCTTTCAATAAGTTTTGAATAGAATAAAAGTCATCCATATTGGGACTAGAAAGTTTTCTTCTTGGGGTTTACCCTCTTTTGTTTACATAAAAAAAGTTGAAATATTGGGCCGAAAAAAAAAGGTGTAATTTAGCATTACATTGCTGCTTGCTATTTTTAATATAATAACTGGCAGGACATCCGTGCGTTCGCACGGGAGTCGCGGCGTTGTCGCTCCTCGGTAACATAAAATAGTAAAAAATAAAAAGGATATATTATAATTATTTGATTAAAAAATTAGAAAAAAACAATGGTAAAACTATCACCAAAAATCATAGATCTTGTAAAAAATTGTATGAATATAAATATAGATAATGTAGAAATTATGTAAAAATAGGCCACCTTATTAATATATTAGTAAAAACATAGGTCATATAAAAATCACCAAAAAAACTTAGGTCCACGTATTAAATATTTGAGTATAAATAGTCCCGTAAAAATTATTAAAAAATAGGAAATCATATTAATATGTTAGTGAAAATATAGGTCTCACAAAAATCATCAAAATAATTATGTCACCGTATTAAATATGAGTATAACCCGTAAAATTGTAAAAAAAAATAAAAAAATAGACAACTTAATTATTAATATATAAATAAAAATATAAGTTCAGTAGAAATCACAAAAAAAAAAAGTTTCTATATTAATATATGAGTATAAATATATGTCCCACACTGACAGAACACACCAATTAAACTATATTTTTAATAGAAAAAGACCAATTCTAACATGAACAAGTGCATCATGTCTTTCATGGTGCACAAGTTAATGATATCAATATAACGAATATGAATTTTACAAATCCACCGTTGGATTGATAGTTTATATCATATAGATCATTCATGTCAAATTTTAAAGAAATTTAAAATCATATTATATGTAATTGAGACCCATCAAGATTAACGGTTTATGAGTTTTTATTAAATACCGTTAATTTTGATAGATGTCAATGACATATCATATGATTTTCAATTTCTTTAAAATTTGAAATAGATGATCTATTTGATACAAACTTTCAATCCAACGGTAGATTTTATAAAATTCGTATTCGTTATAACGATATTGTAAACTTGTGCATCATGAAAGACATGATGCACTTGTTCATGTTAGCTAAAGCCTTCATTCATTCGATCCTTGGTCATAATATAGTCATTAGTACGTATAAATATAATAAGAAGAAAATAACCAACAATGAATTGTTTCAAGTGCTAAGAGTTTTGGTCGCCTTAGACATGTGATCAGGACTTTAATTTCTGGCTCGTGTGTATGGAGAAAATTCGATTGAGAGGGAAGAACTCACCTTGTATGCCCCACAGATTCCCCGATGGAGATTAGTCATCGTTAATAACGGTGGAAACTTCGTACTAATATCATGGTAAAAAAAGAAGAAAAGAATGTATTAACAATTTAGCACGGTACACTTTGCCACCTCAATGTTAGATGTTAGAAAATATTTTATTGAGATTTTTATATTAGAATATGTTGACGGTGATTTATTAATACTAGGAAGTGGTATTTTTACATTCCAGCAGAATAACGGACAATCTAGGACTTGAATTAAATCTTTTGTGGGTTCTCAGTTAACATGTTTACGATTGTTTCAAATTGTGTATATGATTCGGCGTGTTTGAGTAATAATCTACGCACATATAAACTTGAACATGAAGATAAATTGGAAAAAACTATAAATTGCTGAAATGTAAATTGAGTTCATACATCAATCGAGAGTTTACAGCCTACGTTAAGAAGTGTATCCTTATACTATTTTTTTTTGTGTGTTAACGTGCGAATGTGTTTCTGTTTTAGGCAGTGTATTATTCTTTCAAAAATGAACTCCCTAAAACAACTAAGTTTCTCCTATTTATAGAGAAATGAAAATGTCTGAGTAACTAACACCATCACAAACAAAAACAAAACAAATCCATTTTTTAGTGAATATCTAAAAAATATTCAAATATCACCAATTTAATATTCACTTATTTAATAGATCATATTAAATTACACCGGTGTAATATTTGAGTAATGTTACACCACTCAATAACGCTTTAATGAATACAAATTTTACAAAATTCATCGTTCGATTGTAAATTTATATCACACATAGATCATTCATATTAAATGTTACAAACAATCTAAAATTGTTTGATAAGTTGTTGAGATTCGTCAAGATTAACGATTTATATATTTTTATTGAATATCGTTAATCTTGTTGATAAAATACTCTCTCTGATCATTTTTTAGATTCATCGAAATACATTAGATTTTTAATGAATCTAAAAACTAAATTTTCATAATAATATATAACATGAAGAGAGTATAAAAGTCAAAATAGTATCACAATAAAAGATTCTCTTAAAAACATTTAGAATTTTATGACCCAAAATAAAAACATTGAATCTAATGTAAAATCTAAATACAGTTCTGGATTCCAAAATGGTAGTTTTCGTTGTATTATTCCGTGTTACTACCTTACTGTTTCACCGAAAGCGTCCATTTCCTTCTTTCCTAAGAAATCGCGTTAACTAACGCCATGTCACATCTGCATATTTACACTTTTAGCCCCAACATTTTCCTCAATTATTTTCTCTTCTTCTTCCATTACCACATTCTCTCACTGTCCTTTATTATACTAACTACTTTTCCAGGAAACTTTCATAATTTCCTGGAAAATTATTTTCTCATTCAACTCAAACCCACTTATTATATTTCTCTACCTATTTATACCAAAAAAAAACAAACATTCTTTTTCTTAAAAAAACCTACAAATAATAAAACCCTAAAAAAAAATAAAATCTGATTTTGCTTTTGAATTCGTCATTTTTCTGATGGGACAAGGGCAATCGAAAAGCGAATTGCTCTACCAGCAAGTTAGTTATGGGAATTCCGATGGAATCAAAACCCTTCACAGAGAAGGTGCAGGTCTTGAGGTAAACCAATTCTGTTGAAATTTCCACCAATTATGTTAATTTCGTTATGATAATGATGATGATGATGATAAGGGTTTGGATCAATTGGATTTTATTGTTGATTTGATTATCAATTTATGATGATTTTGTTGATATTTGATGCAGTATATGGATAAAGAAGGAAAAACACCCCTGATTGTTGCTTGTATGAATCCTGAGCTTTACAATGTTGCTAAAACTTTGATTGAACTCGGAGCAAATGTTAATGCTTATCGTCCCGGTATTGATCTCTTTTTGGTTTGTTATGGTTTTTTATTCAAGTAATAATTAGCTTTATTATGAAATGATGTTGACTGCTATGATTGCAAGTAAATGATGGTTACTTCTAAGAAACATGAATGTTGCGGTAAATTGCCATTGGGCAAAACTTGATAATTGGTACTCAAAGTTACCCTACCAGTTTTCTTATATTGAAGTAAGATAGCAATTCCGATGGACAAAACTCGTTGCCTTAGGCCAGCAGATGTCCTGGTGTACGGGTGGGAAGGAGTAGGAGGGAAACATGCATGTGTGGACTTGATTGGATTTTTCCCACTTGTAGGATTGAGGACTGAGGCTTTAATTGTGGGACAGACAGCCCTCAAAGCAACTTCAAGCATGGTGGCAAAACATGAGAAAACTCTCAAAGGCAAAAATGTTTTTGTACCATTTGCCTTTGACATATTTTTGGCTTCTTAGCACTAAAGGTTGTGGATCTTATGAAAAGAGTTCAAAGGGTACAAATGTAGTTTTTAAGCGGATTGATTTTGCCATCCAAAAAGGGTTAGCGGCACAGCTTGTTGTCTTTCATTCCTGTGTGTGTGTATATATACATATGAGCATGAGCTAGTACATTCCTCAGTTTATATGATTTATTGTTTTTGCTGTTATTCTTAATTTTTCTGGACGTATTGTAGTGGAAACTGAAAATGCAAACTTTTAACTACTGTTTAGGTCGTCATGCTGGGACTCCGTTGCATCATGCGGCTAAAAGGGGCCTTGAAAGTATTGTTAAGTTACTTCTTTTGCATGGAGGTATGGTCGAGTGTCTTTATATAAGCAGTGATGTGACTATTTCCATTTGTTTGAGTTTTACAATAGTGTCCAATAAATGTTATTTGTATATGGGATTGACAGTTTAACTTTGCAGCCAATCCTTTGATCTTGAATGATGATTGTCAAACTGCTCTTGAGGTTGCCAGGGCTAAAGGAAACGCCAATGTTGTTCGTGCAATTGAGGTAACTTCTTTAGTGTTATATCATAGTGTTGGTGTATGAAGTTGAAATGGCTGACTCTCCTTCTCTTTATCTTGATACCTAAGTACATAAGTTCTTCAAATGATGAGTACTTTTTTGCAGAGTCATATATGCTTGTTCTCTGGTTGGTTACGGGAGTTTCATGGACCTGGGTTTCTAGAAGTAGTTGCTCCTAATTTGGTATCCAGAAAAGTGTGCGTATCGTGTGACATGTTGTTGAAGCATCTCAGTTTACTTCTGCATTTTTCATTTTATGGCTAATCATTCTAGTTTTGGCCTTGCATCCAGACCACTAGCAATTGTTTTAGAGAGGTTCTTATAGTAAAAATATGTTATTATATTCATTGGTTAATCTTTTTTACAGTTGGGCGGTAGTTTTACCAGTAGGCTCCCGTGTTCTCACCAGGCCTTACAAGTTGGAGCTTGCCGTATATTATACTTTGCAGGTACTACATAATTAGTTAATTATCCTTTCACATATACACACACAAAGTAATAAGTCTATGTTCCATTGAGAGGAAGAAGTTTTAACTACTATATTTTAATTTTTTACAATGTGGAAAAATGTTAAACTATTACAGGGACATTGAAATGATTGTAGTTAGTTTTTTGTTTACACTTAAAACTAACATGTAAGAATTGAGTTGGTTCTTTTCATTTGTCTAGATATTATTCCCCTATCATAATATCTATTTATATGTCCTCTCAAAGCATATAATTAAATGAACAGGATGCACGACCACGTACACTTGTTGCTCTGTGGAAGGCCAATTTAGAAGAACCAAAGCTTCGCCAATCTGAACCCTCAGTGGCAATTAGTGATAAGACTACGAGTAATCTCCTACACTTAGTTCTTTTTCTTTTCTGTCTCATCATTTTTCTGTTTTGGTCATCCATGCCTTGTCACAATTAGTTTTTGGTATTTATGTTTCCTCGATTTATATCTTTCTTATTTAGATTTTGTAGTATAACCGTATCTTAGTGGAGATAACGGAAATTGAGATGAATTACTGGGGTGTGGGTATTTAGAAACCTCAATTTATATTTTTATTTTCTTTCAAATTTACAAGCAATACCATATCTTTTAAATTTGCCTTTAGCAAAGTTCGAAGTGCACAATCATATTTGTAAAAACTTTGTGACAATATGTGGAGATCAATAACTGCCTCACTTGTGCCTGCAATATGTAACGTGGAATATTACACTCCACTCAGACCATTCCCCAACCTTTGTTTTACTCAAGGTTGCCAAACTCCAAAGTTTCAGGAAACTGTTGGACTTTGTAAACTTGGGCATAAACTCTTGCAATACCTCGAAAATTCATTTAGAAAATATATCACAGTACCCCAAACATAATTTAATTGCATATCCATAACCAATACTCAACATAATAAAACTGAACAAACAACAAAGGAACAAAACTGATGTCACACCGAACCGTCAAATCATACCAGCCCGTCACCTAATAGTATTTCATAGTTTAACAAAACTGAACAAAAACAAAGGATGAAAGAAAAAAAAAACCAGAATACATATAGCAGAATGAAGGCAATTCAACCAAAGTACACAGCAAATAAGCTATGTGTTTTGAGGCCTTAACCATGTGTGAGTCCAAACTTTAAAACTCGCTGGTATAATCTAGAGTTCACTGGTAGTTGTTAGTTTACTTAAAGTAGTGCAAGTTTGACTGTTCAACAGAAAAGTGAGTTTATATGCAATAAGTCTGTTTTGAATTTTGATCCTTCCTTTTTGACTGACTTTAATTCTGTTGAATCGTGTCCCCTTTCCAGAAACACGCCTTAAATTTGGGCCCGCAAGTGAGAATGACAGGCAACAACTTACATGGTTTTCTAATGCTTGCAAAGGAATTCCACAGGTTTGTTCCATGTGATATATACTGTTGTTATTCTGTTTTTACATTTCTCTTCTGTGTTTTGTTTGAGACTTTGCATTTGGATTGGAATATTGTGATTATTAACTGTATAAGCAACTAATAGGTTGATCTGTATGGAGTACCTTTCTTTTAAAGAAAAAAATGATTAAGACGAAGAGAAGATGCGAGGGGAAAAAAATTTAGTATAAAAATCCTCTTCACTATAGAGCAAAAACCAAAACATCAATGGTTCAAAGCTTGCCAAATACCTCAACATATCAGTTAGGGAAATGCCCTTAGAATGTCCAAGTTCTTCGGACCAAATAGAAACCAAGCATCTGATCTTATCCCATATCAGCTATTGTTCCAAAGAAACCTTGTTAAATGTTTGAGTTACACTCAGCCCATATGCAGCAATATGGTGCATGGATTGCACATTGCCACAAAAACTTGCACTACTTAGTATTTATTCCACCAAAACATTTCAAACTAATCATTAAAATTTGGTATAGGGATCTAAGAAAAACCATAGGCCAAACAATTAAGAACTTGGATTCTTACTGTGGTTGTGTTATGAAAGAGGGAGAATAATTTGCGTTTTCTCTCCAAAAAAATTATCTCGTGGATAATTTCTCCGTCAGGAATTATTTTCTCTTTATCTTGTAAAATGCTTGACTAGCTAAATGGAGGGATCTTTTCTTCCATAAAAAATCAGTATTTGATTTGCTACATGACATCTACCGAATCAGTACAGTTTTAATTTTACTAATAATGGAAGGTTTCTTTATCTCATTTTTTTTTCTTCCAGAAAACCAATAAATGGTGCAAACATTCCAATACCCTTCCCATCAGAATGTTAGTTTAATTATTATTTCCTCTGGCATTTTACCTTGATTTCAGTACCTATACAAATCTTCAAAGCACGCATTATACAGCCTTTCCATTTTCTTTATTTCCTTTGTCTTCTCGAATTACATTTTTCTGGTATCCAACCCCTAATTGCTTATTTTCAAAAACGATTAATAAAAAAAAGTAATGATATTTTTCTTTCATAATCATTTGATGCATAACCTGCTTGCTCACTGCATAATGGTTGCTAAAACTTTGAATATTTCTAGGTAAATCCAGCATTTTTGCAAAATAATGTGCCTACAGTTCCACCAACAGCGCCCCCTGCTGCTGAAGACCCAGAATTGGCTATGGCTATCCATGCTTCTCTTCAGCATGCCATTCAGGAGAGGCCAAGCTTTCCTGATGCCCAACCAAACTCTCAAGCAAGCTCTTCTATCAGTGGAGTGAATGAAGTGCAAGGTTTTCTTGGTACACCAAATACAAATGCTAATGAGTCTGTACATGAAGCTGTTCCAGCTGGCAATGTCTCTGCTGGCCATACTGCCAGTGATCTGAATTTCAATCCATCAGCTCCTCCATTTGCTGATGATGTTCCATCAGATGGCCCGATTCATTATCCTTCAATTGATTTGAGCCCTGTTGATGTATCATCTCAAGTAGTTGAGAAGCTATCTAACGAAGCTGGAAAAACTGCTGATGGAAAACCTGCTGATGGAAGTGGCTCAACGTGTGTGATATGTTTAGATGCTCCAGCAGAAGGGGCATGCATACCCTGTGGCCATGTTGCTGGATGCATGTCTTGCTTGAACGAGGTTAAAACAAAGAAATGGGGTTGCCCTGTTTGTCGAGCTAAGATAGACCAGATCATAAAGCTATATCACGTTTGAGGGTTGAAATAGTGCAAGAAGCTTACATGCTCTTGCCTGTTATATGAGTAGCAGTACATGAAAAGATGAAAATGCATATTCAGTTAAGAATCGGTTTATGGCAAGAAAAGACAAACAGAAAAATGTCTATACTAGAAGTATCCGCATCCGACAGGGTTTGTTGTGAATATATTTATTTCATATGCTTTATTCTATGTGCTCGTGGGTTTAAAATTATTACTTCTGGAAGTGAATTGTGAAACTGGTGTAAATAATAGGTCTGGGACATCGAATACACCAAGGTTTTTGACCAATTTTGGTTTAATGTCGAATAGACTAAGTGAAAAAGGTGTTCCCGGGAGACCTGGGATCTGTATTACAACACATGAAATTTATGTGCACTATTTAGATTTGCATTGTGTTCTTTTATAAAGTCTATTTATTTAAAGTAGAAAACTTAGATACAGTTCTAAATATGTTGTTGGTCCTGTTCACCTATTAAATTGGAACATCTGTATTTTTATTTTTAAAATCAAAATAATTCTTTCTCTCTTCATGTCTCTATTTTCCCTGCAAACATATCTGTTTTAAGGAGGGTATCTCTATTCAAAATTATTCTTCTTCCTCAATGCATTGATCAAGATCATTCCTCCTCTCTTTACTTCTGTAATGTAACCATCTTTCTATTTTGGCTATTCCACCAAGATTCAAGTTTCTGTCGCGCGGCTAATCCCCCCTCCCTCGTGTTGCTCACAATCTCCCTTCTACGTTAGGGTATTTTGCATGTGACCGACCCCTTTGATTCCTTAACACACTTTTTCATGGTCCTTCAAGTTTGCTCGTCAAAAAATTAATTCTTCGTTGGTGGATGATGATAGTAATGACCACAATAAACAACACATTGTACAACATATATTTTCTCCGGTCACTATTATAAGCAAATTTGATTAATTTAGTACATTGAAAACGTGATGTATTTGGAGTATGTCTATTGTTGTCAATATTTGCTACTACTCATTTCATGTGTGTTTTTATGTTATGTCGTGCTTAAGCATTCATAGGATTTCACCTATTTATTAGTAGCCTATTAGTGTGCTTAGACCTTAGCCTATTAGGATTTCACCTCGTTAGTTAGTTAGTATAGGCCTGTTAACTAGTTGTTATTAGATAGAAATTGCACTCATTTGTATTTTAACACTTTTATTTGTATCAATTATATTAATTTCAAAACAAAATTTCTCAAAGTTTTCTCTCTTTGATTCTTAACATATATCAACTTTTTTGAGACTAAATTAACAATGCTAAAAAAAAAACAATGCTAAAACATATTCCAAGTAAAACTTCACAAAAGTAGATAATTTAAAGGATTAGGTTGGTCATAAATATTGAGCAAGACATTTAAATTGAAGATGTTATTAACTGTTAAGAAAATCAATTGTTATGCTGATTTAAGTTTGTCTGTTGTGTTGACAAATTTTGCATGCTATAATTGGAAGTGACATCTCCAGCTGTTTGACAATAACCTATAATTGATATATTCTTGCAAATAATAGACTTCAATTAGAATTTATTCTCCGCTTGAACTTTAAATTAATTTTTGTCTAGAAATCACATATATTAAGACTAATGCTTGCAAGTGGTCCACCGTAGACAAGTGATCTACCGAATATGAATTTTACGAAATTCACTGGATTGAAAGTTTATATCGTATAGATCATCCATAAATTTTTTAATTTTTTTTTTTAAAATCATTTGATATGTTATTGAGACCCATCAAGATTTACGTTATTTAATAAACCGTTAATCTTGATGTGTTTCAATAACATATCAAATGAATTTCAATTTTTCTAAATTTTTCTATGGATGATCTATATGAATATAAACTTTCAATCCAACGATGGATTTTGTAAAATTCGTATTCGTTATAATGTTATTCATGACTGGTCCACCATGAACCACTTAATGAAGTGATCCATATTAGAATTTACCCATATATTAATTACTTAATAATACCAAAATAATAAAGGTGAAAATAAACTACCAAAGAAATAAGATGGAAATAAATAACACATTTTATACGGGGATTTTTTTTTTTAAGCAAGCTAAACTTATTTCATTTCATCAATGATAACAGAGGAAATACAACTAGGAGGATGATAAAAAGTAGTGGGGCTAGACTGAAATACAGACGCTATGGTTAGATTGTGAGCGATTCTATTAGCTTGTTGCCGGATAAATGCTATGTTGTAATTAGCATTAGCGGAGAGAATAGACTTACAAGTTGACAAAAGAGTACCTAGTTCATAGAATCATATTCTCATATTTATAATCATTAGTAATTGCATTAACTACCGTTTGACAATCACTTTCAAAGATGACCCTCTCAAAACCATTTGTCATAGCAATTAACAAGACATGTTTCAAAGCAGAGGCTTCACATTCAGTTGGTGATACTTCAAAAGGGAAAACCATGGTGTGAGCTTGAACAAGAGAACCATGATTGTCACGGAAGCAGATATCAATACCAAATTTACCTTCACTAGTGAAAAGAGCACCTTTTACATTGCATTTGAGCCAATTTTCTTCCGGATGTTCCTGTTAGAAAAATATGACATAGAAAAATAAGAGAAATTATTTCGCCATCACAGGTAAATTACCCGATGCAGTTGGTCTCATAATTAATACCCTCCATGATACAACAGTCACATCTTGCTAGCACCGCATGTCTTAGCAATGTCTCGTAGAACTACTTTTAGATGCTCAAGGAAACTTATTTTAATATTTACACACATGGTTTATTTTCTCTATATATCCACTTGTGTTCCTCCTTCTTCTTGGTATCTTTCTTATATATACACAAGGCATTGGATACTCTCAAAAACATTAAGGTTGCAACCATTAAATCCTAGTTATTAGGATTGTAATTGTAATAAACATAAAACGTTACAAAGTTAAAAGTCATTAACCGAAAACCCACCCTTTTAAATAGGAATGGACCAACAATATTTGATGACTAATTCAATGATAAATTAATAATATAATAATTAACTTTAAAATAAATTATATATGAAAATATCCAACAGTTCCCACATTTGCACTTGAGATGGCGATTGTGATGCAACAAGGATAGAACAACACCAATCACAATCTCTTATCAAGTATGTAGCGAGCCTGCAGGTTGTGATTATGGAGGGCTGTTTTTTTTTTTTAATTAGCCTAGTTAGACTTTAATTATATATATCACACTGGTTAATATTCTCCTTACAAAATTCACACTAAGATTGAAAACTTATATTATATTGTATATTTTATTCACGTAAATTTTACATGATCTAAATTTATTTAACATGTTATCATCTTCATCAAAAGTAACGGTATTTAATAAAAATATATGTAACTTTAATTTTAATGTGTCTCAATAATATATTAAATAATTTTAGAATGATTAATTTTTTCATGAATCCGATGATATAAAAAGAGATTGATTTTGTTGTTATAAACGGTTATATTTGCCTTTTTATAAATTTCGGTAGAGTGATTAAGGTTTTGTTTGCGACTTGAGTTTTAAGAACATTGCAAGGACTTCAGAGGGTTGCGGTGATTTTCGAATGGTAGCAGCACCAACTAATGGTGGTTTCACAAATGTCATAAATCCTAGCGTCGGCATGCATGCCAAAATGGAAATGGATTCCCTGCAGTTACTATTTGACTGCAGGTGAATCTCAGCCATCCATCTTTAAATCTGAACCCATCAAAACTTAATCTAAAGGTGTGCAAAACATGACTGCATGAATGCATGGATATTTTGACTGCACTGAATCCTGGTCCATGCCAAAATACATTGCAAAAGTTCAACGCATGTCTAATCAGCCACAATACTTCTCGTCATCGCCACCTACCTCATGCTCCTTAGATTTTGTCCTTGATTTCTATTTGGAAGTGTTGCAAGCTTCCTTCTCTTTATCTTCCATATATTACCCAGTAAAACATACAACCATTCAGACAAACAGGTATCTTTTCATAATTCAAACCAAGTTTCGTAATCGTTTTCTTCGCTATTCATAAAATGAACTTGGAATCTTTACATATCCGAATGCATCTTGCAAGAGTTATAAAATCATTGTCGTGGCCTTTGTTACTCATTCCACACAAGCATTTGATATGATACAACTTCACCAAAAAAGTCAACATTGAATATTTTGTACACTCTTCTTACAAATGTTATTTCCCCTCTTTTGCTAATTCATAAAACTCTTTTCCTTCATTCCTTTCTTGAGTGGCGTTCGAGGTCACATTTTCATGTCTTTCAAATATCAATATTTGATTCAACTAGAACTTTTACCCATGCCGGTACATGGGTCTAATTAGGTGTAATATGTAACAATAAAAAATAAAATACAAAAATTTTAAGAGCATTTTCAATAAGAGTGGTATAGGGAATTTCATTGACTAATTATTCTATATTTGTTTATGTGCTTATTTTATATTTTATATATTTTTTAAATAATTTTTGAACCTCATCGTTTTGTTTACTTATTAAAAAAAATTGTTGATAACTAAAGGTTAAAAAATTGATGATAATTAAAGGTTAAAAAAAAAAATTAAAGACGTAATCAAGAACATAAACTTAAGTAGACATCCATAAATAAATAAAAATTGTGATTAATTCCGCCGTTCAAATTTATTGAAAACAGGGTTAACATATTAGGATTCCTAAATTCTTTCATAATTGAAGTACATGTTTTAGCGGTTGAAAGGTTTTATTGTAAGTAAGAGATGCAGGTTCGATGACAAATCTGTATATTTTTAATATAAAGCTGCAATAAAAAGAAAGAGAAAATGAGGGGAAAAAAATTTGGTTTAGGGTTAGCTTATGTTAGCAAGCTTATAATATAAGAGATTATCGGTTTTTAATTGTTTAAATTGTGCAATAAAAATTGATGGTGCTTAATTGTCGTATGAAATCTTTCCTATGAAAGTTGATGCACTTTGTGGACATAATTTAAATCACAATTGGTCTGCTAGTGCATATTATATCAATTGATCATCGGTTAATATTAAATCTGCAATATTAAAAACAAAATAATGAATGTGATTAGTGACATGACTATGGTTGTGTTTGGTTGTATTGCAAAAAAATTGATTTAGTAGAATTGAGTTTGATAATAACTTTCCAAATTACACGTGATAATAACTTTCCAAATCTCACATGATAATTATTCTCTAAATTTATGATCCGGTAGAAAAAAATCATTGATCAGGAAAGACATAAAAATATTTCGTGATGAATAATATAGTCAACAATAATTTTGATATGATATATTTTTAAAATTGATGGTGCTTATCAATTATTACACATAATTTTAATCACAATTGGTATACTTGTCATAATTGTTGGAAATATTGTCTTGCATTGAAGGGTTGTGGGTTCGAATCCTAGTCAAGACAAAATTGTATTATTTTTTAATAAAAATTGCAAGATAAAATGGAGGGAAAACAGAGAAAACAAATTAGGGTTTAGAGTTTGCTTGTGTATACAAGCTTATAATATAAAAGATAGGCATGGTTCCTCTGAACTCCAGAACCACCATTAATTAATAATGTTCTAGATAGGAATCTTCAACATTGTAGTGAAAGGGATGACAAACAAATGGTTGGGCTCAAACCCCCAAAACACACTGAAATTGAAATAGCAACGACGGTTGGTTATAAGTGTAAAAATTAAAATTAGAGATCGATATATTATATGAATTAAAACACACTTACTTGACAACTTTATCATCATTACCACTTACCAGAAGCGTTAATATCGAAAACATCGATGTATTAGACAAGGTCTTCCTCCGCTATATATTATATGAATTAGAACACACTTACTTGACAACTTTATCATCGTTACCACATACCAGAAGCGTCAATATATCGAAAACATCGATGTATTAGACAATGTCTTTCTCCGCCTAATCACATGCTCCGGGATTTGAGGTTCTCAATGGGGCAAACAACAAACGAGCACGAGCGTATAGCCAGAATGAAGACTTATTATTCACGTGACGACAAAGGGGACTTAGCCTATCGATCTATTTATAAAATAACAACCTTAGTCATACTGCCCATCATACACTAGAGGTTGGACCTGCACTTTATTTCTACACAAATCAGAATTAGTGTCCAAAGCTCATTATTTTTTATCACAATCATCGGGTCTAAGCATCATCAAATGGATCGCAACAACATTAACCCATTTTTATTAAAACTAAAACCCACAATTGGTTGCAGCCCACAAAATATTAGAAAATATTTTAACATCCTCCCACTTGGACAAAATCAATAGTGTATATTTAATTTGAAGAAAATATTTTGAAAACGACTCTTGAGTTGATAACATATTTTAACGTGGCCACAAATTTTTTTTTATTCTTTTTTTGATTCGTGGGTGTTCCAATTTTCCCTACCTTTCGAATACACTCTCATATGAATTATTGGATTTTAATTTTAAAATAGTGCAATCTTTGTGTTGCTAAAAAAAATCTATGTGGGTCACATAAAATTTTACTTTATGCTTTGTTTTTTTTGGATATAGTACGATCTTGTAATTATTTTTAAATGCAAGTTTCTCCAAAGAGCATAGAAGAAGATTGGTACTTTCTTTATGGCTAGTACTTACATTATTAACCATTGTCTCTCGCAACTATAAAAGGAGAAGCAACTTCTCTCTTTTAAAGGCTGTTACGTTCATTTTATATAACATAATTTTTCTTTTCTTTTTTACACCAAAAGATTAATTCTTTTTTCAAACTTTTTGTGTAAATATATTGTCATAAAACAAGTAATTAGCTTACAATTTCGGCAAGGGAACAATATTCATTTCCAAATATCTATTTTTATTTTATCAATGTCCACATTGTACAGCCATTTTGTTAGGAATGAAATTAATATGTTTTTGAAAGGGATTTTTTTTAACAGCAAAAAGTTTATTGGTTTTGGTTCACATTATCTCTATTTCTTAATTTTTGTTCATAGGTCGTATAGAGATCAATTCTTTTTATTGATTTTTTATTGGTGTAATAATCATTTAGCTTGTTTTAATAGCTTCTAAAGTGTGATTCAAGAATTGTAAGGGGTACTCCTTATAATTCAGTATTTAATTATAAAATAAAAACATCAAAAAGTGTATTGTATTAATAAATAGATTTAATTGCACTTTTAATCCTTTTATTTTATCAAACTCACAAAAATAATCTCCCTATTTTAAAATTGAACTTTTTGGTCCCTCTATTTTTATATTTGTTACAATTTTAGTCTCGGATCATATTTTTCCTCTTAAAATGGTAATTTTTGACGTCTTAAAACTTGATTTTTCCTCTCTAAAAGGGAAATGTTATTTCGTCAATATACATTTCATCTAGGCCGAGTCTAGAACAATATTAATATTAGTGTTATGACGAGGATAGTGAAATAAAATTTTCAACTTCTTAATATTAATCCCTCTTACCGGTCTTTAACTCCATCACATGTCAACCATCAAGCCAACTTCGACTTCTTACAAATAAAGAAAACTACATTACAAGATGAATAAATTAAATTAAATTTCATAATTGTGTTGAATAAATAGTTCAATGCTAAAAATTAAGATTAATATTTTAAAAAATTGTATTGAAATGAACTGATGAAACTTTTGTGACATAGGTCAATTACTTCAACCCATTTAACTTTCAAATCTATCATTGAACCAGTTAATTCTCTATTAAACTATTCAGTTGGACTTTTTTTTTGCTTATCTCTTGCGTCCCAAAATATCCTCAGAATTTAATGGTGTGTTTAGTTTTAGGGAAAGAAGAATACGAAAATCTCATTGAATTGATTTGATTTCCATATGAAATTTTCGTATTTTTCTTTTTTCCTTCTTTCTTTCCTTCAAATTAAACACACCCTTAATTCTTGAGTTGGTAGCAAAAGCCAAAAACATCTAAAGAGATACCAACTCTCTAATACTAGTACAAATTTAGTCATTGTTTCCATCAAGCTATAAAAACTCCAACTAAGACATACTATTCCTAGTACTTAATAGTATTATTCATAGTTCAGTGTATTCAACTACAATAAATCCATGATCCATCTCTCCTAATAAATTAACAATCTGCCAATAATAAAAAGTGATTTTGATAATTGAAATTTGAAATCATGATAATCTGAAATAACAAATCATATCTAGGGATTAACACTTCTTTTAAAAGTAACAATCTAATGATGGTAAGTTTACAAGCCCTACTGTCTACTCATATGCAACTATATATATAGTTGATGATCCCATTATATTCCTGTCAGACAAGAAAGGGCAAATAAGTCATTTCCTAAAAGGAGTTGTCAATCAACCAAACAGAGAGAACCTGCAAAAAAAATTATAAATATTTTATTTTACCCCCACCCCATTAACTTTATATGTCTGCATCAATCATCTCTCACACAGTACTCATTTTCAAATATTCAACCTATTTCCATTTCCACAAAAAACCCTAAAGTCTAAACCACTGCTCCTTTCTCAATTTGATAGGGTCAAATTAAAGCAACACAAATTTTCCATATAAAAAGAAAACACTGCCAATTACCAAAAATGGATTTTTGCAAAAAAGTACCTAACATCACTACTTACTATTACTATTATGTTTTCAAGTATTCTAGGAGTTATCAAAAAACCAAAAGAATTCAAAGGTGTAGCTATATAGCCTTGTAGGAAAATAGTCTTCACTCTCTCTTAACTGTTCTTTTACCCTTTCTCTCTCTCTCTCTCTCTCTCTCTCTCTAAACATAGTCTTCTTCAATAAAAAGTCTTTGAGTGAGTTCAATCAAGATCCAATCTAGTTTAGTCATGAATTCACTTGAAGAATTCAACTCATCATCAAATAATAGAGAAAAAAACATCATCAACTTCACCAACACAAACCCAGAAGAAAAAAACCTAACAAATTTCACGTCGTTAACTTCATCTTCTTCATCAGCACCACCGGCATCAAGTACTTTGAGCCGTTATGAGAATCAAAAAAGACGCGACTGGAACACTTTCGGACAATATCTCCGAAACCATCGACCTCCATTATCGCTTTCGCGTTGTAGTGGAGCACATGTTCTTGAATTTTTAAGGTATTTAGATCAGTTTGGAAAAACTAAGGTTCATTCACAGATTTGTCCATTTTTTGGTCATCCAAATCCACCTGCACCTTGTCCTTGTCCTTTAAGACAAGCTTGGGGAAGTCTTGATGCATTGATTGGGAGATTGAGAGCTGCTTTTGAAGAAAATGGTGGGAAACCTGAAGATAACCCTTTTGGCGCTCGTGCTGTTCGACTTTTTCTTCGTGAAGTTAGGGATTCTCAGTCTAAAGCTAGAGGGATTAGTTATGAGAAAAAGAAGCGTAAACGTCCTCCACAGCAGCAGCCACCACCACCATCAAATGCTACTTAGTTAGTAAGCAATCATATATTATTATTATTATGCTCTCATATTTAGCATGATTTATAGTTGTTTTAATCATTGATCTTAATTAATATGCAAACTATAGTAGTACCCGTGTATATTTAGATTAACGGTGAGTTTGTCAGAATCAATCTGACCAAAGTTATAATTACACTTTGTAGTTTCGGTAAAATTTTGTAGGTTCAATTAATACAGATATACAGTAATTTTGTCAAACTCGCTAACACGATGATTTTTTTTGAAACTACATGGAACAACTTTCTTCAAAATTAACTATCATTCCAAATAGGTTATTAATATTTTAATTTTAATTTTAATTTTTCTATATATTTATGCAGAAGTTGTGGAATGTGGTTTGAGATTGAGTGACTGTTGGGAAGGATACTCTTTGGAATTGGATTAATCTAAAAAGAAGACACTCTTGGTAGAATGAAATGGCTTTGTGAACAATGCCAAACTTGTAATAAAATGTACCTAGCTATCTTTGGAATTGGATTAAGATGTTGCATGACAAAAATAATATATGGATTTGAATGTCATGTTTTCATGTGTTTCCTTGGATGAGGTAGGTAAAGTAAGGTGCAGTTTCCTCTTTGATGCTCATTGCTACAAATAATATATGCATGTTTTAATTTTATGTCTTAATATATGGCTTAAACGTATGAGCTTGTTGTTTCATGATAAGATAAAATATTTCACTCTTTAATTAATTAGAACCATGTGTGACCTAGAATTTCATCTTTATTGTTTTTGACTATTTTTTTGGCTAGTAAAAATTGAGTTTATACTTATGTCTAGACCTTTTGTATGAAAGAATGTGTCATGGTTCCATTTATAAAAAAAAGGAAAGAAAAGAACGTGTGATAGTATACTATTAAAATCATTGTTACATCTTTGGTGGAACCGATAGAGTATGGTGGGGTGTGGAGTTGGGTTTCTTGAGATCTGGTTGGTCGGGGTCTCTTGTGTTTGTCCTTCTTCGTGGTTGATCATTGTCTCCTTTTCTGAGAGTTTTCAGATCTTGTATCTAGAGGTTAGAGGTATTTAGTTTTTTTTTTTTTTGTGTGTCTTTGGGTTTGCATGTGTTTTTTCTAGATAATCGTATGTGGAATGTACTCCTGATACCTCTTTTTTCTGTTTTTTATTGTACTATTTTCGTTTTGTTTTGGTATAAGTACTATTTTCGTATTTATTAATAAATTATTATTTTGCCATTCAAAAAAAAAATGATACATCGATCTTGGTGAATATTCAATATGGTGATCAAGTTTGTCAGAGTCATTCTGAATTATCATGATTTTGCAAAAGTTATACTTTGAAGATGTTTGGTTTAGCGGGGGGCAAGGAATCTCATGTCCCGATTACCATTTGTTGTGATTTTAATAAAGCTCCGAATAGTAGCTTTTGGCTCTTTCGGGGTAGGTCTAGGTTTAAACTATGTTTAGCTATGGTCTAATGTTATGTTGGGTGGTTCGTTTAGAAGTCTTACAATTAATGATTATATATTTTCTCTTAAAAGAGACTGTGATCGTTAAACAATTGGTGAATAGGATAAAGTTTTCTTCGTAAAAATGATTTTTAAGTAAGACTTTAAGCTAGTATAATAGATTTTTTACGTTGACCAGAGTTGACCAGTCTTAGTTTAGTTTGTTGGTTGACCTTTCCTTGTTGCTTTGCAATGTGGTGTTTTCTTCTTATTTTCTCCCACTTTGTTTGGTAGGAGAGGAGTTTTGGTTTGTCGGTGGTTTTCTTATAGTTGTTTTTTTCTATTTTCTTTTGCTTGTTGTTTTTATTTGGTTTTTCGCTTTATATTTGTTAAGAAGTCCCACATCGGTTGCGAGATGGCCTGACTAAGTGTTTATATACTAGAGGCAATCCTCACCTTACAAGCCGGTTTTGTAAGGATGAGTTAGGCCCAATACCCATTTCTAAGATGGTATCAGAGCCTCTATGACTAAGTGGTCTAGAGTTCGATCCCCGCTCCCCTCACTTTCTAATTAAAAAGTGAAATTTAAGCATATGGTAGGTGGGCCTATGCATTATCCACACTTCAAGCCCAAGTGGGCTCTTGCGTGAGGGGGCGTGTTAGAAATAATATAAAACCATTGATATGGCTCTATCCTAACACCTTAAGGTTTTGGGATAATCGGTTATTTGACAGTTATTAATATATATTTCGTCTTTAAAAGAATAGTTTCGATCAAATTTACGATGAGACAGTATTCCACTACAAATACAACATACTTTTGCGTTAGTTTTGATTGGCGTTTTCTCGTGCAAACTCACATGTTGAGAGCCTTTCTACTGTAAAAATTAGAAGCATCTGTAACTTTTGCATAAACGTAGGTTTTCAATGCAATTTTATTTTTTTAAACTTCATCCAAACACATACTCCCTCTAGTCCTAATCATAAGAGAACTTTTACTTTTTAGATTCATTAGAATGCTAATGTATTCTAGTCCTTAAGGACACATATTAAGATATCCCAATATAGAAACTCAACATTTAATGATACAAGAAATTAAATGCTTCAAAAGTTAAAATGTACAAATTAACATTTAATAATTTCTATTTTTGATTCTTTAATATGTGTCTTAAAGACATATGTTAACATTCTCCAAACTATAATATAGTCCAAATATAATCGTTTCTCAATGAATCTAAAAAATAAAAATTCTATTATAATTACTTTAGAAGTTTTTGTAAAAATTAAGGTAGTTTAGGATTATGACAAAATCCATATCAAACTCTCACTTATTTCCATTGTGAAGATGGGTAAGTATGTTTTGGAAAACCAAATCACTGATTTCCATTGTGAATGTGTCTAGCATTGCCATTATGGTAGCTGCTAGGCCTTTGTGTCCTTTATGTTCTGTTAGTTTCAGTGATTTCGTGTAGTTTACTTTAGTTAATTACTAGTATAAGCTATAGTTAGATTAGATATATATATAGACTGTGTGTGATGAGTTGATATGATATGATGCTTCAAAACGTGAAGAATCAAAAGGCAGCAAAGTACTAATGCCTTGAAGTTTGAGCTGTAGTTGTTGGTTGGTGGTGCTATTTGTTTTCTTTTGGTCAAATTATGCCTCAAACTGGGTGCTGCCAATACACCACACACAAACTGTTTAGGGAAAAGTAACTTCTATTTAAGCTAAAAGACAAATTTAAATAGGGGTTTCTTTGAATCATAAGATTTGTGATACTATTTATGAAATTTTATGAAAATAAGTTTTTTTTTTGTTACAAGAGATTACTCCCTAACAAAAACTATTCCTTAAGTATCAATGAGGAGGGGCAAATACAAGTCCGTCAGAGGTGTACCTAAGATCACAAGGACAAGAAGTGAGTCTGAGTTAACTCCCATCTTGGCCAAACAATCCGCACAAGTGTTCCCCTCTCGAAGGGTATGGTTAATCACCACATTCCGATCTTTAACAAAAGTTGAATACTCTGAATCTCATCCGTGAATCTATGATATGGGGACACACCATCTTTAATCAACATAACAACTTGCAAGAAATCAAAAAAGCAAACTATATGTTTGAAGCCATTCTCCCAACATAATTGCAGCCCCGAAGCACAACTATTATCTCTGCAAATCACACACTTACTTGTGCTGCACCACCATAAAAGCCTTTGATAAAAGTTCCCGCAGTATCACTAATAAGTCCACCAAAATCTGTTGTTTGTGGTGCTTCTAAGAGGCTTCCATCAACATTAAAACACACAGTCCCTTCACACGAGCGAGACCAATCGACAAGACGTTCTAACGCCGAACGGAAAGAAGCCAACCCCTGTGTACCTACAAAGCTTATAACATATATAAAAATAATTCATAAGCATATCAAAACAGTTTATAACATATATAAAAATAATTTATCTTTATAATATTTTTTACTATAAAAATAATTTATACAACAAATAAACTGTTTATCTTTATCCAAACAAGTCTTGGGTCCATTTTAAAAACACTAGTTCTAAGTTTTCTTTAAAAACACTGTCCATCTTAAATAATATTCGAAAGACACTAGTTCTAAGTTTTCTTTAAAAAATGATGGTTTCTCTCCCAACCCCCCTCAATTCTTTTCTACCCCCCAAAAATCCAAATTTGCCCCTTGCGGTTTGAAACATTTTTGCCAAAAAACTTCGGTTCGTATTCACCGAAGCCAAATATTAGACCATTTCGGTAACTGCAAACCGAACATTAGCGTTTTCGGTACACAAAAACGAACGTCAGCTTGTTCGGTATCTGCGAACCGAAATGTCCTAGATTTCGGTACGTTGGTCGCTGGAATTAGGTCATTTTCGGTAGAAGTTTACCGAAATAATTGTTTCGGTACCTGCGAACCGAAATGTCCCAGATTTCGGTAAGTGGTTACCGAAATTTATCAGCATGTCAGCTTATTTCGGTTCGTATAAACCGCAGTACCCCAGGGGCAAAAACGGAAATTCAGGGGGTAGAAAAGAATTGAGGGGGGTTGAGAGAGAAAACATTTTAAAAAATACTCTAAAATCCACATGATGATAATTGTATATGCAGTACGGTATCGCCGGTAATTGGTTACCTTTGATCCTTTAGGAATGGAAAACAAAGATGTAAAGGAATTTTATTGGTTTGACATGCGGTTGTTTGGGTCCTATATAGCGGACGCGTATTGATAGAATTTTCAATGCAAAATCTCTAGCAGTGGACGACATTTTTTACAGGATATAACATATGTCTCGTGGAAATGGTTGTTGGCGAAGAAGTTGATTACGCCATGTTTACTTTATAAATGGTGTGTCAACCTTGTGGATTGTATATATACTCCATTAATTTTAATTTTGGGTTTTGGTATAGCGCTTTTAATAGGATAAAATTTGTGCTGTTCAAAAAAAAAAAAAAGATAAAATTTGTGTTCTTATTTTGTCTTGGGTAGAATATTACCTGTATTTCTCCTATGTTAGTGGATAGATACCTCTTGTACTTTTCCTTATTATTGTTGGAGTTGATTGCAATGTAAGTTTCACATTGCTAATGAAGGAAAAAATGTCAAAGAAATTATATTGGAGAAGTCTCCCATTGTTCAATGCTATATATAGAGACTTCGAGTTCCTTGTTTCAACACACCAAGTAGTAGTATCTGTAAACACTTTAAGTTTATATATATGTGTGCCTGTTTTTATCTTCTGCCTTTGTTTTAGAGTATTGCGATGTAGTTCAAATATTTGCTTTGAAGAGTGTGAGTCTACTAGGGTTATGGGGTGGTTGACAATGAAGTCTATGTGTTGTAACAATTTTCGCATAGTGATTATTATCTGGTTGTCGGTTTAGACAACGACCGTGTTTTTTTCTCCAGTTTTGAAATTTAATGTGTTCTTTTATTTTCTCTATATATCTGTTTTCCCAACATATATATATATACACACACACCGGCGTAACATTTGAGTAATGTTACACCGTCCAATAACGCTTTAACAAATACAAATTTTACAAAATCCACCGTTGGATTGAAAGCTTATATTGTATAGATCATCTATGTTGAATTGTATAAAAATCTAAAATCGTTCGATATGTTATTGAGATCGGTGAAGATTAATGGTTTATGCATTTTTATTGAATATCGTTAATCTTGATCTATCTCAAAAACATATCGAACGATTTTAGATTTTTATACAATTCAACATAGATGATCTATACAATATAAGCTTTCAATCCAACGGTGAATTTTGTAAAATTTGTATTCGTTAAAGCGTTATTGGACGGTGTAACATTACTCAAATATTACGCCGGTGTGTGTGTATATATATATATATATATCATATTTTTCCGTTAAAAAAGAAAGAAAGAGGGATATATGAATATGGTTCAAAAACAAAATCTTACTTTATTTGGTAAGTTTAGTGAAATATTACAACTGATTTTTATTTTTATCATTTAAATTTATATTTTTACTAAAAATAGTAAAGACCCAACCGTATATTATAGTATATTTTTGGACTTTCTTCCAATATTAAAAATGACCCGCATGAAAACACGACAAATTCTTTTAAAAAAATTATCTATTGTATTTAAATTGTAAATAACATAGAAGACAAAAAATTAATCAAAAACTAATTAATTTAACTAGATGATTCATACAGATGCCCTACGTGTGGTGACATGTTTCCCTCTTCAATTATAATAAAATTTAAAGGGTGTGTGTGTGACAGAATTATATATTATTGGTTGTCTATATATAGTGTGGGTTTGTGTGGCAAATCATATTTGCATAGGGACAAACTTACTTCTTTGCCTAATTCATGTTAGATGAATCTCAATTTAACTGGGAAAAGTGAGTTTGGACCAAAACTCCTCTAATTTAGAGGGAGAATGGATTAGTCATGATATATGCACACCCACTATTGATGACTAGAATTCATAGCTTCTCTTCCCGCCCAACCCAACTCTCTTTTCCTTTCGAAAATTCAATTTTGGCCTTGAAAAAAAAATTGAAACGCGTTTTTAAAGTTTTTCTAGTTCAAATTTAAGAAAAATTTGAAAAACACATTTTAAAGGGCAAAAAAGAAAATCCAAGAAGGAAAAAAGAAACGTGAAAGGTGGAAAGAGAAAGCTATCGAAATATGCATACGATGATTTAAATTTAAAGTGATCTTTTATATAAAAAAGAAATCTTGACTTTGTATTTGAAAATTACTTTTTTGAGAGTCCGCTTGTTTTCATTTGAACCAAAACTTTCATTTGGGCTTTTGAAACTTTCTTGTAAGTGTTATATTTTTTTACGCCCCCCCTCCCCCACCCTACACATCCTCTAAAATAAACCTCTCGCTCCTTATTATAAGAGTTTAACCAAACTAGAACTATGACCCATGCGGTGCATGGGTCTAATTAGATGTAATATGTAACAATAAAAAATAAAATACAAAAATTCTAAGAGTAGTATAGGGAATTTCATGGACTAATTATTCTATATTTGTTTATGTGCTTATTTTATATTTTTTAAATAATTTTGGAATCCCATCGTTTTGTTTACTTGTTAAAAAAAATTGTTGATAACTAAAGGTTAAAAAATTGATGATAATTAAAGGTTAAAAAAAAATTAAAGACATAATCAAAAAC
The DNA here is from genome assembly GCF_020283565.1 of Trifolium pratense. Lineage (NCBI taxonomy): Eukaryota > Viridiplantae > Streptophyta > Magnoliopsida > Fabales > Fabaceae > Trifolium > Trifolium pratense. The sequence continues at coordinate 17,272,366 of NC_060059.1, forward strand.
ATAAACTTAAGTAGACATCCATAAATAAATAAAAATTGTGATTAATTCCGCCGTTTAAATTTATTGAAAACAGGGTTAACATATTAGAATTTCTAAATTCTTTCATAATTGAAGCACATGTTTTAGCGGTTGAAAGGTTTTATTGTAAGTAAGAGATGCAGGTTCGATGACAAATCTGCATTTTTTTAATATAAAGCTTCAATAAAAAGAAAGAGAAAATAAGAGGGGGAAAAATTTGGTTTAGGATTAGCTTATGTTAGCAAGCTTATAATATAAGAGATTATCGGTTTTTAATTGTTTAAATTGTGCAATGAAAATTGATGGTGCTTAATTGTCGTATGAAATTTTTCCTATGAAAGTTGATGGAGCTTAACACTTTGTGGACATAATTTAAATCACAATTGGTCTGCTAGCTAGTGCATATTGTATCAATTGATCATCGGTTAATATTAAATCTGCAATGTTAAAATCAAAATAATGAATGTGATTAGTGACATAACTATGGTTGTGTTTGGTTATATTGCAAAAAAAAAATTAATTTAGCAGGATTGAGTTTGATAATAACTTTTCAAATTACACGTGATAATAACTTTCCAAATCTCACATGATAATTATTCTCTAAATTTATGATCCGGTAGAAAAAAAATCATTGATCAGGAAAGACATAAAAATATTTCGTGATGAATAATATAGTCAACAATAATTTTGATATGATATACTTTTAAAATTGATGGTGCTTATCAATTATTGCACATAATTTTAATCACAATTGGTATATTTGGTATAGTGGTTGGAAATATTGTCTTGCACTGAAGGGTTGTGGGTTCGAATCCTAGTCAAGACAAAATTATATTATTTTTTTATAAAAATTGCAAGATAAAATGGAGGGAAAATAAAGAAACAAATTAGGGTTTAGAGTTTGCTTGTGTATACAAGCTTATAATATAAAAGATACTGTATTTGATGAGACTTCGTAAAATAAAATAAAAAATAATGAGACATATTTGAATGGTTTACAAATAGTTGAACACATTTACACCAGCCTCTATTTGATATAATTAGCAAATCGATGCTGCCATGCATCAATAATCGGAATAGGTGGATGAAAATCTTGTTTGAGATATCGAATTTCCTTACTACATGAATGCGCGATATAACATTTACACGCTCGGGATCGAATTTTATAACTACATGCATGAATGCGCGATATAACATATAAATTTTTACACTTTTTAAACCACTCGGTCGATATCGAGCTTATCAAAAAAAAAAAAAAAAAACTCATGGAATTGAAGTACACGTATGTTCACATAGCGGTCCCTTTGATTTATGACATGCTGCCAAAGGGACATTTAAAATTTATTTCTAATTCTAATTATAGTCTTTTGATGGGGCAAAATTGAAATTTTACACAAACATGTTGGCCTATAAAACCAACATCACTCATGTCCTAACATTATCTCCACAATTTACAGACACACACAAAAATAGTGTCAGTGTTTCACTTGACTATAGTGTTGTTGTTTGAAAATGGTGATGTTGGATTCACAACATCATGAATGTTCCTATTTCATGTTTTTGTTGTTCTTCTTAGTTGTTGTTGTTGGGTCAGTTAATGGAGTTGAAGTGGCTGAAACGGTGCATTTGGATACTGGAGGGTTGAGTAGAGAAGTGTTTCCCAAAGGGTTTGTGTTTGGTGTTGCAACTTCTGCTTATCAAGTTGAGGGTATGGCCCATAAAGAGGGTCGGGGTCCTAGTATTTGGGATGTTTTCATCAAAAAACCTGGTTTGTGTTTCTTACCCAATCTTACTCTTAATTCATTCAAAAATTATACCATTATTTTTTATTTTTTTTAGTTCACTTTCAGTTTTCTTGTTTTAGACAAATGTTTTTATTATATTGTACTAACTTGTAAGTAAGAAAAACATGTTTGTAACGCTTTTTCAATTGGAGTTTTTTTGTAAATGAGAAAAAGTGGTAAGAAGATGACTCCACTGAAAGTGAGAGACTAGCTAGATTTTGCAACATTTCCACCCAAAAATAAATTCTCTAACATAAAGTGCAAATATCCATCTCAAGAATCTCAATTTATAATTTTTAGTAAAAATTAAATAAATTACTCTCTCTATTCTTAATTATAAACAAAAATGAACTTTTCAAATTCATTCAAAATTAATGTATCTAGTTTATAATATAGAACAAATACATTAGTTATTCAGGTAAATTCTAATATGGATCATGGTGGACCAGTCATGAATAACATTATAACAAATACGAATTTTACAAAATCCATCGTTGGATTGAAAGTTTATATCATATAGATCATCCATAAAAAAATTTAGAAAAATTGAAAATCATTTGATATGTTATTGAAACACATCAAGATTAACGGTTTATTAAATAACGTAAATCTTGATGGGTCTCAATAACATATCAAATGATTTTCAAAAAATTTTAAAAAATTTATGGATGATCTATACGATATAAACTTTCAATCCAACAGTGAATTTCGTAAAATTCATATTCAGTAAATCATTTGTCCACGATGGACCACTTGTGAAGGTGGTCCACCATAACATTACCCTAGTTATTCAATTAATCTGAAAAATTGACTTTAATAAGGGTGGAGAGAGTACAATTTAAAGGTATTTAAACGAACTAATAATTTAATATTTATTCACTTTTTTTCTTGGTGAAATTAATAAAAAGCATAATTTTTTGTTGTTAAAAAATAATAATCATATAATAGTTTTAAATAAAATCTATCAATCTTACTTAATTTGTAGTCGAACTCTCGATTAACCGACTACTTCCTTAAAAAATTAAGGGTTAATATAAAAAATATATATTAACCACTTTTTGTCGGAAAAAGAGAAACTATTAAATTATTAAGATGGAAAGTGCACATCTTTATAAAGTAGGAATCTCCTTTTTCTTTTCTTGCGAAAACAATGATAGATGATTGAGATACTTTTTTTTTTTTAATATTACCTCCATTCTGTTTTTTTTTCGACACAATATTACCTCCATTCTTAAAAATAAACAAAAAAACCCATTTGAAACATTTTATTATAGATTCTTTTCAAATTTTAAAGTGCATTAATTTATTTAAGCATTTTTGCTTCTTTTTTTTGGTCTTAAACGAAGTAGTAATTCACTGAAATTAAACTCACATAATTGTGAGATTCCGAGTTCGAACCCGAGCCACGACATCCGACCTAATAATTTTGACATTTTTTACTAGTTGAGTTAGGATTTATGGAACTGCATCTTTTCTTTTTAGTTCTACATTATATAATCCCATAGATTAAAGTTGAGATTAAATTGGTATAGCTTTTTTAAAAAAAAAATTGTGAAATACTGTATTTAATAGTTTATTGTTTCTATTCATAACAGGGATTGTCGCAAATAATGGCACAGGAGATGTTTCTGTTGATCAATATCATCGCTACAAAGTGAGTGCCTGAAATTTATTTAAGTTACTTAAAAATCCTGGAGTATGAATCTTACAATTTGTGGCTGGAAACATAAAGTTTTCCTTAAAGTATTATGGCTGCGTTTGTTTTAGCTTTAAATTCATCTTTAGTGTCAATTTTGGTGGTGAGTCCGTGCAAAAAAATTCTGACATTAAATGGAGTCCTCGTAAGTGTGTGGTATGATTGGTCTCATTGGATTAGTTAGTATTCGAACTGGATACTGAGTTTAAGAAAAAATGATTTTTATGAAAAGTTATTTAAAATAGCTTTTTTTTAGAATTTTGTTTTGAAATTTTATGATTAAAAAAAAATTGTACCAAAATAATGAAATACTTTTTGACTAAATGAAATACTTAAAACTACATTTTTTTATTTTCACCACCTGTATTCACTATCCAGTACAGTAGACCGCCTAATTTAGTTCGGGGATCAGTTTACATCTTAAGAGAAGCTATTTAAATCAATTTTTCATATGAAACTTTTATTAAAAAAATTCTTTTGTTTTTTTTTTTTTTGACAAAAAAAACAACTAAAACGCACCCTATACAAGGTGGACAACGGGTTGAGTAGGGCAGGTTTTCACCAGAGTAATCCATGGTTGCAATAATGAAGCCCAGTCCTTTTTCAAGGTTCGATTTTTATGGGTTTGGATTGGTGGTTTGACCGGTCGGTTAATTCGGTTTTGAACCAAACTAATTTTGTTTACATAAACCGAAGAAAAACATGTTTAAATTTTTATCATCAAGAGTCGAGATATCTACCAATGATACAAAATAAAACTTAAACAGCAAAACAACAAAAACACAAAGAAAATAAATTGAGATAAGAGAAAAAAATATGATAGTGTAAATGTGTAATGATGATGAACAAAAAAGATGAGATAGAAGAAGAAATATTGAGTTTGTGTTGCTAGAGGTAAAACCCATTTATTATGCATTGGTTGGTTCACAATTTTCTACTAAGGCTATTTGTAAAGAAGAAAAAGAAACTTTGTATGTAGTTTTACCAATTGAATTATGGACTGTCTTTTACTGAACTTATTTTGTTAAGATTACATCTATAGTTGTTGATGAACCTTCATAATTAAGAGATCAAGTGTGTTTCATTTGACAGGAAGATATAGATCTCATGGCAAACCTAAATTTTGATGCTTACCGGTTCTCAATCTCATGGTCCAGAATATTTCCAAGTAATTCAAACATTACATATTTGATCAAAACAAGATGAAGAAAATTTATAACTCAATTTATAATCGATTAAACTGTTGATGCAGATGGAACTGGCAAAGTAAATTGGAAAGGTGTAGCATACTACAACAGATTGATTGATTACATGCTAGAAAAGGGTAATATCTTTTATGTAACATAGTCTATAAATAATAGTTTTATTGTTTTGAAACAGCATATATAGTAGAATAATAAACTCATTCTCAAAGAACAAAAACACTCGTTACTTGAAAACTGTTATATCATCGATCATTAGTTGGTTCAGTGGTGATTGACGCTGAAGGAAAAAAAAAGAAACATGACTCCTATATTGACATAGTGTTAGAAATGTTAATTGCTTAATGTTTTGTTTTATGTTGCAGGCATTACTCCTTATGCAAATCTCTATCATTATGACCTTCCTTTAGCTCTTGAGTTGAAGTACAACGGATTATTGAGCCGAAATGTTGTGTAAGTACTAAAATACCCTTAATAACTTATGTCAAAAATATTTTCAATAATATAACGGTTATATGTTCCTAATATGTTAACACTCTAATTATGATCAACAAGGATTTGATGAATGATGAAAGTTTTAAAATTACACAGGAAAGACTTTGCGGATTATGCAGATTTCTGTTTCAAGACATTTGGAGACAGAGTTAAGAACTGGATGACCTTCAATGAACCAAGAGTTGTTGCTGCTCTTGGTTATGATAATGGCTTTTTTGCCCCTGGAAGATGTTCAAAAGAATATGGAAATTGTACAGCTGGAAATTCAGGAACAGAGCCTTACATTGTAGCTCACAATTTGATTTTGTCACATGCCTCTGCTGTTCAAAGATACAGAGAGAAGTACCAAGTAATATTTACTATTTTGAGTCTTTTAAGATTAATTATATGTTTGAATTTCCAGTGAGTTTGTCAGAATCACCACGTGTTGTCATAAATTTGGCAAAGTTACGCAGATCACGCTGTTCAACTGTGATTTTGTCAGACTCATTGTGAATCCGAACATGTGTCAGTGGTTGATTCTCTTTGATGTTATTATGCTGTGGTGATGGTTGTGGTTGTGGTTTTCTTTAGGAAAAGCAAAAGGGTAGGATTGGAATTTTGTTAGATTTTGTTTGGTACGAGCCTCTTACAAGATCAAAGGCTGATAACTATGCTGCTCAAAGAGCTAGAGACTTTCATATTGGATGGTAAATATCTTTAGTTTATGCTAATTGAAACTCATCCAATGCATTTCCATATGAAATGTTTGTGATGTTTGCCAACTAAACATCACAAACAATGCCATAAGAATTGTAACTAAGTTTTATCTTGTTTATTTCGGATTTGGATTGCATGCAGTCATGCAGTTAGGGAAGATCTGGTCGTCTGATTAAAGTAGTTATACAATTTGATTAAATCTTCTTTTAGTTCTTTATATCTCAACAGTTCGATCTTAATCGAACGGCCAAATCCTTCCTGAGTGTATGACTGCATGCAGTTTTGACTGCATGCAATCCGGGCCGGCCGTTTATTTCAGAGTGTGTATTTAAGGTGTTTAATTTCACAGGTTCATTCATCCCATTGTTTATGGTGAGTATCCAAAAACTTTGCAAAATATTGTTGGGAATAGACTCCCAAAGTTCACTAAGGAAGAAGTGAAAATTGTGAAGGGATCCATTGATTTTGTTGGTATCAATCAATATACTACATACTACATGTATGATCCTCATCAATCAAAACCAAAAGTCCCTGGCTATCAGACAGATTGGAATGCAGGGTTTGCTTGTAAGATAATGAATGCTTTTCTGTTTTTTTTTTTAAATGGCCTATTGGCTAGAAATTCCACTCTTAAAGTGGATAAGTGGGATGATCGGGGTTCAAACCCGGCCCCCTGCATATATAATGCAATGTCCTGCCACCTGAGCTAAGCTCACGGGAATATCATGAATGCTTTCTAATGTAGCATATTTAAAAATATTAAATAAACGATTAGTACAGTCTCTAATGTAACGCTCATTCTCCGATTTAGTCTTTAAAATATGTCATGTTAGTCCCTAACATCTTAATTGCAGGATTAAATTAATGAATTTTGTATATTTTAGGGACTACTTATTATATTTATATATTTTAAGAATTAAATTGGAGAAAAGGTGATACTTTGGAGAATAATTAATGGTTTATTTTAGAAGTACTTTTCTTGTTAATTTCATCACTGACATTGATTTTCTTGTTGAACATTGAAGATGCTAAGAATGGAGTACCTATTGGACCAAGGGTAATTTTGAAAATAGTGAAAGTTAATTAATCATGATGATAATATTAGTGCAAAAATCATGCAATTACTTATTTATAAGTGATACTTTGCAGGCATATTCTTATTGGCTTTACAATGTACCATGGGGTTTGTACAAAGCAATAATCTACATCAAGGAGCATTATGGAAATCCACCTGTGATCTTATCTGAAAATGGTAACACTTGAGGCTAGTTTTTAAGCTTGGTTTGAATGATTTCTACTCTATGACATGAATATTTCTTCTTCTTTCTTTAACTTGAAAAGAAGTATGAAATTTGGCTTTGGTATCATGTAACATTATATATTTAATGATTTGTAGGCATGGATGATCCGGGTAATGTAACATTTGCCAAGGGATTGCATGACACCACAAGAATAAACTATTACAAAGGCTATTTAACTCAACTAAAGAAATCTATTGATGATGGAGCAAATGTGATTGGATACCATGCATGGTCTTTGCTTGATAACTTTGAATGGAGATTAGGGTACACATCAAGGTTTGGTATTGTCTATGTTGACTTCAAGACTCTCAAGAGAACCCCTAAGATGTCAGCATATTGGTTCAAGCAGCTACTCACTAAAAAGAAGTAAATAGTTGAGTTGAAAAGCTTATGTTTAGTATCACGGTGGATTTGGCGAAATTACAGTAAGACACTGTAATTTTATAAAAATTACATAATTGTAACTTTTGTAAAACCACAGTTGATTATGGTGATTTCAACAAAGTGATACCAAACATTCAGTAAGTTTCTAATTGTAGTAGTGAATAATGTTTGTGGTTTTGGATAAATAAAAAGGCCTCTCTTTGGTCTTGCAATTGTAATAATCATGTTACTTGAATAGTACGAGTCTTGGAATAAAATGATCTTTTAAATAAAACATCATGAGTTTAGATTCAAAACCTTTTCAGAAAAGATTCTCAAATAAATGAAACAAACATCCTCTTTCAACATTGTTTAGCTGCTACTGTTAACCCTGTGTACATCTGTTTAAAAGATTTTGGAGAAAGTGGAGAAAAAAGTTATATCTTCCAATGGCTTGTGAAGTAACATAGACATCAGACACGACATTGATATACTAACACAAATATCAATAATAATTCACAAAAATGAAAGTTATTAAATATAGTCACATGTATTGGTTTCATGTCAGTGTTTGACACACTTTCAATCTGAAGTGTCGGTGTTATATATTTAGTGCTACACACGTGACCAGTTAGCTCATTTTCGCAGATTATGAATGACTTGAGAAAAATACATTAAATTCTAAATAGGATACAACAAAATTCATGAGCATATTGAATGATTACACTCTTGAAAAGAAATTCAAAATAGTTCTAATATTACTCCCTTTTTTCTTGGAGTTACTTATCTTGGATTTCTTTTCACTTCCACCACTTCCTTTCAAATCATTATTCCTAATCTTAGACTTTACACTTTCTTGTGACTCCATATTCAAGCATAAAGCATCACAATTTTCCACTTCAGTCACTCCTGAAACTTGTTCATCACTAGCTTCTACTTTATCCAAGCAAACATTCTCAAATTTCCTTTTCCTTGACAAATTGTTAGACCCTTTTTCTTGGATGTTATTTGGTGACATGTAATCATCAAGATCAATAGAAATTTCTTCAACACTGCTTACATTAGAAATTTCTTCAACTGTTTCATCTTTCTGAAAGAAATTTAATTTCTCCTCCTCCTCCTCCTCAACATGTTTTCTTATCCTAAAAGGGTTGTTGTCAGGAACCTTCAAAGGAGTTTTATCACATGTAATGGTCTTTTTTATTGTTTCGTTTGTTTTCAATGGCATGATTAGTTTCTGAAGTGCCGATGCTTCATTTGAATACTTATCTTTATCTGAAAGCGTTGTAACTGCAGATAAAGAAAAATGTATATGACAGTGTAAATATACAATGTTAGAAAAATAGTGTAAATATCCAAATTAATCTTTGAAATTGCAGGGTTGTAACAACCTAGTCCGCCATATATCAATATTCCAAAATGATCTCTGAAATTGCAAAAGATTAATCAACTTTATGGATCTGTTGTCAAAAGCATCGCTAACACTAGTCACTTAGTTTCAAATTCATCCCCAATATTACCAACTTAATGTTGTTCTAGTCCTTGTGAATCCTACAGAGGGATGATTTGACTAAATTATTGCAGTTTTAAGGATCATTTTGGAGTATCGATACTGAGGGACTAGATTAATACAGTCCTACAATTTCAAGGACCAATTTCGCATTTACTCTAGAAAAGTATGCATAAAGTCGATAATGTACTTCACAAAGAATTTAACTTTTATGCAACGACAAGATGGAAAAAATTAAGTAGACATTCAATCATATCTCACCATGTAAATATTTGTAGAAATACTTTAGAAAAGAATGTTCTGACATGACCTCAGTGTAAAAAATGATTGAACATCTATGTAAAACTATTTATCAAATTATTAAGCAAAATTATAAGTACTAACGCAATGCATCTCCAATTTATATGACTTGCCTGTACAATTTTCATTGAAGTTCTGAGAGCCAAAGACTGAAAAACAATTTTCCTGTTTAAATGGTCCTGGAACTTCACTTTTCCTGAGTTGACCAATGGATTTAGGATCAATAGGGAGTAAAGGAAGTCTAGAACACTCAGACTCGTCAAAGGCTTCCTTAGTTGATGGATTCAAGTTTCCTTCAGCTATTGATTTGACTATAGTTGAGGGAATTTCTCTAGTTACATTTGAATTTGGTTAAGGAAAAAAAGTAATCACATGTTCAACAATCATGCAGATTAAAATTGATAACATGTAAGCCCATTTGGGTTGACTATTTGAGCTTATCTACTGAAATAAACACTTGTGAGACTATTTAGGGAAGCTTATGGAAATAGCTTATGACTGTGTCCATAAGCTGGTTTCAGCATATTTCATAAGCTCTTTGACATAGCTTATGAAAACAGCTTATAGCCTATAAGAAAATAATTTGACTTTATTTTATCTTTTGTTGTAGAAACAGCTCATGTTTAAACACTTATATGATAAGCACTATAAGCGCTTAGTTAAGTTGTTTATAATAATAAAAACAGGATCATAATCTAAGTGCAAGTGCCAAATCATGTTAAATATGCAGAACTCTAGATAAACATGATCACAAATAGTGTTTAATAGATGTAACAAATGCAGGTTTAGAAGAGTGACAAAGATGGAAAATTTAAGAAAAGTTATTAGCCTAAAAATGGTGACAAATTCAATAAATCAAGGATACGGTCCCAAAAAATCAAGGTTTTCGTTAAGTGACTCCAGAAAATTTTCCGGAAGAGGCTTCATGTGCTTGAGTTCTTTGGTATTGATATCATATCTACACAAAAATTTCAGAAGAATAGGAAACATAATCATTGAAAAGAATAATAAATACTCAATATAAAAACCAGAAATAGTTTTAGCATATTAGTACATTCGAGCATGCTGAAAGACCGCAAGTGCATCATTGAAGGATTTGGCGTAATCTTCTGGCATTTGATCGCCTTTCTCAAACTTAAGAACAGATAAGATCTGTAAAGAACTGATATTAGTCAGAATGACTTTGACACAACATTAGCTACAACTTGTATCAGTTTGAACTTTAAGATTCTATGTGATAATAAGCATTTACTACTTTCTAGTATACATCAATAATGAATGTCACCTATGAAACGGCAATCATGTAATGTTTGTACCATGTGTGCATGTGTGTGGATAGGAAAGACCTTCTATAATTTTAGAATCATTGATTAATCTTGTATTCTAAGTGAATTCATTTTCACAAGTAATCAACGATAGTGGTTATTAGCAGAGAAGAAGATACTTACACGATCGATATTCTGATACTTCGAAACAAGGGCATGAGCTCGAGCAACACCAATGCCAGGAACAGATGAAAGAAAATCACAGCCAGCTAAAACACACATACCTAAAATGAGGAAAAAACGTTTTTTCAACTGTACATTGCAAATGAATTTTGTGCAGAAAATTTTTGCAGCATTCTAATTTTTCATACTTTCAAAAGACAAACATGCATATTTTTAAGCACAAATTGTTGCATTCAACAAACAACAAGAAAATTACCTGTGAAAAGTTTCATATCGAAATTCCGAAATGAAGGTTTACAAGATACAGCAGAAAAAACTTTCTCTAACTCTATTCTTTCGCCATTTCCCTCACGATCCATCTTAAAGATAACCTGTTCTAAACAATGGCGGATTACAATCCAAAACACGGGACTTCTATGTAATTGAAAGGTAAAATAGAACAATGAAAACAGTAAACCTCAACGCACAAGATCATAGTTTCAGAGAAGTTCTTACAGCTGGACAACCATACGCTATCAGATCACTATCTTCTGTGATCACTGCTGCAATGCCGCCCTTTTCAGTTTCAAGGTTGGACAAGTATGCTAGCTGAGCATCTGCTTCATATGGAGCTACAACAAACTCAATGTTCTCGGATTTCAAAGTCTGCAACACAACAGCATGTACAATTTATTCTAGAGTATATATTACTTAAAGATTGTTAGTATTTCTCAAAATTATATGTTTACAGCATAGCATACCTGAATTAGTTTATGTGCCATAACAGGAGTAATATTCACTGCTCTCTGCACACAAAAGTATGGAAAATGCTTCAATATACTTTGCTTCATAGGCATAAGCACCATCATATAAGATAAAAAGTACAATAAACTTTTGTCATCTTACCTCCTGGATAAACACTTGTAAGACTGTTTAGGAGAGCTTATGGAAACCATTTTCAACTTATTTTCATAAGCTCTTCAAGATAGCTCATTAAGACAGCTTATATGAAAACAATTGGACTTTGTTTTATCTTTTGTTATAGGAATAACTTATACAGAAGCACTTGTATAATAAGCGCTTATGTTATAAGTGTTTAATTAAACTGTTTATCCAAACATGGCCAAAGAAATTATAGAAATTGGCATCATTATACATTTCTTTCTATTGACTAGTCATAACTATTCTAATAAAGCCTAAGATTCATCTAATTTGGATGGCATGCAATGCAATAACATTCTTGGAGCATTAATCAGCATAAGCAAAAACTGAAAAAATACTTCTAACCTGAAAGAGCTCAGAAGCAGCATTAACATTCCCTTCTTTGAGCTTATTCATCGCCAACTCACGATAAGTATATCTTTTTCTAAAACAACCAAATCAAACAAACATCATAAATTGAAAATTTTGATTCAAAGCCAAAAATCTTGAAAAGAAAAATAAAAACATACTTGTTCCTCTCTTTCTCAGTTGCTGCTTTGCAAGGAACATTGCCACCATCAAAAACAACAACAGGTGTCACTTTATAGTACCGAAGCAAATTCACTCTATGCATAAAGTATTCAATATACCGCAATTTCCTTTCACTATCAGAATCAAGACAAAGCTCCATACTACATGAATAAGCTAAAAAATAAATAAAATGTCAAATAAAATAAAATAACTCTTGAAATTGAAATAACAACATAATTAGTGGATTTCAAAACTTGTACAAAATCAAATTTTTACTCACCCCCTTTATGAAGCCATGAATATGCATCAATACCCACCTGCATATTTTGCGAAATGAATGAGAATGAGCTATGAAAATGAAAAATGGAACACAACCCAGATAAAATTTGGAAGTAAAAATGAAAACTTTGAATGAATTTAGTTGATTCTTACCCGTTTGCCAGCGTAGTTCTTGATGTGAATGGGTTCAACATAAGGTTTCATGAATCTGAGAAGATCTTTGATACCCATTTGCAATGTTCGTAGGTTTTTGTTTCTGGGTTTTTAATTTTTAACTTTTATTCGATTTTTTTTTTTATATTATTATAGAGACAGAAAATGGCGGGAAAAGCGGTAATGGCGAAATAAAACGAGGTAATGAGGAAACTGTTTCGAGATTTTGGGTATTTCATTAAAAATGTCAGTGAGTTAATTTGAAATTTTAATACTGTAGTATGTTTGGAAGAGATAATTATAATGGTTAAATAAGTTTTTGATATAGCAAACGTTAGTTGGTTTAGTGATGATCGACACTGAACTTGGTAGGGAGGACCACGGTTCGATCTCCGCAACTACGATCAGAAGGGGGCTGGAACCATTTGATGCCAGAAGGCCCAGAAGTGTCTCCCAAACCAAATTAAACTGGTAGCGAAAGCAAAAAAAAAATAAGTTTTTGATATTATAAATATTCTAAATTTCGTTTTTAGTTAATATAAAAAATTTCAACAAGTTTCGGTCTCTAAATATTTTATGTTATTGTTGACAATGTTTATTAACACTAAGAAATAGTATTTTTGCATTTTTGCACTACAACGGAATAAATCTGACGGACAATCTTAACTTTGATTAGATCTTTTGTGGGGTCTCAGTTAACAGGTTTGTGATTGTTTCGAATTGAAGGTTAATCGCGTGTTTGAGTAATTATAATCTAGGCGCGTATGAACTTTAAATTAAATAACAAAAACGATAAATTGTTGAAATGATAAATTGAGTTAATACAGCATGTGTTAAGAAGTGTATCATTGCGCGTTTTATGTGTTAGCGTGCAAATATTTTTCTATTTTTAGGTGGTAGTGGATCCATGCACGTGTGCTACGTGTAGTGGTAACTACTCTTCGATAATTGATGAAAACTGTTCGTTCTTGTCTTTGCTGTTTGAATTTTGAATCTTGCCGGAACACTTCTTTTTGGCGCGTTTGTCCTCGTCATCTTCGAACTTCATTTTGACAGTTTTATTCTTTTAAAAGTTCCAAATTGTTTGATTCTGTATCAGTCGACTAACTTTTTTAGCTTTCTTCAATAAAAACTCCATTGTTTTTTTTCCTTTGGTTCAAACAAATGGCTTCCCTTCATTCTTCTTCGTCTAAGAACAAGTCCCTCGTTGTTGAAAATTCTGATGAGGAAGAGTTTGTTCGAGCTCTTTGGCAATCTTAAGTATTGATTCCTTTCACCTTGAGATCTTTTTCTCATACTTTCTTAGGATCTTTTTACGTTTAAGCAAAACATGAAACCTGTAAAGTTGTTTTTTCCTCGTCATCCTGCATATCTATTGTTGGCTTTCCATCGTCCAATAGAGACTTCCTTTCTTAGCGTTGTTTCTCGCCAATCTAGGGTTTTGCTTTCAAAATCTGGTCAAGGCCAGCCTATTTCTTTAAAAAGAGTAGGCCAAAACTTTTTTATAAGTCTATTTAACTAAAAATGTCAAGCTTCAAGCCATTAAAAAAATCTTTTAGATCTACTTAATTAAGTAAATGTGAATAATATTTTTACACCTACTATTATCATATATTAAAATTTGTAATATGATTAAATTATAAATCTATTAACTTTTTCAATTGTTTAAGTTTATTAATCTACATTAATTTTTCACATATATAAATGTATTATTATAAACTAAAATTGAAATATGATATCATATATATTCTTCTTGTCATATATATATATATATATATATAGGGGAGGGATCAAATTACACCGGTGTAACATTTGAGTAATGTTACACTTCTCAATAACGCTTTAACGAATACAAATTTTATAAAATCCACCGTTGGATTGAAAGTTTATATCGTATAGATCATCCATGTTAAATTTTACAAAATTCTAAAATCGTTTGATATGTTATTGACACCGATCAAGATTAATGGTTTATGCGTTTTTATTGAATACCGTTAATCTTGATTCATCACAATAGCATATCAAACGATTTTAGATTTTTATAAAACTTAACATAAATGATCTATACGATATAAACTTTGAATCCAACGGTGAATTTTGTAAAATTTGTATTTGTTAAAGCGTTGTTGAGCGGTGTAACATTACTCAAATGTTACACCGGTGTAATTTGATCCCTCCCCATATATATATATATATATATATATATATATATATATATATATATATATATATATATATATATATATATATATATATTGTAAAATTTGTATTTGTTAAAGCGTTGTTGAGCGGTGTAACATTACTCAAATGTTACACCGGTGTAATTTGATCCCTCCCTATATATATATATATATATATATAGAGGAGAGTTATATTGACTCCAAGAGTAACTTAAAAGAGTTACTCCACATCCTAACCCTTTATTTTGTTTTAATCTAATGGACCAATATTAATCATCATTAATAATTATGTGACCTCATGTTTCTTAACTATTCTCACAATATTTATGGATTCCATTTTATTTATTTCAATTTATGGTTTCCATTTATTACTTTATGTATATTCATTTTTTCCTAAAATATTAATGCAAGAATCCAAAATTAATTATTGGTAAAAACAAAAATAGAAAGAAATGGTGTTGTTTTTTCCCACATTTTTTTCTTCTTATTTTTTTTTTATAAATCGGATATTTTCCTCTTCCAATTTACTTTGATCTTGATCTCTTGCATAAAAAAAAAAATTACTTTGATCTTACACCAGGACGTATGGCAATCATGAATTTCTTTTGGTTTTTTTGGTTGATAAATAAGAAGAAATGGTGAATGATTTTATGATAATCAATGGAAAAGAAAATAATGATTTATTTTTTTCGAAAAAAAAAAGACTTTTTTTTTGGTTTATGATGACCGTGGATCGAACCCAGGACCTATAACGTACTACCCAAATACATCATCAATAGACCAAACCTAGTGACTTTAAAAATTAAATAAATAATACTTTTGATAGAATAAAAGGAAATGTAAATATAGAGTAATTAAAGGAATCCATAAATATTGTGAGAATAGTTAAGAAACATGAGGTCACATGATTAGTAATGATGATTAATATTGGTCCATTAGATTAAAACAAAATAAATGGTTAGGATGTGGAGTAACTCAAAAGAGTTACTCTTGGAGTCAATATAACCCTCCTCATATATATATATATATATATATATATATATATATATATATATATATATATGGGGGCTGCTAATTTAGACCCAGTTGGGTCTAAATTAGCAAGGTGCACCTTTTGAGTTGGACAAAAATACCCTTTCTTTTTTTTTTAAAAAAAAAAAAACATATTGGCGCTGATCCAGTGTCGCGCGCCTACCGCAGGACCACCGTTACAGACCGTTGATTTCCATCAGACGGCCAAGATATGATCTCATCATGGCTGTCGGATCAATCATACAGTCCAGATCATCCATCTCCATGATAAGCCAGCGCGTGCACCACACTAGATCTGCGCCTGGAGAGAGAAAATTTCATTTTAAAAAAGCAGGACACGTGTCAACTGCTGGGTGGTTGGCGTGTTTTTTTTTTCATTTAATACTTTAAACTCAATTATTTCGTTGTAAATTAATTTTTTATTTTTTTATTTTTATACCAAAATTCATAATTTTTTTTTGTCTACAAATAGAGACTTGGTTCGTTTGATTTGGACACAAAAAAAAAACTCAATTTTTCACTACCTTTAATTATCTTTATATAATACTGTGAAACCATTTAGCTGGTAGAATGGTTTCACAGTATAACTCTCTGAAACCATTTTACTGGTAGAATGGTTTCAGTGAGTAATTTCTTAATTGTTTGCTTCTGAAACCATTCTGAAACCATTTAGCTGGTACAATGGTTTCAGAGCGTTGTACTTTGAAATTGAAACTATTTCACTGATAGAATGGTTTCAGGGGAGTTGATTTTTAATTGTTTGCTTCTGAAACCATTTTACTGCTAGAATGGTTTCACAGTATAACTCTCTGAAACCATTCTTCCAGCTAAATGGTTTCAGAAGCAAACAATAGTTTTTAATTACCGTTTTATCTCATTTAATTAACGAAAAATAGTTTCAGGTCTCAAAAAATTTCATAAAATATACCAAAAGTTCCAGAATATTATCTAATATTTTATTAGAAACAAATAAAAAAACAATTGGTTTCAGAGTACAAATCTATGAAATTATTATTATTATTTGTTAAATGGTTTTAAATAATCAGCGGAATTTGTGAAAATAATTTCATGACTTGAACTAGGGAGAGTGAGGTACACAAGAGGGTTCTAAATAATTCATAGTACTTTACATAAAATTTTGGAAATTTTTTATGGAATTATAATATTTTTAATTACCTTTTTACTCATTTAATTAACTAAAAATAGTTTCGGGTCTCCAAAAATTTCATACAATATACCAAAATTTCCAGAATATTATCTACTATTTTATTATGAAAAAATAAAAAAAAAAATAGAGCCTCCCTGGTGCCGCACGCGCCCCCACGCGCCGCCGGTGAGAGTGGGCGTGGGCGACGCGCACTGTTCATCGTCCCTCCCACCCGTTTTATGCAGAAACGGGTCGTGCGACCCGGTTTTTGACCCGGTTCGATCTCCCTCAATACTCAACGAAACTCGACGTTCCTTATATGGATTTTGATCGTTTTTCAATTTTACAAAGGTTTCCGGTATTAGTTTTTGAAATCGGCGTTCGATTCGCACGTAAAATGAGGTCGAAATTTGGAAGAAATTTAAAAAATGTAATAGTTGTTCTATTGTTTCAAAAAAAAAAAAGGGTATTTTTATGATGCAAATTACATACATGCCCCAGTTGCTCTATTGTTTCAAAAAAAAAAAAATGGGTATTTTTGTCCAGCTCAAAAGGTGCACCTTGCTAACTTAGACCTAACTAGGGTCTAAGTTAGAAAACCCCTATATATATATATATATATATATATATATATATATATAAGGAGGGTTATATTGACTCCAAGAGTAAGTTATAAAAGCTACTCTAAATCATGACCTTTGTTTTTAATTTCAATTAATGGCTAAGATTGATTTATAATAATTAATTGGGTGAGACTTATATTTTTATCACACTGAAAAATGAACATTATCAAAACATTCTTCAAATTGAAGAGAATGAATTAATTATAATCATTAATTGTCAAAACAATATCCTCCCTTGCTTTTTTTTTCCACTTCTAACATAGAATCTCTTCAAAAACATTGACATCCATTACTAAAAACCTGTTTGTTTCTTCAACAAAATCATTACAAATCAAATTATTAAATTAACCTATTGTTCAAATTTATAAAAAAAGAAAACAAAAAATATTGAACTAATAACAAGAAAAGAAAAGTACGAGCAAAGAGAATATTGTAACAAAAAAAGCATACACCACAAAAAAAAATGGTACACTTGTAAAATTGAAAAGAAAAGAAGTATACCGTAAAACATTGTATGAAAAGAAGCAGGATTGTCAAACGATTAGTGTTACACCATTTCAGAGTGTGTGGAATCCTTGTTTTCCCATGTGATAAAAAAATAAGTCTCAATTGATTATTATAATTGATTCATTCTCTTCTATTTAAGGTATGTTTTGATAATTTTCCAATACAATAAAAAAATAAGTCTCACTTTGTGCTTTATGATCAATCAATCTTAGCCATTAATTGAAATTAAAATCAAAGACCATGATTTGGAGTAGCTTTTATAACTTACTTTTGGAGTCAATATAACCCTCCTCTCTCTCTCTCCCCCTCTCTCTCTCTCTCTCTCTCTCTCTCTCTCTATATATATATATATATATATATATATATATATATAGGGGGCTGCTAATTTAGACCCAGTTGGGTCTAAATTAGCAAGGTGCACCTTTTGAGTTGGACAAAAATACCCTTTCTTTTTATAAAAAAAAAAAAACATATTGGCGCTGATCCAGTGTCGCGCGCCTACCGCAGGACCACCGTTACAGACCGTTGATTTCCATCAAACGGCCAAGAGATGATCTCATCATGGCTGTCGGATCAATCAGACAGTCTAGATCATCCAGCTCCATGATAAGCCAGCGCGTGCACCACACTAGATCTGCGCCTGGAGAGAGAAAATTTTATTTTAAAAAAAACAGGACACGTGTCAACTGCTGGGTGGTTGGCGTGTTTTTTTTTCATTTAATACTTTAAACTCAATTATTTCGTTGTAAATTAATTTTTTATTTTTTTATTTTTATACCAAAATTCATAATTTTTTTTTGTCTACAAATAGAGACTTGGTTCGTTTGATTTGTACACAAAAAAAAAACTCAATTTTTCACTACCTTTAATTATCTTTATATAATACTGTGAAACCATTTAGCTGGTAGAATGGTTTCACAGTATAACTCTCTGAAACCATTTTACTGGTAGAATGGTTTCAGTGAGTAATTTCTTAATTGTTTGCTTCTGAAACCATTCTGAAACCATTTAGCTGGTACAATGGTTTCAGAGCGTTGTACTTTGAAACCATTTCACTGATAGAATGGTTTCAGGGGAGTTGATTCTTAATTGTTTGCTTCTGAAACCATTTTACTGCTAGAATGGTTTCACACTATAACTCTCTGAAACCATTCTTCCAGCTAAATGGTTTCATAGTAATATATAAACATAATTTTTCACTTCCTTAATCTCGTTATTTATATGTTCTATTGCATTTTAAATTATGTGTATCGTACTAAGTACGTTACTTGTGTGTTGTAATTTAACACGCACCACTCAATCAACTCACTGAAACCATTATACCAGCAAAATGGTTTCAGAATATAACTCTCTGAAACCATTCTACCGGCTAAATGGTTTCATAAGCAAATAACTAAGAATCAACTCAATGAAACCATTCTACCAGTAAAATGGTTTCAAAGTACAACTCTCTGAAACCATAGTACCAGCTAAATGGTTTCAGAAGCAAACAATAGTTTTTAATTACCGTTTTATCTCATTTAATTAACGAAAAATAGTTTCAGGTCTCCAAAAATTTCATAAAATATACCAAAAGTTCCAGAATATTATCTAATATTTTATTAGAAACAAATAAAAAAACAATTGGTTTCAGAGTACAAATCTATGAAATTATTATTATTATTTGTTAAATGGTTTTAAATAATCAGCGGAATTTGTGAAAATAATTTCATGACTTGAACTAGGGAGAGTGAGGTACACAAGAGGGTTCTAAATAATTCATAGTACTTTACATAAAATTTTGGAAATTTTTTATGGAATTATAATATTTTTAATTACCTTTTTAATCATTTAATTAACTAAAAATAGTTTCAGCTCTCCAAAAATTTCATACAATATACCAAAATTTCCAGAATATTATCTACTATTTTATTATGAAAAAATAAAAAAAATAGAGCCTCCCTGAGGCCGCACGCGCTCCCACGCGCCTTCGGTGAGAGTGGGCGTGGGCGACGCGCACTGTTCATCGTCCCCCCCACCCGTTTTATGCAGAAACGGGTCACGCGACCCGTTTTTTGACCCGGTTCGATCTCCCTCAATACTCAACGAAACTCGACGTTCCTTATATGGATTTTGATCGTTTTTCAATTTTACAAAGGTTTCCGGTATTAGTTTTTGAAATCGGCGTTCGATTCGCACGTAAAATGAGGTCAAAATTTGGAAGAAATTTAAAAAATGTAATAGTTGTTGTTGTTGCATGGGGGGCGCGCTATTTTATGATGCAAATTACATACATGCCCCAGTTGCTCTATTGTTTCAAAAAAAAAAAATGGGTATTTTTGTCCAACTCAAAAGGTGCACCTTGCTAACTTAGACCTAACTAGGGTCTAAGTTAGAAAACCCCATATATATATATATATATATATTCAAATTCTCTAAAAAAATATGTTAAATATCTAAAGGAAGTTTAATATCATTGGTTTATTAGTTCATTAGTATATTTAAAAATAAGGCTTAATTAGTAAAATGGTCCCTTAAAGATATTTTTGGTTTCAGATTGGTCCCTTAAAGAAAAAAAGGTCCAAATAGGTCCCTTAAAGAAAAAAAAGTCTGAATAGGTCCCTTAAAGACATTTCCGTTAATCAGTTTGGAATAGGACCAAACTGATTAACGGAGATGTCTTTAAGGGACCTATTCGGACTTTTTTTTCTTTAAGGGACCTATTTGGACCTTTTTTCTTTAAGGGACCAATCTGAAACCAAAAATATCTTTAAGGGACCATTTTACTAATTAAGTCTAAAAATAAAATATAATTATTTATTTAAATATGTTAATGTGAAATAGACTTTCAAACAAACTAATAGACTATAATAGACTATGTTTGTCACACATTCAAAAAGTAAGACTCGGGCTTAAAAAATAAGCATATGACACTGACAGGCCACAAACTCATATCTTCAAAATTTTGACAGACCAGATTCAGACTTGACAAAGTCGTTCGCCCTAACCTATAGAGCTGGGTATACGGACCAAGGTCCGCGGGCCGACCCGTTTAACCCGCAGCCCGCACGGACTTAAGACCAAATTTTTTTGGCCCGTTTACATTTTTGCCCGTGTGGGTTGGACCGTTAAAACCGCGGGTTATGCGGGTTAAATACGCGGGTTCGCGGGTTAGCCCGTGGCCTGCCTGCTTTTTTTTATATAATTAATTACAAAATTTATCAGATATAAATAATTTGGTCCATGTCCAAATTCAACTTTTTTAACAGCAAAAAAAAAAAAAAGATTTAGTCTAAACCCTAATTATAAAAAGCAACAACACACTCCAATTTTAATCAAGTAGACAACAACACAAAACATCAGGTTTCACTATCTTTTACTTTGTCTTAGCTGTATATATATTTGCTGGTATTTAAAAGATACATGTCCAAATGGATAGTTATTTTTCTTGGGGGTATTTTCCGCTATTATATTTTGAATAATTTGGTTACCTTGATTTGATTTAGTTAAGTTTAATCTGTTAATCTTTTTATGATTTTTTGGGTACATGTAGAAAGTTTTTCTCACTAAAATGGACGGTAATAAAATGACGATAAGAATCAGTTGAATTTGATTTTAGTTGCATTACTTACAAAGAGAAGATAGATAAACTCAATGATATCACAAACTTTATTTATTTTTATTTGTTAGTTACAATTTATATGTTATAACATAAAATTATTAATAATATTTTTTTTAAGCTTTCATTATATCAACATTTTACTAATTTAGTTTATTTTTTGAAAAAAATGATTTTTTATTTTTTTTGGTAATAGACCGCGGGTTAACCGTTTAACCCGCGGTCTTATGCGAACCGAACTCGAGCTTAATATTATAACTCGTTTATATTTGTCGACGGGCTTATTCGCCCCGCTTAATATGCGGGTTTATGCGGGGCGGGTTAAACGGGGCGGGTTAAACGGGGCGGGCTAGCCCGCATACCCAGCTATACTAACCTATCCCCTACCCTTCATACACGTAAGTAAGATTCTCATTTTATTTTTTCCTTAAAATAAAAAAAAATAAGAACTTCCAATTTTTCAATTCAATTTCCTCTTATATATCCAAAAAAATTACACATTAATGAAAGGTAAACAAACAACATCAAGCTGCGCCGCTAGTCCTTTCTGAATGGCAAACTCAATCCCTTTGAAAACACATCCATAGACCAAGGAGAACAACATTGTTTTTAGGAGAACAACATTGTTATGCATGACCCTTTGAACTATTTTCAAAAGATCAACAACATCTGGTGCTAAGAAGCCAAAAATGTCAAATGCGAAAGATATAAAAGCATGTTGATTGTCAGAACACATTTTTTCATGTTTTGACATTTTGCTTGAAGCAGCTTTGACGACCGCTTGACCCACAATAAAATCCCTTGTTCTCGATCCTACAAGTGAGAAAACTCCAATCAAGTCCACACAAGCATGCTCCTTAAACGAGAACATCATTTTAATTCTTTTAAAATAATAAAAGAAATCTTGTTTTCAAAAAAATAAATAAATAAATAAAATAATAATAAAAGAAATCTTCGTTGAACGATGTGACTTAATATTCATTTTTTGTGGCATAAAATAAAGCACCGACTGAAAGAAGAGCTGGAAAACGCGGTGATATTCCATTCAATTCCCATTTCAACTGTCTGTAAGTGTGTTAAGTGTAAAAGCACTTTCTCCAATTGGAATCGCGGTGGTAACTTAACTTCCAACAACACTGACACTCATCACACTCACATTAATTAATTAATTAATCAATCTATATTAGTATTACTATAATATTTCACTATAAAAGTTGCTACCTTAATCACAGGTCAATTTGCTCTTTGTCGACACTTTGCAACTGTTGTTACACACTTTTAAGTTGGAAAACACACCACCTTAAAATTCACACCGTCGGTTCCACTGTCTGTCTTACACACATAACTATATCCAAAGATCTCATCACCCACTTCTTCTTTTAGTTAAAGCTTTTCCTTTTCTTATACCCAATTGGATTCTCATCTTAACCCAGTAAGCTTTTTCTCTAATTCTACTTCTTTTTATGGGGATTGTGATGGATCTGGAACATTTTACTACATGTTTTTTTTAGTGGTTGGTCCTTGTTGTGATAGTTTTTGTTGCAACTAATGTATTGAATTGAAAGCTCAGCACCTACTCAGAGCTCAAACTCTATAATTAGTTGTTATTAATGAGAGTTAGTTACCCTTTTCAATGCTAGTGTTGTTTTCCATTATACCAGATCTGGGAATTTTGTTTAATTGTATATTTATTGTTAACAACTTAACATGATTCATGTTGTTTGATTTCACTTGTCATTCTAAATCATGTTTCTTTTTTTGGGATAATTTGAATTGGATCCATCATTTTGACTTTGTTTTTTACTTCACTTTACTTGATGACTATCGTAATTGTCATCATTACTGTTATACTTTTGTATTATTTTCCCTCCTATGTGATGTCTGGTGGTTGAAAACTCGAAATCAATAAGGAATCTTGTGGATTGAATTTTAACTTGCTGTTTGACTATATTGCAAATTGTATATGCTAGATCACCAATCTGCATTGGATAAAGAAGTTTGAATTGATCTATGTGTTTGGACTGTTTTCCTTATCTTAGTTTAAATGTTCTCGTGATGTAAAGTCGAGTACCATATTTGCTGACTGTTGTTTCCTTCCTTCTTTGCAGATTAATCATTAAGTGATTAATCCTTCTTTGAAACATAATTCTGATTTGAATTATTGGTGTTGGACGATAAGTTGGGTTTTGGATTGTGGATTTGACTTTGAATGTCTGGCGAAGCAAGATCCTTTTAGTTCATAACTGAACACTGAAAGTTGGAACTTGGATCTGTATTGTTTTCAAGTTTCAACTAATGTCGAGGGGAAGATCTGATGGATCACAAAAGAAGCGCATATTTGCTTCCATCTTTGTCGTGGCAATAGTTATTGGTTTTCTGTATGTGTATGGTGGATCCATCTTTGGTTCTCAAAACAGTGGTTCATCTGCACTAGAGTATGGAAAATCGTTGAAGAGACTTGGCTCGTCATATTTGGGTGCGGATGATGACAATGATGGCAAGCAAGATGACTCTTCATCAAGTTTCGGGCAGGGAGATGTTGAGGACAATATTGTTCCAAAGAGTTTCCCTGTAAGTTGCTTTGTATGCTTAGACACAAGGGACATTCATTCTATCTGTTCATATAACATCCTTATCATTGCTCTAGTATTTCAATTTTCACTTTTGATATTTGGTTTAATTGGTCTTTCCATTGATATAACTGTTTTACACTGACAGTGCATACCGTTTAATTCCATAATAAAAACAAAAAGTCTCTTGTATAGTGTTTTGTTCAAGTTCAAGTTGCCAAGCTCATGTGTATGAGAGTTTAGTAATTTCTGATAAATCAATAAATAAATAATAGATGCAAGTTACATAAGATGTTTAAAATGAAATGTAAATAGAAAATTACAAGTTTGAGAAAACTGACTTCATGTCCACATTCAGTATCCAAATCAATCATCAAGAGTCATGTTTGCATAACGAAAATAAACTTAATTGTTTCTTACTTACAGTGTTTCTGCTTTTGAAGGTTTGTGATGATCGTCATTCAGAGTTGATTCCCTGCTTAGATAGACACCTTATCTATCAACTGCGGATGAAATTGGACTTGTCTGTGATGGAACACTATGAGAGACATTGTCCTCCTGCAGAAAGGCGCTACAATTGCTTGATTCCACCTCCATCAGGATACAAGGTGAAGCTTTACTAAGAGTTGATGTTGTTCGAATATAAAATAATATCTCAAAAAAAAAAAAAACTTATATTATGTCAAAATATCTAAGCTTTTCACTAGGATCAGTTTTTCAATCTCAGTTTATCTCCTAGGATTAGTTTATGTATTTCTTAATTATTATCATGATTTGTTTCCTGATTTTTGTATTTATTCAAGTTTAGGAGTCTTGCATCCCTATAAATAGGGTTAGTGCTTAGTCTTTTGTAAAATGTTAGAATCAAGTTATTGATAATCATATTCAAAGTTCTTATTATTTCTCTACTCCTTTCATTTAAATCCAATAACTTGAACAGATGTGATGATCAATGTATCCTCTTATACATGTCTCTAATATTGCAGGTCCCTGTTAAGTGGCCAAAAAGCAGAGATGAGGTGTGGAGAGCAAATATCCCGCATACTCACCTTGCACATGAGAAATCTGACCAGAACTGGATGGTTGAAAAAGGTGAAAAAATAGTGTTTCCTGGAGGCGGGACTCATTTTCACTATGGAGCTGATAAGTACATTGCATCAATGGCAAATGTAAGTCTGCATCTGGCTTTACTGGTTTTGCCTATGAGAAAGCTTAAATCAGAATTTGTTCATACATATTCCTTTCCTACTACTAAAAACGAGAATGCTATCACAGTTTTCCATCTTCATTTAATGGCCGAGAAGTTCCAAAATAATCCATATTCTATTGTTCAAGTTTTTAGTAAACTAACGGAACATGTGAGGTTTGAAGTGTATTTGGTTAATTTAAAATGATATACATAATTTGTCAAAAAAAAAAAAATGATATACATAATTTATTTTAGATAACTATGCCTTATGTTTTATCTCCACTTTATTTATTTCTCTCCTATTCCTTCTTTCATTTTAGCACTATTTCATTTTTTGGGTTTATTTTATTAGATAACGTATATATATTTGTAGTGCGTCCTTCCTATCTAGTTCTGTCATAGTAATACACTTACACTTCTATATACATATGTATACGTTATAAGTCGTTTATATGCCGCCACCATAGTAGCTTAAGGTTCTAGAAAAATTGTTATTTTATTATATTATATCAAGTTACCAGGAGTTCGATAGCTACTTGATTATTTATTATTTGAAATGAAAATTTATCACTTCATAAAAGTGAACCTCTGCAATATGCTTGCTTGTATGAAGGATTATATGTCTCCATTCAATACCTCAAGCTTTTCGAAATGTTGGTGTATGAAGATTAGATATCAATAATACCATATTTGACTGTGTTGGTGGTTTGCTATATTCTGTTTATCTGGATTTGCTTGCATTTCATGGATCAATCATTTTCTTAACAATCCAGTTTCAACTTTGCATTGCCAGATGCTTAACTTTTCGAACAATAATCTAAACAACGAAGGAAGATTGCGGACAGTTCTTGATGTTGGCTGTGGTGTTGCAAGTTTTGGAGGATACCTTCTTTCTTCTGATATCATTACAATGTCCTTGGCACCAAATGACGTGCATCAAAATCAAATCCAATTTGCCCTAGAAAGAGGAATTCCTGCATATCTTGGTATCTTGGGAACTAAGAGACTCCCTTACCCAAGCAGATCTTTTGAACTTGCTCATTGTTCTCGTTGTCGAATTGATTGGCTTCAGAGGGATGGAATACTACTTCTTGAACTAGACCGGTTGCTCAGGCCGGGAGGTTATTTCGCATACTCATCTCCAGAAGCTTATGCTCAGGATGAAGAGAATCTAAGGATATGGAAAGAAATGAGTGATCTTGTGGGGCGTATGTGTTGGACAATAGCTTCAAAAAGGAACCAAACTGTCATCTGGCAAAAACCTTTGACAAATGACTGCTATAAAGAAAGAGAACCCGGTACTCGCCCTCCTCTTTGCCAGTCTGATGCAGATCCCGATGCAGTTTGGGGAGTAAATATGGAAGCTTGCATAACACCTTACAGTGACCGTGAGTACTTTTCTTCTCATTGTTATTTGTTGGCTTTTGATTTCTATTGCTCATATAGGGCATAGGGATTTCTTTATAATATTAATTCATAGGACATCAATTGGTTTATTCCATGATTTCTATGGCCCATTTTTGCAAATGACTTATATAGTTATATTCCTTTAGCTTTTATGCTATAAATAACTAAATCCACGAGTATGAAACTTACCTATTGAAATTTCTGTTGATTTTATCAGATGTCAACAAAGCTAAAGGTAGTGGCTTAGCTCCATGGCCTGCAAGATTGACTAGTCCTCCTCCTAGATTAGCTGACTTCGGCTATTCAAATGAAATGTTTGAAAAGGATACGGTAATTGAAAATTATAATCGATCCTCTTTGTTAATGATTTTAAGTAAATTTCTTTTTTTCTTTCACGCGTAGAAATTTTTGTGTAATAACAATATACATTTAGATAAACGATTACATTTTGTCATGTGGTTCAGGAACTATGGCGAGAGAGAGTTGATAAATACTGGAGTCTCATGAGTAAAAAAATCAAATCAAACACGTTGAGGAATATTATGGATATGAAAGCAAACATGGGTTCATTTGGAGCTGCTCTTAAAGATAAAGATGTTTGGGCGATGAATGTTGTAGCTCAGGATGGACCAAACACACTAAAAATTATATATGACAGAGGCCTCATAGGCGCCACTCATGACTGGTATTGAAGCGAGTTTACTTCAAATTTATTGCCTCTTTGATATCTTTCTGTTCCAGTGCTGTCGATTGAATGGAAAATAGTGGTTTCTTCAAATTTCACTACACAACAGTGCTATAGCACCGCTAGACCCACTATTTGACAACATTTTGTATCAAATAGCGTATCATGGAACAAAAGCGGTTTGTTTAAATTCCACTTTGCTATAGTGTCATAGCGCTACTATAGCCGCTATTTAACAGCATTGTTCCATGCATTTTTTTTCTTTGTCAATTATTTTTTAGTTCGAGTCTTAACAATGTAATGCATCTCGAGCAGGTGTGAAGCATTTTCAACATACCCTCGGACTTACGATTTACTCCATGCATGGACCATCTTGTCTGACGTTGCAAAGAAAGATTGCAGTCCGGAGGATCTATTAATTGAGATGGACCGCATAGTCAGGCCAACCGGTTTTATAATCTTCCGTGATAAACAGCCAATGATTGATTTTGTGAAGAAGTACCTAACTGCTTTGCATTGGGAAGCAGTTGCAACTGCGGATTCAAGTTCTGACTCTGTTCAGGATGGTGATGAAATTGTTTTTATCATCCAAAAGAAATTGTGGCTAACTACTGAAAGCTTCAGGGATACTGAATGAATATAGAACAAACAACCATTGCATAATTTGCATTTTCATTTTGTTTAATATATTATCTTCTGCTGCAAGGGAATCAAAGCACTTCCCAAGTGGTGAAGCTGTAAGCAACTTTACATAATGTTTTACTTTCATAGTTTCATTCTATTTCCTTTTGATTTTCATTTTTGGGGTAATGATTCAACTTATTATTAAGACAAAAGGCATCAAGCTTTTATAGGCTATTCAAAATTTTGTTGCCTGCATTTGGGTATTATGTAAGCTGGTTCAATAATCAAGGCATAGTAGTTGACTAAATGATTAAAGTATAGACAAAGGACTTATAATTTATGTAATGATTAATATTTATGTAATGTAATAGTTACATATTTGTGCATTTTCTGTTCAGAATTTAGTCTGTACTAAATAGTATTTTTGTGCTATTATTTTTGAAGTTTTCTCTCCCGACCCCCGTCATTTCTTTTCTACCCCAAAAAATCTCATTTTGCCCCTTGCGGTATGAATTTTTTTTACCAACAAACTTCGGTTTATATAAACCGAAGTTTTTAAACATGGAAAAAAAATTCGGTTTATATAAACCGAAATAACATATACCTCCAAAAAGAAGGAAAATTTATGTGAAAATTTGTGTAGAGCTACCTGTGGTAAATTTAGCATATCTCTCTGAATATAGGTCGTATGCTAATGATTTTTAATCCAGTGTAAAGAAGACAAAATTTACTACAAGATTGACACCGGAATTATTAAATTTCATTAAGTATAGTATGAGAAAATCTACCTACAAGTTTTGGAAAAGTTTCTATAAAATGTTGTAGAGATACCTGTGGTAAATTTATCATAGCTCTCTGAATATAAGTTGTATGCTAATGATTTTTGATCCAGTGTAAAGAAGACAAAATTTACTATAAGATTGACACCGGAATTGTTAAATTTCATTAAGTATAGTATGAGAAAATCTACCTACAAGTTTGAGAAAAGTTTATGTTCTGTTTCTGTACCAGTACTCATTATTTGGTAAAACTGAACCAATTGGATGGTTAACCCTCAAAACAAAAATTATATTTGTATTATTGACACCCTAAGCTTTCCAACGAGTGGTCGTTTACTCAAATCGGACATCGTTTAGTATTTCAAATAAATTGTGAAAGTTGAGGGTCTCATGCAGAATTTATGCAGGAAAGCTGAAAAAAAATTTAGAACACAATATTTCGGTTTATATAAACCGAATTTTTTTAGCATGACAAAAAAATTCGGTTCGTATAAACCGAAGTACCCCCAAGGGCAAAAACGGAAATTCAGGGGGTAGAAAAGAAATGAGGGGGGTCGGGAGAGAAACCATCATTATTTTTTCCAGTATGGCTTGCTCAAGTTTTTTGTTTTTGGGTCAGATAGATAGCCTAGTGGATGTAACCAAAAAAAAAAAAGATAGCCTAGTGGATAAGTGGGGTGTCCGGGGTTCGAACCCTGTCCCCTGCATATAAAATGCGACGTCCCTACTAACTCAGCTAAGTTCACGGGGACTGCTCGAGTTTTTTTTTTAACCATCCTGGAAAGTGACAAAAAGTTATTCCACTCATAAGTCAAATTCAAGTTCTTCCGAACAATATGTTTGTCTTTAAGTGAGACTCGTTAATCATTTGAGTTCAATCACTTTATTTGACTCGCTTAAATTTTGTGCTCAAGTACTGAATAGCCAGAAGTTTGGAATCAAATTGTTAGCGGAATGCATATGAATGTTTGGGATCATTATAACATCAATGTTGTGTGTAACTTAAAATCTCTTTGTTTGAAAGTCAGAATTTTGGTTTGGATGGCTGCTGAATTAGCTTAGCGAATTTGTGAATGTTTCAGAGCTTGTTTGGGGAGTGTCACAAAATTGAGCTTTGAAGGTTAGGATTTTGGGAAACATTTACAGAGATCAAAAGACAAAATCATTGGGTGATCAAGATCTTTTTGGTTAGATCTAAAATTGGGAAACACATTAAAAATTCCCTTTTTACGATAAGAAATAAACTAGCATGCATTTCAGAGTGAGAATAACCGTTATCATGTCTATAGTCTATCCAGGATAATTCGTTATCTTGGATGTAAAAATAGAGTTTAAAGAAGATATGTCTTTTCTTTTTACTAAAAATGTTTGAATTAATATTCAAGTTTTTGAATATTTTAATAAAAATATTCTTAATTAATTATAAAATTTTAAATTTAATTTCCTATATATTTTAATTAATTGTTTATTTTAAAAATTGAATTAATATTAATTTATATCATATATATTTTAAATATATAGTCAATATATATATTTTAAATATTCTAATTTTAATAAATTAATTATTATTTTTAATTTAATATAAAATTTCTTTTTAATTATTTTTTATTAAATTTCAATGTTTTAAAAATTATACTTTATAATATTAATATTTTTTTTTATCTTATCCTATTGAGTTTTAACCCACTCATATTCAATGAAATAATCTAATTAGTGACACGAGGTAGTACACAAACTTTTATTCAAATCTAATCTAAAAATTTACATTTGATGAGACCAAATACATTGAATATTTGATGTATTTAGAGCATCTTCAATAAGGGTACTCCA
Organism: Trifolium pratense; assembly: GCF_020283565.1. Lineage (NCBI taxonomy): Eukaryota > Viridiplantae > Streptophyta > Magnoliopsida > Fabales > Fabaceae > Trifolium > Trifolium pratense. Next base: position 17,303,216 of record NC_060059.1, read on the forward strand.
TCCGTCCCAAAAAGAATGACCCATTTTGAATATATGCACTATTCATATATATTGTTTTGACCATATTTTTCTACTAATAAATAAAAATAAATATTAACATATAAGATGTTGTTAGATTCGTCTCGATGAGTATTTTCAAAATATCAATTTTTTATAATTTTTACTATTATACAATTAAAGATATTAGTCGCCAAAGTTATGCATTGGCATGCGTGTTTCGGTCAACTGGGTCATTCTTTTTGGGACGGAGGGAGTATTTAAGAGAGTTTCATAGACTAATGATATGGTACCTTAACTTTTTTATCATTGGAGTTCCATGATGTGACACAGAGGGTATCAAAATTGATGTTACGGGTACCTTAAATAAGGTACTGTATCATCAATTTAATGTTATTATTATTTTTATTTTTGGTATATAAATCCAATTTAATACCTTCCATATATGTCAAAATATTATCGTTTGTCATTAATGTATGATACTCAAAAAGTAGTATCACCATTAGAGCACGACATTATATGGACCACTTGTTAGTAATATATGATACCTAAAGTGGTATCACCATTGAAAATGCTCTTAGGCTCTGTTTGGTAAAATTAAGCTATAAGCTAGCTTATAACTGACAAGCTAGCTGATAGCTGAAAAGCTAGCTTATAGCTGATAGCTGAAAAACTAGCTGATTGAAATTAAAGTGTTTGGTAAAATTAGCTTTTTAAATGATTGATAAATATAAAAAGACATAAAAGGATATTTATATGTAGTGGGTAGTTTTTGTTTTAGTGGGTAGTTTTTTATTTTATAAAAAATAATAAAATTAAATTAAAGGTTAAAAATGGAAAAAACTGTAAAAAGCTATAAGCTATAAACTCAAACGCTACTTGAAATAGCATCTCAAAAAAAGCTATAAGCTCGTGAGAAAAGCTTTTTACCAAACACTTTTATTTTTTTTCAAACAAGCTTATAAGCTAGTTCAATAAGCTATAAGCTAGCTTATTGGACTTACCAAACACACTCTTAGTTTATAATAATATAGACTATATACATTAATTATTTAATAAACTTAAAAGAATCAAGTTTTCCTTTAAAGGTAATAATAAAAAAGAAAGAAAGAAATGGCAACACTCAAAAAACAAAGAAAGTAGAAGAGGTTTTATTAGGAAACTTTTATTAGGAAAGCTTTATAAAGGAAAGAACATGAAGTAATTTCCAACTTTTGTCGTTAAAAATAGAAAATAATTTTTCAAAGATATTAAATAAATTATCCAACTCTAAAAAAGAAAAAACAAAAAAAGAAAAGAAAAAAAAAAAGAAGAGTAAACGAGGGAATCAATGGGACCTACTCTCTCTTCTTCCTCCTTTCTTCTCACCGATAATTCCGGACCCTTTACTTTCTCTCTCTAAAATCACACTCTCTCTCTCTTACTCACTCATTTCACTTCCATACAACAACCTTCTGATTCCTCTCAATTTCAGATTTTGATTTGATTCTGTAAGTCCCTTTTGCTCTTTCAATCCAATTTTCAACTTTATTTGCTTCTGCAACTGTTTTGTTTAATCGGAATTGGATTTTGATTTTGATTTTTCATTTAAAGTTTGTGTTTTTATTTTTTTTATTTTTTTTGGGGTATCTGTTAGTGTTTGATTTGATTAGAATATGTGATAGGTGAAATGAAAGTTGATTTTGGTTTGATGGTTATGGGATCACTGTGATTGTTCAAGGTTGTGATTTGATTTTGTTTTTGTTTACCCATTTGATGGATTTGAACTCTGCTGTGTGAAATTGAGTTGCTTGATGAGTATGTTGGGGATCGATCGCTGTTTCGACTGAAGATATGTGCTGATTTATTGATTGATCAAGCTTAAAATTCTATGCTTTTTGTGTTGTTTGAGGATTTTGGGAAATCTGGAAGTTTATTTTAGGCTTAATTGTGTTATTTGATTGTTTTGATTTTGAACTGAACGGAAATTGATTAATTTGCTGTATAATGTGGATCGTAGTGAATGGTTTGCATTTCTGAACTTTATTTGCAGATTGTTTCACTTTTTCTTAGCATCATCTAATGTTTAGGTTTGATTACATTCTTGCTGCTGAATTTGCTTACTTGGTGAGACAATTTTTCTTGTTGTAATTGGGTTATTTATGATTTTTTTTTAAATATATTTTTTTGTTTATTTTCATTTGTTAGTATCCACATTTTACTTCCAATTTAACGACTCAGTCTCTTAATATTGTTTGTTGAAGTTTTGCTTCTGATCAGCTAATTGATCTTGTTGATGCTTAAGTTTATTGATTCGTTACCATTTGATTTTCTGTGTGGACAGAAGTAATAAGAGTAAACGTGCCGTCAATTCTTGTGGTGAAAAATAGCTCTGCCGGGTGTCTCCAAAAACAAAATAGCTCTGCTGGTGAAATGAGATTCTTGGTTTACAAAACTTCTAACATTAAGTAGTTGGTGAAATAGTATATAACACAGCGGGATTAAGATCTCTATAAAATGGATAGTTGCTGGTTTAATAAGTTCAAGTCAAAGGACAAAATGCATTCTTCAAAACACAAGGAAACTATGGGCATTGCAAAAGAAAGGTCAAAACCCCCAACAACTGAAGAAGCTCCTTCAAATGTCACCAAACAGAAGGTTGAAGCTGCAAAGCAGTACATAGAAAACCATTACAAGAAGCAGATGAAGGACCTGCAGGAGAGAAAAGAACGGTATGTTCACTTCAACTTGAGTTTTTGATCATTATGACGGTAAAACAACTTGTAGTCTTCTCTAAGGAAATATAAAGGAGAGTTTTCTTTAATGTCCTTGGTCATTGTTGCCACAGACCAATGAGATAGTAACTAACTAGTATTCTTTGACATTGAAATATAATTTTTGAACGAAGTTCTTGACATATTGTCATGTAATTTCTTTGGTTTGATGTGCTGTTATAGAGTAAGTGCAAATAACACCTACAAATGGAAATTGTTGTAAGCTCTTAGTAATGCCGGACACATTATTCTTGCAGGCGTAATATGCTAGAAAAAAAGTTGGCTGATTCTGAAGTCTCCGAGGAAGAGCAGAACAACTTGCTTCAGTATTTTGAGAAAAAGGAGAGGGAATACATGCGACTTCAGAGGCATAAGATGGGGGCTGATGATTTTGAGCCCCTGACTATGATAGGGAAGGGTGCATTTGGAGAGGTATAGTCTACCTTTATTTTCATTGAAGTATAACCGTGTTTATGATCTTTTCTATATGATATGTTGACCTTGATATGTTGACCTTGTTAGAATATCTGAAAAACATCCCATTCTTGTCACATCATTATTCTAGCATAAAACATGTTAGTGTCTTAGGTTATCTCTTTTTTCTTTTATTTTTATCTCTACTTTTTCTTATTTAGTGTAAATAAATATGGATTAATGGTTTATCTATGTAACATCAATCAATAATACCAATATAAATTTATTATTTTTTAATATCACTTCTGTAATTTTTTTGGAGTATAGGTCAGGATCTGCCGAGAGAAGACAACTGGTCATGTTTATGCAATGAAGAAGCTTAAGAAATCAGAGATGGTTCGCCGAGGCCAGGTACTGAAATTATCACGGCTTCCTAAGATGTTGATATGAATTGTTTGTGTCTTGCTACACTTATCACTTATCAGTTACTTTTACATCCTTGTTTAGGTTGAACATGTAAAAGCTGAGAGGAACTTACTTGCAGAAGTTGACAGCAATTACATTGTAAAGCTTTACTGTTCCTTTCAAGACCAGGATTATTTATATCTTATAATGGAGTATCTTCCTGGTGGCGATATGATGACATTGCTCATGCGGAAGGATATACTGTCAGAATATGAGGCCAAGTTCTACGTTGGGGAGACTGTCCTAGCTATAGAGTCGATTCATAAACATAATTATGTTCACAGGTAAGCTCAGTCTGTAAATAGCAATATTACATTGTGGAAATTTTATTATACTAATCTTACAGAAGTTACAGTTGTCTTATTTTCTTTTGCATTAAAAAAGAAATAAATTCTGATCTGATATGCTTTGCAGAGATATCAAGCCTGATAACCTGCTGCTAGATAGAAATGGTCACATGAAATTATCAGACTTTGGATTATGTAAACCATTAGACTGCAGTAATCTTCAGGAAAAGGACTTCTCTACTGGAATCAGCAGAAGCGGAGTCCTTCAGAGCAACGGACAACCTGTGGCTCCTAAAAGGACTCAGCAGGAGCAACTGCAGCATTGGCAGAAAAATAGGCGAATGCTTGTAAGTCACATCAAATATGCATAAGCATAAGTAGGCATGACTACTTTCTTCCTTATGAATTTTCAGGCCAACTGTTTTTGTTATTCCTTCCTCTATTAACCAAAAAACTATACTTATTCTATATTGTTCTATTTTAATAGTTATTCTTCATTGTGTATATAAATCTGGTGACTTTTTGTTCTAACTTCTGTTGGGAAGTTTTTTCCCCAAAAAATAAAATTCCCATGATCCAACTGTGACTCAAGACTTACATTTGAAACTTTTCTTTCTCTGCAACACTGCAGGCCTATTCTACAGTAGGAACACCTGACTATATTGCCCCTGAAGTTCTACTGAAAAAAGGATATGGCCTGGAATGTGATTGGTATATTATATAATGCGTTTTCTAGTTTTCCTTTTCAAAATTACTTTTCAAGTTTTCTTGGTCTCTTATAAACTTGATATCTTTCCATATATTCTGATGAAATTATTCTAATGCTTCCAGGTGGTCTTTGGGAGCTATAATGTATGAAATGCTAGTGGGATATCCACCCTTTTATTCAGATGAACCAATGTTGACTTGTAGAAAGGTAATGCCCGGATCAACTGTTGATGAATTACGATGTGTGGGTTGAGGTTTAGCACATATTAGGACTTTGCGTAACTGTGTTCATGGAGTTTTGGTAGGCTTCTGTGTTAAAGAAAGCCTACATTGTTTTGTTAGATCCATGCTAAATAGGACTTCCAATATTCTTTAAGACCTTATTTGTTCATATTTGCCTCCAGATAGTTCTGTAAAGCTTAAAATTAAATTATCGGCTTTGTTTGAAAAAATGAAGATTTTTTCCCAATATGGAGGATTGTATATTTCTATTCCTTTGATATACCATAATTCCCCTCTTATAGTAGCATCAAGTATGTACTATGTAGTTAACAAAATATATTTGGACCTACTGGCCAGTATTGATATTTTATAATTTATAGTTAGATGACACATATTAATTATTAAAAGTTTATATTGTTTCTATCTTCTTCCTTTATTACTGCATATGACTTTTTTAATCTTTATCATCATAATGTATCCCCTACCTTCAAATTTGCAGATAGTGAATTGGAGAAATTATTTAAAATTCCCAGAAGAAGCTAAACTATCTGTAGAGGCAAAGGATCTTATTAGTAGACTCCTGTGTAATGTGGAACAGAGGATTGGAACCAAAGGAGCTGATGAAATAAAGGTGTTTTGGTGTTTCTTTTCTAAATTCTATAATTTATTTTGGGGTACAGTTCATTAACAAAATAATTGGCTTGTCTTTTTTTTTCAAGGCTCACCCGTGGTTCAAAGGTGTTGAATGGGATAAATTGTACGAAATGAAAGCTGCTTTTATACCTGAGGTCAATGATGAATTAGATACTCAAAATTTTGAGAAATTTGATGAGGTATGCTATAGATGTTTATTTTCAAGGATATAAAAGTTTTTTATGTGTGCATGTAATCCAGTATCACTCACTCGCTCATGATTTCTTTATGTGTAGGTGGACAACCAATCTCAACCTTCCTCAAAGTCAGGCCCATGGAGAAAGGTTCGTTCCTGTATAATTGGTGTGCTAGTTTCTGTAATTGTATTTGTGGCATTGTTTGTTAGCTTATTAGACACGATTTCTACTAGAGGCTCTTTCTGCGGCTCATTTATTCTCCTTTGAAGCTTAACTGATATGTTTCTGTGCTAGTTTCTATCATATGCTCCTACATGTTTCTTTTCTTTGGGTTTTGCTAACGAGTGTCTCCGGGGGACTCTTTAATGAATCCATTTAAAGAAATTATTTATTCAAAAAGTTAAACATTTTAATTTCCAATGTGTTGACTCCACACATTTTCATAAAAACTTACTTAAGATCCTTAAACTTGAAGAGTACCCCGGGGGCACTCATTACCATTTCCCCTTTTCTTTTTAATCCAATTTTATGTCTATCTATGTAGTAATTTGTTTGCTGCCTATCTGCATTGGTTTCTGTTTTTAAGAAAGTTAGGTTCTTTAAGAAAGTTTGAGTAACTTTCAATAAGTTAATTAAGGTCCTGTTTGGATTTCATTTTTTGTTAGTAGCTAAAACTGAAAACAGAAACTAGAAACAGAATGTTTTCTGAAACTATTATTTACAAAATCAAACTCAACCAACAAAACTAGCTTGCAAGGTGAGGGGTGTGAGGTGAGGTGTCCCTTCTTTACGAACTATTTTCAAACCTTATATCTAATGAGTGTGGGAATTGAGTTTTTTCCAATATACCCCCTATGCATTGCTCTATTAGGCTTGATGTGTGGATAATATGATGGTATCCCAGCCCATTAACAGATCTAAAATAGACTCTGATGCTACTATTAAATTTTGGCTCTAATTCATTCCTACAAAACTGACTTATAAGGTGAAGGGTGTCCATTTTTTATAAATTCTTTTCAAGATTTTTTTTTTAACTTTAGAAGGCACTAGAATTTTACACAACTCTTGGTAAGGTAACTCGGAATAGAAATGCCTCCTCGATGAAATTCATGTATCGTATTGTTGATGAGGAACATACTCTTTAGCAACTTTGGGTTTGTAACTTGGACTTGTTATTTCCTGCAGATGCTGTCATCCAAGGATGTTAACTTTGTTGGCTATACATATAAGAACTATGAAATCGTGAATGATGATCATCTACCTGGAATTGGTTTGTACATCTTCAACTTTATGTATATATTTTTGCAATTGTTTTGCCGAACCTATTCATCTCACTTCCATAATTTTTTCCCACAATATAAAAAAGTTCATCTTCAATATATTGTTTCTAATACTACATGATTCTTTATTTCTTTTGCATTGGTGACATTTATGAATCTAATAGCTTATATCGATTTTATTTCATTTCCATCTTGTGTTTGAGTAAACTTTATATTGTGTAGCAGAACATGAGGTGTTTATTGCTACAGGTGGAAAATTTATTGAGTAACAATACTTGCATAAACTTGCAAACTCCCTACACTCCCATGTGTGCCATTGGATAATACCTTGGTCTGACTGTAACTTATTTTGAACGGTCCAGATTGTGCACATACCTTACATAGTTTGGTCGTAGTATCTTTGACTTTTTCATACTTAATCAGCTGGTGGTTTCCATTATTTTAAGTTTATAAGCACTTGTCAGCTTATTTGAGCTCATTTTATTCATGTCTCATTTTTTAAAAGAAAATTTTATTGATCTCTCTAATGCAACATGTCTTTGAAAAAAAGTGCGGCTGCTTACTAGAAATAGAAGTATGTTTGTTATTCCTACCCATTGATAGTTTCTATTTTAACCCATTTGCACGCCGCATATGAAGCATTCATTATTATATTTGGACACTCATATTTGTAACTAAATTTTGATGTTGATGCATCAATTCACTTCAGTAAACTGTGATTTTGTGGAACTTCGATAATTACTGTAATGTATGCACGTTCCCCATGGATCCCCCCAAATTTTATATTGGTTTCCTAGTTGATTAATCATTGCAACCTCATCTCTGTAAATAATTTGAGCATGTTGTCTTATCAGCTGAATTGAAGAAGAAGAGCACAAAACCTAAACGACCATCTATTAAGACCCTATTTGGTAAGAAGAATATGCCCATTGTCTTTATTGTCCTTTTGAGTGTTTTTTCTTCATACTGTAAAAGGTTAATGTTTTGGATTAATCTAACAGTTTATGATTATTTGCCTCCGTCCCCTCCAGCCAAATCTCAACCATTGGATTAAGCTAACAGTTGAGAGTGTTGATCTCTCAGCGGTTTAATTAATCCAGTGACTGGTGTAAAAAAAAATTAATCCAATGACTAAAATTTTCTTGGAGAGGCTGCAGGATCCATATTCTTGATCTTACTGCTACTTGTATTGTAGAGACAACAATTTCTTAACACTGATGAAAAAATGATTGAACACTGTTGTCTTCTGGTATTTGTTTAATAAATTGTGCTATTTACTTGCTACAGATGATGATTCGGATACAACTGCCAATCAACCTGGCCAAGGGAGCTACTCAACAGGAAGTTCCCGACAAGAGTGAATAATCACAGCAATAGAAAGTAGAAACCGATATTACTTTACAGGTTTTATAGATGGGCGAGTAAATGCGAAGTTGAATACTGATTGTTTTACTTTTCCATACATTCTTTTGTTTGTTTATGGCAGAGGGAACCTCTGAAACTTTGTGGTTTTGGGTTGAGTTGGGTATTTGTCTGTGCAGAAAAAAATTATAGGTATAAGTTTCTGTAAATTTTTGGTGGGTGGTGTATTCTTTTGTTCATTTTTTTAAGCTGCAATCTGACAAGTGTCCAACTTATATTATCTTGTACTAATTAAGTCACTGCTTGAGTGCTGACAAGAATGTGCTATCCATCACTTTCTTTTACAGATTTTAATTTGGTAGATAGCTTTTTATTTCTTACCCTACTCAAAGAACTCCATTTTCTACAAATCTAATCTTTATTCTCACTCTTTCTTTAATATACGTATTGCTTAAAGTATGAAATTAGAAAATAATTGAATAATAATATGCTTAGTGTGGAAGGTACTCCTAATCTTATACCCTCCATCTACTATGCTCCTTTGCCTCTAACAAGAAAGAGGCAATGGGAACCCACTTGGGGTTGGTCGAGTGGTGTTGGCTTGGGCCCTTGGAGTGTGCTCCTCTCAAGGTCTCAGGTTCGATTCCCATTGGTGCCAATTTCGGTAGGTCAAGTCCATACAGAGCAAAAAAAACTCTGGCTTTAAATGGGGCCCCCGCAAGTGGGCGGTGGGATTGGTCCTCTTGGATTAGTCGGTCCTAAGGCCGAATACCAAGTTTTCAAAAAAAAAGAAAGAGGCAATGGAAAAAAAGTTGCAGGAGTTGTTTGTCTTAACAAATGTACTTCTTTCAATGCATCTCCTGTCTCTACAAGCAATGTCTCAGCTATAGGAGACCCAGGAATGCAAAGTAATAATCTAAGAGTAGACTTTGAAGCTTGGAACTTTTGCAATGAAGTTGGTCAAGAAGCTTCTCGCGGAAGGCAGGTTCCGGCTCAAGGGTAAGGCAACCAAGCAAGGGCTTTTAGGCCCCCGAAAAAGTGGGGAACAAATTACTAAGAAAAAAAGCCCCTTATGAATTCATTGGTTTCTGATAAGAAAAGGTCTCGGAGAAAAATATAAAGGCATCTGAGAAAACAAATCATAAAAATGAGACAATAACTTCACAATTCTTCAAAAATTCAAACAATTATTTTTAGCTTTACTTTAAAATTTATTTTAGACCTCATTTAGTATTTGACCGGTCATGCCGAAAGTAGTATGATTTTGTAACTATGGATCCAATTTGAAGAAAAGTGTCCAATATGCACAAGAATTAAGAAAAGTAGTTTTTGTATTAAAAAATTTGTCAATAATATACTTTCTCTTTCCAAAATTACCCTTCAATTGTTAAGAGATAAAAATAATGATTTTTTACTTTTTCTTCATTTAATTAGGGGTAGTTTTGTGAAAAATTAATTAATGTACCTTGAACTTTGAAAATGTCTTATAAAATGGGACAACAAAATTTTCTAAAAAGATTTTATATATTGGGCCGGAGGTAAGTGAAAAGGGAAAACTAATGAGCCTCTCTTTTGTTACACAATGGAATTTTCATGCTTGGTCAAAGTCACGGCAAGAATTCACAATTTCATAAAAAAAAAAAGCCTCTAAACATGTGGAAAATTTCTCATCCCACTACCCACTTTCTCACCACACCCCTGGAAATTCCATTTTTGCCCTTGGTCAAAAAATTCGGAACGCGTTTTCCGAATTTTTTTAGTTCAAATTTGGAAAAAATTCAGAAAACACATTCCGAAGTTGTTTTTGAAGGCAAAAAAAATTCAGAAAACGCGTTCCGAATTTTTTGGCCAAGGGCAAAAATCGAATTTCCAGGGGTGTGGTGAGAAAGTGGGTAGGTGGGATGAGAAATTTTCAAACATGTGGCGGTGGTAAACATGCGCGTAACCAAACAAATGTTGAGTATCAGTTGTACAAAAGGCTTTCATGGTGACATATCTTGACTCTTGAGTATAGTTACTAGCTTTGGCTAACATGATCAAGGTGGAGGTCCGGAGGATTTAGTTGGGGGGTTGGTTTAAAAAATTATGTAAGTAAATATAGGGATATGAATTGCGGAAGATTTAGTTTTTTTAGTAAGGTGCAAAAGATTTAGTTGAGTAAATAGAAAATCATAAAATCGAATTAAAGTATAATTTTATTTGATATTAGTAATTAAATTAAGAAAGAAACATATGAGAAAAATAGTGTTAAATATATGAAATTTTGAATAAATTATTTGGATATTATGATTTGGAAAAAAAAAACAAATCTGGATCTGGTAATAAGAAAGAAAGATAAAATAGCCGTTACATGTTTTGGACATTAATTAGGTTTTTTTTATATTTATTACAAAGAGGGCTTAAGGCCCGATTAATAATTAGGTTTTTTGGAACTATATATAGAATTTTTCTCTTTGTACACCCATGTTTCTTCCAGCCCCCTAAAATTCCAATTTTGCCTTCATAAATAGTTTTTGAAAAACGTTTTCCAAAATTTATATTTTATTGAAATCTATTTTTTAAAATAGACCAAAATGTAGTTTTCATATCTATCTTTTTTCATTCACATTTCAGTGTTTTGGATTCTATTTTCCAAAAAGTTTAACTATTTTGGAAAACGTTTTTCGAAAATTCAAATATTTCGGAACGCAGAATTCGAAATTGCTATGGAAAATGTTTTCCAAAGTGATTTTGGAAAACGTTTTTCGAAATACTGTTACCTGTTTATCAGAATGACAAATTTACTGGTCATAACATGATTTTTCATCACTTAATCATTTTTTTATCATGTTTTTAACATTAATCAATCTTCAAACATAATCCAAAATATAATCGTGTTGATGGATGTGAGTTATTGGTTATGTACAATTGTTGACAAGCATGATGTTTTGCAACAAGCCTGTTATACACCTTTTATTGTATGCTACCTTTTATGTATTTAAACCTTTTTAATTTTTTTATTATTATTGAGTGCGTTTGATTTGCTAAAAGATGTTTGAGATTAATGAAAAATCAGGTTAGAATAGCAAATTTGCAGTTCTGATCACAGATAACAGGATTTCAGAAAACGTTTTCATTTAGAATAGCCTGTTATACCCCCCATTTTATCATTTTTTGGATTTTGCCCCCCCCCCCCCCCCCCCCCCCCCCCCCCCACACACACACACACACCAAAATTTTGCACAAAATCTGTTTCTGAGCCTCAAGTTCAAAGCTTCGCACAGAACTCAATTTGTATCAATAATTCACCAAACTGGTACCTAAATGATCGCAATCGAGTTAATTTTCCACAGAATCAAACTCCACTAAATTTGGAGTTATAGAGAGAGATTAATTACCATTTTAGTGAAGGTCTGTCCAAATCAATTATTGTATGAAACTACTACATGTATTTTCGTCATGTCTCTCACCCTGTAGCTCATTTTTGAATAGTATTTACATGTCTGGAAAGATAGAGAAATTAACCTTGTTGGAATTTCAATTTAATCGAATTTGAAGTTACGATGTGTTCGATAGACGATGTTGAAATTGAAGGTTAGAAGTAAATTTCTGCAGAATTAGTAATTGGACATACCTTCATTACAACGGTAATTTATTTCTCTCTCTAACTCCGAATTTAGTATGGTTTGATTCTGTGGAAAACTAACTCGATTACGGTCATTTAGGTATCCGTTTCGTGAATTAATGATCAAAATTGAGTTATGTGAGAAGTTTTGAAGTTGAGACTCGAAAGCTGATTTTGTGCAGAATTTTTTTTTTTTTTGGGGGGGGGGGGGGGGGGACATTAGGGATCGATGATCAAGGGAGAGGATTATGTTACCAAGACATTGGGCATAATTATTTTTGATTTAATCTAATCGTGAAACTAAATTGAGTAAATTCGTTATTATACATGAAATTACCAAGAGAAGTAGTAATTAGATGAACCAAAAGGATCAATCGCTTTTCTCCTATTGATTTTAATCTTAAGTTATTTCCAATTCTTGTGATCGAAATTTGAATCAACAAATTCCCCCCCCCCCCCCCCCCCCCCCCCCCCCCCCCCCCCCCCCCCCCCCCCCCCCCCCCCCCCCCCCCCCCCATTTTTACATTGAAATTTATATGTTTAAATATGAATTCAATTAGTTTTTGAATTACAACAATCCCTGTGGAAAGAACGATTTTTATACTACTTGACGGCTATTTGTACACTTGCAAAATATTCATCAAGTTTTTGGCGCCGTTGCCGGGGATTGTTGATTGATTCAACAAGGCAATTGAACCATACTTAGTAATTTTTACTGTTTTAATTTTTGTTTCTTTTTATCATTTTCATGTTATTCTTGTATATTTAAGATTTTCTCTTCATGTCTTCTTTAATTTTCTTTACTACTGAAAATTTTCTCTTAGTTTTGTAGCAATGAAATGGATTGATAACAGATTGGTTGATAACAAAGAAATAAATATCATTTATTATCAACTATGTTTACTATCTTATGAACAAGAGAGGTTGGATGCAAAGATTTCAAGAATATTGAAGGTGAGAAGTGATTCTTGCGGGTCGCATCATCACAATGACAATTATGAGGAGTCTTGTTTAAAGGACGAAGAACATCAAGGGATTAAGATTGATTTCACCTCTCAACTCGAAAAGATATTGGATGAATTTTTTAGGTTAAATCAAGGTTCATTTGATGGATTTGAAGTTGATTGTCGTAATCTTGTTGAAAAGGCAAATGAGTGTGAGAAGTTGATTGAGATGGAGATGAAACATCATGCTATTGGAGAAGAAGAAAAATTGAAAACCAAGAAGAATGACATGAGAAGAGTGAACCATGGTGATCTCTATGTGACATTTGAGTTTCAACTAATGGAGTTTAAAGAGATAAATCAATTGTCAAAGAAGCATCAATCTTCTCAAAGGTGGGAGAGTGTCCATTCCAAAAGCTTAGTTATTGGAAGATGGGAATATTTGTTTCTCTATGCTAAGTTCATGGAATTCTTAACAAACAAGAGGAAGAAGAAAGATGATGTGTTATTGCTATCATTTAGGCCACCCTAACAGTGGTTGAGGCGTCGAGCTCGGGACGTTAAAAAAGCGCTTCATGGGAGGCAACCCATGAGATTTACGGTTCTTTCTTCTCTCTCATTTTTACTTTCTTGTTGGAATAATCGATTGGTCTGAAATAAGTCTTATGTTACCATGCTTGTTTTGTTGTTTTGTCCGAATTGAATGCTTTAGTATTTTTGAAAACCTGACACTATTTGCAATTTGTTTGGCTACCACCTTAGATTCAAATTTGTTGACCATTTGCATGATATGAATGCGTGATGTTTTTAATTGATTCTTATGCATCATTGTTGATTACTTAGGCAAAGCTTAGGGACTCTTACAAATAGTGACCACATTTTGAATCTGGCCTAACCGTGAGTTCTTGAGCCATACACTGATCTTTTGTTGATTATGAGAATTCCACACTTAGCTATGTCTCTAGAATTTGCGCATGTTCTCTTTAATTGATTTATTGTTGTGATGCACACACGAGTCAAATTGTTTGATACCTTGAGCCTGTTCTTTTTTTTGAAAAAGACCTTGAGCCTGTTCTAGCCACCCTTATCATTGTTTATCCTTTGCTTAACCCCTTTGAGCTTAAAGAAAAATATTGTGTTTTGTGTTCTTACCCAAGTTTTGAATATCACAATATATATAAAAAAAAAAAGGATGATTTTCTTGAAGAATTAGATACCTTTTCAGTGATTGTTGCACAATGCACGTCACTAAGTTTAGGGTTGCTTTTGCAATTAGCAACAAATAAAGTTTGGGGTGGGTATACTAGAGAATAATAATAATAAAAAAATTGAAAGAAAAAAATTCAAAAGTTCACCGAGAAAAGAAGTAAAAAAAAATATATATACAAAAATCATGGTGATCTTCTTGAAAACAAAAAGAAATTGTGTTTGAAATTGGATAGTCAAATCCAAAAGAAAATGTGAATTTTTTTTCTCTAGAATCAATTCTTGAAAAATACGGTGGGGTGTTATACGTTTATTCAATCTAGTGGTATCTAACTTCAAGTTTTTCTACTCACTTACCAAAATGCCACCATCCACCCTTTATCCAGGCCACGTTACAACCGATAAAAGTCCTCTAATGTGTGTGCTCATGACATGGTGATTGATTTTTGAGAATGTTTGCAAATTTATAGTAATCTAGTTATGATGTGTTGATTGAGTGAATATTACCCTCAAACAGGAGAGTCGGTGAGGGTGTGAAGAGATTAAGTATGGTCAATCTTTGTTTGATGCTCTTTGTTTTGCCTAAATTTGAAACTGTGTGTATTTGAATCATGACGAAATTGATCGTTGAAATATTATGCAAATTGCGTCTAACTTGATTGGGTTTGAGTTTGTGTAGCCAAATGGATTGAGGTAGTGTTTTGTTTTCTTAGAGATTGAGATATTCCTCGAGGACAAGGAATGAAATAAGTTTGGGGTTGTGATGACATGCGTCATTACATGAAAATAAGACCAATTTCAAGTCTTTTTAGAAGAATTGTAACTCATTTCATTGAAGAATAATGTACTAGTTTGAAGATATTTGCAAAGGATGAAAGTAGCTGAAGAATGAAGAAAATAGCTAATATTCTGCTTTTTTCGCCCCGAGCGAAAATGTTGGTGCCTCAGGCGGCAATTTTGTGCCTGAGGCGAAAAATCCTGTGCCTCAGGCGACAATTTCACCAGAAAAAGTACCTCTCTGTTTGCCTGTTCGCCTGGGGCGAAAATGTTGGCGCCTCAGGCGAAAATTCTGTGCCTGGGGCGAAAATGCTCGTGCCTGAGGCGAAATTCTCATTTATTGACTCCGGTTATAAAAGGAAAAGGCAGATCTGAGATGAGGGATCGAAAAATAGCATTGGAAACATCAATTTTGAGAACTTTTGAAGATCAAGGAGCTTGGAGACAAGGATTTGAAGGTGGAAACACATCAAGATCATCTTGTAATCATGCTTTCTTTCATTTCTTTGATTGTAATGTCTTTTATTACTATGTGTAACTAAATTCTTATGATTGATCCTTAGGGGATTCTTATTATTATTTCTCTTGAACTATGTGATTATCATATGTTATGATTAATGAATTACGAAGTTAGTTTCTTCAATCATTCCTTGTTCTTAATGCTTTGCATAACTTGATCAATTGTGTAATGTTTTCAATTATTTGTTTTACTATGACGATAGGAATGAATGATCGATCTAGGAACGATTGATCAATTAACTTTCACTTAAGACATTTCGGATCGTTAATTGAGATTAAAGGATTAAAGGTTGTAAACCTCAATTGATCATAGATTACCTAAGACATTAGGGATCAATGATCAAGGGAGAGGATTATGTTACCAAGACATTGGGCATAATTATTTTTGATTTAATCTAATCGTGAAACTAAATTGAGTAAATTCGTTATTATACATGAAATTACCAAGAGAAGTAGTAATTAGATGAACCAAAAGGATCAATCGCTTTTCTCCTATTGATTTTAATCTTAAGTTATTTCCAATTCTTGTGATCGAAATTTGAATCAACAAATTCCCCCCCCCCATTTTTACATTGAAATTTATATGTTTAAATATGAATTCAATTAGTTTTTGAATTACAACAATCCCTGTGGAAAGAACGATTTTTATACTACTTGACGCCTATTTGTACACTTGCAAAATATTCATCACATTTCAAGTTCGATTCCTTAAAATTCGCATTCTTTTTCATCGTGTTCCGCCATCGTTAATTGCAGTTGAACATCCATCTTGTCGTATAAGGTTAGGTTACTCAGTCTTACTCAATCGACCACACTTTTTTGTTTGTTATTTTTGTTTATGTCAGTGTGATATTATCGTCTGATTTTGGGGATTATGTTGTTATTGTTGTTGTTTTGATTTAACTAACAGTAATGTTTACTCGGTCTGTGGTGTGTCTGATATTTGCAGGAGAGGTATCTAGATGTGTTGTTGTTGTGTTGGTTTTGCTGATACAACTTCTTTGAGATTGTCTTCCTTCTTGGTTTGGGAGTATAGGTGTAATTTCTGAACAGGAATGAGTGACCTATGCTCTCCAATGATAATTCTTCTTGATGATGAATCAGACGCATTTTGGTGCTTTGAACGCCTAATGCGTAGATATGTAAGCATCTTATCTTGATGCTCTCTTTTATCTTTACTTCTCTCTAGCACATTTTAATGCAATGGTTTCTTGTAAAGATATTCCGTCTTTCATAGGGTTTATAGAGAATTAAGTACTTTGATTTGCACTATAGGTTTTTACAGATTTTATTAAGAATATTTCAGATATTCAGCCTTTTCTCAATTTCTTACGATTTATGTTCTTCAATTTTTCAAGCGAGGAAATTTCAGATGCATTGGTCGCACTCTCGGGGTGGAGGCTCAAGTAAGTAATTTGGCTTCAATTACTCAATTAGTTGATCCAAAGCTTCATAAACATATATGTATTTTATTGCACATGTGCTTCTGTATTTATTTATGGTGAACTATAGAAAAATAGAAGAGATTTTCCAATTTTAATCGGGTGGTTTTATGGAGCCTGGTTTCTTATTTGGTTGGTAGTGTAGTGGTACTTGGTAGTGTGAGCATGAGAATGCAAAGTGTGGGGAAAAAAACTGTTTTTGTTTTAAATGGTTGTGAGTAGTAAGTGCTAAAATATCGAAGTGCAAAAAAGCAAGTTCATTAATTTTGCAGCATGATGCAGTGCATTTCAGGAATTTGTATGTTTAGACTTGGATTAGCAAAGTGTGTCCAACCCACTTATGAGGTGTTTTTTGAATGTGAAGTTAAAAATTAGTATCTTAGAGGTTGAGATGTTGGCAAGTAAAACCAATGGGAATCATCATGCCACTGAATTGGTTTCTGTTATGGCTTTTTGCAAATTCTTTTGGATTGAACTTATGCAGTACTATAGAGTTCAGTTGTGTTCAAGACCATCTTTTTAGTTTTCCATTTTGTAAAGGAATTTTTAATCTTTTAATAAAAAAGTTGTCCTTGAGCTTATAAGTCATAGCGTTCGATTTTGTTGATTCAGTGTTGGTTGAAGAAACAAAAGGACAGCTTAGCTCCTGAGCGGCAAGACGAAGCACCTCTTGGGGAGAAAATTAGTTGGACTTCTGGTCTCATCTTTGGAAAAGGCGAGGTAAACCAATAAAATAAAACCATTAATTAAAAAAAAAAACAAATAGATAAAGAAGATAAAAAAGACATGGCTATGAGTTGTGATCCACAACAGCAACCACATTCATCTTTCATCTAGGTTTCACATCTCATCTTTCCCACCAACATATTTTCTACCTTCTCATCTTTATCTACCTTCTACCAATATATTATCTACCCTCTCATCTTTCCCCAAACCCGTTTTCATCGTTTTTGCCATATTATCTACCTTCTAAAAATAAGTGTACCTATTATTTCATCTCTTTTTATGTTTTACTGGTTAATATCCTCAGGCTTCATATTACATCTGGAATCCTGCTATACATGATATTGTGACATTTCGGGATCCAACGCAGGTATGTTGTGCTGGTATTCTGTACTGTTATGAAATATTATTTAGCATACTTACCGTTACATGATTCCTTTTTTTTATGTAGCATTGTGAAGACAACACAGATGTGAATTTTATTAAAAGAGTTGTTGCAAAAGAAGGCAACACTGTTGAGGTACTAATACTAAATGTCAATTGAAATTTACCAAAATTAAGTATCTACTCGGTAATTTTATAAATCCATCATTGCTAAGAAAATACTCCCTCCGGTCCTTTTTATAAGGAGCAATTTGAAAAAATCACACAGACCAAGGAATCACATTTAACATAATTATTTTCATTTAATACTCTTATAAATTTAATTTTTTTCCATATATACCCTTATTTAATTACTCTTTATTCAACTAGTTTACTTATTTTTAAATTCTCTCTCATAATAAATAAGGGCATAAGTGAAATTGAACATTTAAAACATTTGAAAATTAGTCAAAGTTTCTTATAAAAAGGACCAAATTTTTTGCCCTAAGTGTTCCTTATAAAAAGGACCGGAGGGAGTATAAAAACTACATAAATGAAACTTAATAATAATGAATTCCTTTTATTTGATAAATAGAGCATATGGAAATACATGGGTTATCATGGTAAGTCTTATTTATGCTATTCATCACAAATTGTATGCGAAAAAACACATCAATTGTCCGGCTCTTTAAGACTTCTGTCTCATCAATTGATATGTCCATTGAATCCTGCAAATTAATAGGACAGATAACATCAATAGGTGGAAAATATTACCATATTAAACATACAAAATAGAAATGTTTAACAAGAGGGAAATTGAGATATATTAACAATAACATTTACAGATACAGACAGATATAAACATGAATTAAAGTTAATATACCTGAGCAACAGATTCTACATTAGATTCATCACCTTCAACATCAACTTCAAGAGGGAAATAATATAGAGAATAACTTATATACCAATCCGATTCTACATTAGATTCATCACCTTCAACATCAACTTCACCATGAATTTAGTAGTATAAAGTCTTCCATGAGGGAAATCTTTGAATTGTCTTGAAGGCGAGATATACCCGGTGAAGGGGTATCTTGTTATCAATCATCCTAAATGTGAAAAAACATTAGTTATTAATTTGCATGATTGATATAAGTTTCAGATCGTTTAGTTATGTAAAAACAAAAAGTTACCTTTTCTTAAGGTCAATGGCAGCAGAAAACACCGGGTTGAATAGTATTTTTGTAGAGTATATAGTATTTTGAACAGTTGCCCTACCTGTATTGTATTTTGAAGAGTATATTGTATTTTAAGTGATGATCATATTAAAATATATTTTTAATATCATTAGGTAAATCGGAAAAAAAAAAAAAAGGACATATTGATCCGTGAGTCACCTTGAAATATCTTAACTTTAGCCAAAAGGATGACCATAACAACATTTTCAATCTCTCCTGATGCAATATAAGAATTTAGCACGTCGACATACGAACCAAATAAGGTACACTTGAATTTATATCTGCACAATAACAACAACCTTAAAATTTAAAAAATATAAGACATAAATCATAATAAACCATAATAAACAATGAATCATAAAGCATACCCATCATGGTCTAGTTCTACAACAACCATCTTGGATTGAGTTCCATTTCTATCATATGTTTTCTCCACACCAACACCAGTCAACATTCCCATAAAATCTAAAAAATTAAGTCAAACAATAGTACGTCATTAAACTATTGTAAACTATTATTGAATAAGATAAGTTTAAACTAAAATAAAGATAAAAACTTACCAACCAGATAGTCAGTGTCATAGTGCCCAGAAAAAATTTCACTCGGGTACTAATCAAATACAAATTCGGTGGCACAAAACGATTTTCAGACAATTTTAATCTAGTTGCAAATTGAAAATTGAGCTTGTACATATGTCTCGTAGTTCTATACGAACCAATGTTCGCAGCAACACCAAAATTGGAAATCGTAAATACACTGTCCTCCTTGAGATCTTTCTCGAACTTATAGATCAGTGTCCGACGTACAGTTGCGTGAATGCGATCGCCCTATGAAAAACATAAAACTTAAAAAATCAAAATTGTATACCGTAAAATATATATATATATATATATATATATATATATATATATATATATATATATATATATATATATATATATATATATATATATATATATATATTATTAATAAATAAACATCAATAATTTGTAAAATTAATAATAATATAATTGTTGAGAAAATCAAATATTTAAGTATCCTTTAAGGACTAATATAATGATATAAATTACTAATGTAGTTATAATACTATAAATATATATTATACTAATTATGAGAATGAAGAGAATGGAGAATTTTGGATGAGATTACTTATTGCTCTCAAAGTGTGTCTTTTACATGATCCAAAGGGTGGTATTTATACTACTAAAATTATGAATACATTAACTTAGATTTACTATTGCAAGTTGACATTTACATTGATAATTTTACATTACTATTTTAAGTTGACATTATAGATAGATATTTCAACATTAATAGTAACCAATGTCATTTCAAGATAATTTTGTTGATTTTCCAATTTATTATAACACTCCCCCTTTGAAATATCTATCATGGTGCTTTATTGAAGCTTAGTCGAATTTGTGATGGGAACATACGTTGCCTCGTTAAAAACCTTATTAGGAAAAACCCATTGGGATAAAAACCTCAATAAGGGAAAAAGAGTACAACATTATGCTCCCCCTTAACCAAGCCTAGGTAATTCTTCTTCAAAGGTCTCGAAGGTGACGCATTCCAATACTTCGTACGTGTTTCTTGAAGACTGATGTAGAAAGTGCCTTTGTAAAGAGATCCGCCACATTTTCACTCAAACGAATGTATTGAATATCAACCTCTTTGTTTCTTTCTAGCTCTTGTGTGAATGAGAAGAATTTTGGAGGGATGTGTTTGGTTCTATCACTTTTGACGTAACCTTCTTTCATCTGAGTAACACATGCAGCATTGTCTTCATACAAAATTGTTGGATTCTTATCAGTTGGTAAACCAGACGTTCCTTGGATATGTTGAGTTACTGATCTCAACCATCTACATTCTTTGCTAGCTTCATGGAGGGCAATTACTTCAGCATGATTTGAAGAAGTTGCTACAAGTGTTTGCTTTTGAGATCTCCATGATATTGCGGTGTCACCATATGTAAACACATATCCAGTCTGTGATTTAGCATTATGTGGATCTGACAAATATCCTGCATCTGCATAACCAAGTAAAACTGGTTTTGTATTGTTAGAATAAAACAAACCAAAATCAGAAGTACCTCGGAGATATCGAAAAATATGTTTTATTCCTTTCCAATGTCTCTTTGTAGGACATGAACTGAATCTTGCTAGTAAATTCACTGCAAAAGCTATATCAGGCCTTGTACAGTTGGCAAGGTACATGAGTGCCCCAATGGCACTGAGGTATGGTACTTCAGAGCCAAGATCTGTTTCATTTTCTTCCTTAGGTCTAAACGGATCCTTTTCAACATTTAATGTTCTGCCCATCATTGGGGTACTCAAAGGGTTGGCTTTGTCCATGTTGAATCTTTTCAATACCCTTTCTGTATAGTTTGATTGATGTACCAATATACCATTTTTAGTATATTCAATTTGCAAACCAAGGCAGAATTTGGTTTTCCCCAAATCTTTCATTTCAAATTCTTTCTTTAAGTAATCTCTTGCTTCTTTAATTTCTTTATTGGTACCAATGATATTTAAATCATCAACATAGACAGCGATTATTACAAAACCAAATATTGTTTTTCTTATAAAAACACAAGGGCAAATAGGATTATTTACATAGCCTTCTTTAAATAAATATTCACTCAGTCTATTATACCACATGCGTCCTGACTGCTTTAACCCGTATAATGACCTTTGCAACTTTATTGCATACGTCTCTCTGGGTTTTGAGTTTTCAGGCATCTTAAATCCTTCCGGGATTTTCATATATATGTTACTATCAAGTGATCCATACAAGTAAGCAGTAACAACATCCATGAGATACATGTCCAATTTGTTAAACACTGATAAACCAATTAAATAACGAAAAGTAATGGCATCCATAACAGGAGAATATGTTACCTCATAATCAATTCCTGGTCTTTGGGAAAAACCTTGTGCAACAAGACGAGCCTTGTATCTTACAATCTCATTTTTCTCATTTCGTTTTCTTACAAAGACCCACTTATACCCAACAGGTTTCACACCTTCAGGTATATCCACAATGGGTCCAAATACTTTTCGATTTTTAAGGGAGTTTAACTCAGTATTTATCGCATCTTTCCAATTTTTCCAATCATGTCTATTTTGACATTCATTCACAGTTTTGGGTTCAGGATCATCATTTTCGTTTATGATTTCACATGCAATTGAGAACGAAAATATTTCATCAATGTTCATACTTTTTCGGCTCCACAGATTTCCTGTATTAACATAATTTATTGAAATCTCGAGATCATTCTTGTTATCAGCTTCATTATTAATGATCTCATTGTCATCATTTTGTGCTTCTTCGAGAGCACAATTTTCAATCATGGATTTGTTGTTATCTAGTGTCTTTTCAGGATCACTTTCAATCATATTCACCTTTTCTGTTTCTTTTCTTTTTCGGGGATTTTTGTCTTTGGATCCCATAGGTCGGCCACGCTTCAAGCGTGCCTTGGATGTACTTGCTACATCATTTGTTTTTGAAATATCAATTCTAGCTGGGACATTTATAGCTGGTACATGTGACTTTGTCACTCTTTTCAAATCAGTGAATGAATCTGGCAGTTGGTTTGCTAAATCTTGTAAGTGTACTATTTTCTTTACATTTTCTTCCCATGATTTATTATATGGGTCCAAATGTAATAAAGATGGTACATACCATGTTATTTCATTTTCTATGTGTTTATTTTCTCCCCCTAGTGTTGGAAATTTTGTTTCATCAAAATGACAGTCAGCAAATCTTGCCTGAAAAACATCACCTGTTAAAGGTTCAAGGTATCTAATAATAGACGGTGATTCATACCCTACATATATTCCCAATCTCCTTTGAGGTCCCATTTTTGTTCTTTGTGGTGGAGCTATTGGGACATATACTGCACAACCAAAAATTTTTAAATGGGAAATATTTGGTTCCTTACCAATTGCAAGCTGATAAGGGGTGTGTTTATGATCAGCACTCGGCCTTAGACGGATGAGTGCTGCAGCATGTAAAATTGCATGACCCCAAACAGTAACTGGTAGCTTAGTTCTCATTATTAATGGTCTAGCTATATATTGAAGACGTTTTATTAATGACTCAGCTAAGCCATTTTGTGTATGCACATGAGGAACAAGGTGTTCAACAGTGATTCCTACTGACATGCAATAATTATTGAATGATTCTGATGTAAATTCACCAGCATTGTCAAGTCTAATTTTCTTTATAGTATAATCAGGAAATTGTGCTCTTAATTTAATTATTTGTGCAAGAAATTTTGCAAATGCCATATCACGACTTGACAATAAACAAACATACGACCATCTACTAGATGCATCAATTAATACCATAAAATATCTGAATGGTCCAGACGGTGGATGGATAGGTCCACATATATCACCTTGAATCCTTTCAAGAAATGCAGGTGATTCTGTATGAATTTTGCCTGGTGAATGTTTTGTTATTAGTTTTCCAAGAGAACAGGCTTCACATGGTTTATCCTCTTTTGTAAACTTTAAACCTTTCAAAGGATGACCATGAGTACTTTCAATTATTTTTCGCATCATTGTTGAGCCAGGGTGACCTAAACGGTCATGCCATAAAATCATAGTTTTGGGGTCTTCTTTTACTACCAAATTACATTCAATTTTATGTATATATGTATAATGTAATCCCGAAGGCAATTTTGGTAGCTTTTCTAAGGTTTTCTTCTTTCCAGAAACATTAGTAGTAATATTAATATATTTCATATTGCCTTCAGTTACAGTTTCAGTGTCAAACCCTTGACGATATATGTCATTAAAACTCAACAAATTTCTCTTTGATTTAGGAGAATATAAAGCATCATTAATGACAAATTTTGTTCCATTTGGTAACATGAACATAGCATTACCTGTCCCTTCTATTAAATCAGCAGGTCCTGAGATAGTATTTATCACACCTTTAGTAGAATTTAAATCATTGAAATATTTCTTACTTTTGAGGATCGTGTGGGTAGTTCCACTGTCCGGGATGCAAATGTCTTTGACATGTTCCATGTCTGACCTTCTTAAAATAAAATCAAGATTAAAGATAGGAAAACAATAATATAATACATTCAACATTATTATTCAATAACCAAATATTACACAATGCCCACCACATAAGTCATACATATTATTAAGTAATTCAAGCACAGCACACAAGTCACACATATTATTAAGTAATACAAGCACACCACACAAGTCACACATATTATTAAGTAATACAAGCACACCACACAAGTCACACATATTATTAAGTAATACAAGCACACCACACAAGTCACACATATTATTAAGTAATACAAGCACACCACACATTATTCAAATACTTAATTAATTAGTTACTTAATTCATATTCATTTCATTTTCTTCTTCAACAAAATCAGCAGCCTCAAGGTAGGTAGTATCATTATTGGGTTCAACTTCATTAAAATTTACTTCCTTTCCCTTTTCTTCAACAGATGCCCTGTATTTTTTACACAGGTGTTCTGTTGTCCTACACGTCTTAGACCAATGTCCATTCTTTCCGCATCTAAAACAGATATCATCACGGTTCCTTGAGGAACCTTCTTGGATATATTTACCTTTACCTTGATGATTCTTATTATTTTGGTCATATTTAGGAGGCCTATAATTATTCACATATCCTCGTCCACGACCTCTACCACGAAAGTGGTTTCGACCGTGATTTCTGCCTCGACCATCAAAATGAGCTTTACCCCCTCGTCCTTTATGACGATTATGGCCACCACGCCCACGATTAAATGTTGTTGCATTTATTTCGGGGTATGCTATTGTTCCATGTTATGTAATTATCTCCGGTTATGTTTAGAATTTTGAAATGATGCTTAACGTTTGACATGTTTATATCTAAAATACAAAAGAACAGAATCAATTTTTTTAATGTATAAACAATGACAAAAAAAAATAAATTATTTTATTCAATAGCTATGATTACAAAAACCATGATTCTATCAGCTAATAAACCAGGCTAATACTAGTAATGGTAAAACAACAAATATTGTTACTATTATAAAAGGTTCTCCTAATTCTTCATATTTGGTGATCCAGAAGATGAAAAACATAAAGACAAGTAGAGTGATAAGCATAAGAAAAAATTTAAACATTTTGGAAATATGAGTAAAAGTTTGAGAATGGTATGAAAACTTATGAGTGAAGGTGAAGTATTTATAGGTGAATTTTATGAAGTGTCCGTTACGTTACCGTTGGGTTTGTGGCCGTTGGGAGATAGTGGAAAAATGTAAGCTTTTACTGTTCATGGCCGTTATGTGGCCGTTAGGGGATATGAGAAAAGTGTTAAATTTTATTGTTTGTTACCGTTGGGAATGAGTAAAAATATTCTAAGTGTGTTAAAAATCATCTAGCTCTTAAGATGCACAAATGGAGAGAACAACATGTAAAGTTATATGATAATAACTTTAAATAATATCAAATTTCAAAATCTTAATTATGAGTCTCTCGTGAAATAATATTATTGACTGAGATTTTAGTCTTCCATTAAGAATTAAAGTTAGCAATATTATAGATGTGGATTTTAGTCTTCCATTTAATATGAAGATTAGTATTATAGATGGGGTTTTTGGACACCTCCATTAAGTATAAAAGTTAGTCATACATATGGGGTTTTAATCCTCCATTAAGTATGAAAGTTAGTAATATAGATGGGGTTTTGAATACCTCCATTAAGTATAAAAGTTAGTCATAGATATGGGGTTTTAATCCTCCATTAAGTATGAAAGTTAGTAATATAGATGGGGTTTTGAATACCTCCATTAAGTATAAAAGTTAGTCATAGATATGGGGTTTTAATCCTCCATTAAGTATGAAAGTTAGTAATATAGATGGGGTTTTGAATACCTCCATTAAGTATAAAAGTTAGTCATAGATATGGGGTTTTAATCCTCCATTAAGTATGAAAGTTAGTAATATAGATGGGGTTTTGAACACCTCCATGGAAATTAGTATTATTAATTAAAAATTATCTTTTGTGATATTATGGGGATTTTAGACCTCCACACAAAACTTAAATAATATTCACACTTATTATAAAGTTCTTGACAAGTTGTGAGTTTTCTATAATAAGTGGGTAAAGTAGTAGTAATAATAATAATAATAATAGCCACTCTAATTATAAATCACTTGACAAATTGCCAGTTCTCTATAACGGGGCGAATAATAATTATAATTATCATAAGATTAAAGTAATAAGGATAGATGATATATACCTAGTGGTGGTAAATCACTTCCGATAGAAACGATCGTGCTGATAACGTGTTGAGAAAATCAAATATTTAAGTATCCTTTAAGGACTAATATAATGATATAAATTACTAATGTAGTTATAATACTATAAATATATATTATACTAATTATGAGAATGAAGAGAATGGAGAATTTTGGATGAGATTACTTATTGCTCTCAAAGTGTGTCTTTTACATGATCCAAAGGGTGGTATTTATACTACTAAAATTATGAATACATTAACTTAGATTTACTATTGCAAGTTGACATTTACATTGATAATTTTACATTACTATTTTAAGTTGACATTATAGATAGATATTTCAACATTAATAGTAACCAATGTCATTTCAAGATAATTTTGTTGATTTTCCAATTTATTATAACAATAATTACTTTAACATCCATGAGCACCATCTCCATTGAGAATGGCAGTTTATCTTTCGCCATATATTTAACATACCAAAACGGACGATTCTGACGATTATGTTCCAATTCTCCTTAGCAGGTGTGATTTCAGAAATTGCATCGTGTTTTGGTGCCATTGGAAATAGGAAAATGAAAAAAGAAAAAAATAGTAGCAAGCTGAAGAAAAAAATAAACGTATGTGAGTGTTCTAGGAGATGTAGAATGTTTGTTAAGTCTTCACGTTTAAATAGAATTAAGGGTTGAGCAATTCTAGTGTCTGCATAACTTATTGCCTAATTTTTAGGATCGGGATTTGTGGGATATAAATCAGTTTAGGAAGGAAATTATTGAATATTGTAATATTGTAAAAAAAAAAATGTGTACGTAAATTTTTTTAGGCTGAATATTGTATAAAATTAAATTGTGTACTATAGTTACCTTGTTTACCTTATTTTTTCCCGTGCTTTGTTTTTTATTTGGTTCACGAACGGAATTGGAGAGATTGATATTGTTTGACCAACTTGAATGGTTTACTCATTATTTTAATTACCATATATACAATTCTTGAACATGTTATTTACTAACAATATCCTTAGATAATTAAGTGTAATGAATGGGATTGATAGAGAAGTTTGGTAACAATATCGACATTTACTAACAAATCAGAAAATAGGGTATGCATTTATACTCATCTGATTCGGTTTTATTATATGATCATGATCGAATCAGAATTCATTAAGTCACATTTTATATGCATTAATATCATTCCATGTGTTTCTTATCAAAAATCAGAAACTAAAAGAGAGAATTTAGGTGACTTAATTATACTGAAAAGGATATTATAAAATACCCATCAATTCCTAAACTCAAACAGACTAACCATCCTCTTACGGTTCTTGAACAGGTTATCTCAGAAGCTTGATGGTATTGCTGTTGATTTGAATGAATTTGACGTGATTTTATGGGGAATGGTAAAAATTATTAGTCATTAATATTAGGTGTAAAATTTCTATGAAAGTGATTGGGATGGACATGATATGGACAAATTATTAGTCATTAAGTGATTCCGTTTATTAGGTGTAAAATTATTAGTCATTAATATTAGGTGTAAAATTTCTTTAATAATAGTAAACGATAACATGATATGGACAAATCCACTATTAAATGGTAAATTGATGCGATCCTTAATAATAGTAAACGATAACATGATATGGACAAAATTGAATAGGAGAATGAGTAATTGGACAAATCCACTATTAAATGTTGAATCAATTGAACCATAAACGTAAAGACTAAATAAACGTAAAGACTTGATAGTAATACTAAATAAATTTTGCAAAAGAAACATTAAATGTTAGGAATGAGGTTGAATGAGGAGAGGAGAGAGAAAGGAAAATATGTCTGACTTATTACATATTATAGATTAAGGATAAGGATGATGTGGATCACATGAAAAAGAGAGGAAAAAATTACGGTTAAATAATAGGTTTATGTCGTTCATGTTTTGTCAAAGTTTAGTAGAAAAAAGTCCCATATCAGTAGTTTTTAAAGTTTAGATAATATGGTCACACTATAAATAAGTGTACAACATGTTTCCGAAAAATAGTTTAATACAGTATTTGTTTGTGTGGTTTCATTTGTCTGATAGTTTCCAAAGAATAGTTTTATATAATTAAGAGCATCTAGATATCAAGGTAGATATAGATATCTCAACTATGTTGGTACCTCCAATTTTTCTATCCTCTATCTATATCTCATATATATACCTATATATAAAGATGATACAAAAAAATTTAGTGTGGACTTTTAATAGAGAGAATACCAACAATACATTTGACTTTTTTTAGCAAGAAAAATCTTTTATTAACAAGTTCACCATAACATAAGGTTTTTTTTTTTTGAGCAGCAAAAAATCTTTTATTAACAAACACATCATAACATACGACATGCCTTTTTTATTTTACATTAATTTGCATCATAGACACAGATAGGCGCGGAACGCGCCCTATCGCTAGTTATTAAATAAAAAGAGTTACTCCCTCCTGTTATATTTATGGGCAAAAAAAACTTACGAAGTGTTTAAGAAATTTAGTTAAGTGTAATTAATTTTCTTGATTTAATATAAAACATGAGTGAATTTACTAGAAATAAACCTTATTTTCTTTGGAAATCACATGCACCTTTTAAAAAGTAAATGTATATTAGGAATAACAATATTAATTAATTTAAAAGTAGTTAATTTTTGCTTATAATAATGACCAAAATTAAAATAACAAGTTTAAAATTAAAATAAAATGATTAAATCATTCAACACAATATTTATTTTATATTTTTATTTTAAAGTATGAACTTTTTCGTAATTTTTAATAAATAAAATAACTTTGATTTGTTTGGATGAAGGAGTTAAAATTTTGCAATTTTAACTTTGATTTTGGTACTTCGGTATTTTTGTATTTTCACCAGTTTTTTGTCTTTACGTGTCAACCTTTCCATCGGGGCACTTGCCACGTCACGGAACCCATGCCACGCAATGGTTTATTTTGCTGACAAGTTAAATGAGGGACTAAAACCTATGAGTATAAATTTTACGGGGGAAAAACGGGTGGATGTTTTTTTGATAGGGACGGAAACCGAAACTAACCAATTTTACAGGGACGAAAAGAAAATAAAAGAATTAAATGAGAAAAAAATAAAAGACTAAAATGTTACAAATAAATAAGACAAATGACCTGTGATATAATTTTGCTTATTATGTCCAGTAATACTTAAAATTACTAATAATTAAAATGATTAATTTAATTTATTCAACACAATATTTATTTTAAAGTATGATATATATATATATATATATATATATATATATATATATATATATATATATATATATATATATATATATATATATATATATATATCAACAAGTTTCCAATAAGACGGAGGTGCTACACAACAAGTTTCCAATAAGACGGAGGTGCTACAGTGCCGTCGCAGCGGGGTGTAAAGTAGGAAAAGGTTTTTGGAAAGAGAGAGTATATAAGATTTTATTTATGATAAAATTCGATAATTTACAAGTGAGGCAAAGACCTCTATATATAGGGAAATAAGGGATCACTATTTGATCCGGTAAAAGGTAACATTAACCTACAGCTGTCCAACCCAAATAAACAAAGGATAGTGGGATAATGCCGGGTGCTCAATGGGCCCCATCGTCACATCTGTCGCACTATCATACAAAAAGGCATCAAAAAAGCATAAAATATAATTTACAAACGGACAACTGACATAAAACTTTAATAAAGTTGATAAAGACCTATTTGTCTTGTTTTGCCGACAACAAGGTTCAGCTGAATTATAATTAACTTATTGACCAGTTAATTTATTTTTACTGGTTCTTGTCCTTCTTGGTTCTTATTGACTGGATCATGGCATCCCAGAAGTCTTCCTGGGTAGGTTCATCCTCCGGCTGAGATTCCCCAGCTAAACCTTCAAACATATTTTGCCCAACGGATCCTTGGGAAGAAGTGGACATATTATCTCCTTTTGCTGTTGAGGGAAAAGCATTAAAAAACTGGGTTTTCATATGGTCCAAAATTCTGACCATGATTTCTTCTTCTGATTCTTTAGGATATTTCCTTTGAAAATAATCTTTCAAATTAGCCATAGAGTCCTGGCTGCTATGGCCTTTGGTACTTGTGGCTTTATCTTCATTAATAACAATTTTTATCCTGGATATTAAATCCTGAATATCTTCAGAACTCATCTTGGTCCACCATTTGTAAAAGAAATTTCTTTCCAAAATGGGGATGTTAAATTCATCTTTGGATATGGTTACTGTCCACCTCCATATCCATGGGATTTGAAATTTTATGAAGAATAAACAGGGACATTGTCCTGTAATTAGCTTATTGGAAGCTATCTTTGATATTAAAGAGCTATTGTCACACCACGGAGTATATAATTCTCCTACTTCCTTAGGTAAGATTTCTAGAGAAGGACCAAATTTGATCCACCAATTAAAAAACCAATTTGGCATGGGTTTCTCCACTATTTCTGGATTTACCGAGAAAAACCAAGAATGTTTGTTTTTCGGATTTTGGTAATAAAAAGCTTGGGTAAAAGCCTGGATATAATCCCAATAATTAAAGTAAATATATTTACCCTCAGCAATTTTTATTGCCTTTTCACCATTTGGATTCAGACCCCATTCTCTTGGTAATAAGATTTTGTTTATATGACATTTACTGAAATTTATGAAACTTTCTGGATTATTATTCTGATAATAATGTGTTATAGTTACTGATTCAGTAACTGTCAGCAAAATTTCTAAATTTGGCCTTGATTTGCCATAAAGTCCAGCATATCCTCTGGATTCTAAATATCTTGTTTTAATTGACCATCCGTCAATACTGGTTAATGACAAATCTTCGTCATCAATATGGATTATTTTTTCTGTGACAGGATTTTCAAAATATTCAGATACCTGTTCTTTTGGTTCATTAACCATTATCTCTTTGTAAGATATTATCTTATTTGAAGATGAAGAAGATTGATCTTCTTTCTTAGGTGGGGCAGGCAATTGCCTAAGTTTTCCCACTGTAGTCCAATCCCCTATTAGGGAAATATTCTGTTCTTGGTAAGGCAACATATTGTTACCTCCTCTTCCGCCACGACCAGAATTACGGCCTCGGCCTCTTCCCCTATAAGGGGTTGTCATTACCCTGCAAAAATTCACGGGTTAAATAATCAGCAAGAGAATTGAGCCTGCCAACTAGCAAAAATATGTTTTGCTACAAGGGTCTTTACATCCTTCTCAATGATTGATTTAGCAGAGCTACAATCAATTCTTAAAAGAAATTTTTGATTTAATAAATCACTTTGAAATTTTGAAATACATTTAATAATGGAAAGCATTTCTTTCTTAATAGTCGAATATTTTGACTGAGTCTGGTTCCATTTACCAGAGGTGAATCTCACCAAAACTTCTTTATTAGTTTCAGGATTGACTTGTTTTAATATTCCTCCATAGCCAATATTAGAAGCATCAGTTTCTACTATTTTAAACAACTTTGGATTTGCCAAAGATAAACAAGGAAGGCATTTAACCCTAGTTTTAATTCTCTGGACTGCCTTTGTATGGGCATCTGTCCAAGGGTCAGGCTTATTTTTAAGCCTATTATAAAGAATTGCAGTATCACTGGATAAATTCTTGTAATAATCTGAAATATAATTCAAACTTCCTAAAAATCTCTGTAATTGGGTTTTGTCTAACATGACATCAGGAAATTTGGAAGCAAATTCAATGCTTCTTTCTATAGGAATTATAGTTCCTTGGTCAATCATATGACCCAGAAATCTAACTTTAGTTTGAAATATTTTCATCTTGGTAGCTGATAAGACTAAACCATTGTGTTTAACAACATTCTTAAATATTTTTAAATGTTTTATATGTTGATCAATTGTTTTAGAAAATACTAAAACATCATCAATATAAACTATTATGAATTCAGAATATGGATTAAAAATATCATTCATGATTTTCTGAAATTCAGAAGGAGCATTTTTTAATCCAAATGGAAGTACATTCCATTCAAACTGTCCAAACGGTACCGTAAAAGCTGTTTTATATTTATCATTTTCAGTTATCTGGATTTGCCAGTATCCTGATTTCATATCAAATTTTGAGAAGATTAAAGCATCACTTAATCTATCTAATAAATCTTTTTTATTAGGAATAGGATACCTAATCCATTTTAAAACCTTATTAAGAGGTTTATAATTGATTACTAATCTAGGAACTCCTCGTTCCTTCTCAGCTGCCTTATTAACATAGAAAGCAGTACAACTCCAAGGAGACTTAGAGTGTCTAATTAAACCTTTGTCTAAAAGAGATTGTATTTCTTTTTTACACAAATTTAGGTAATCATTGTTCATTTGGGCTGGCCTAGCTTTAGTAGGGATCTGACTTTCATTAAAGTCATCTATATAAGGTAAAGAAACAACATGTTTCTTTCTATCCCAAAAAGCATTTGGGAGATCATTACAGATTTCTGTAGTAAATTCCTGTTCTAAAGACTTAATTTTCTTTTTAATATCATAAGTTTCAAGTTGCTCATTAATATTAAGCACACTAATTTCTTCTTTTAAAAAACATAATTGTTTTTCTTTTTTCAAAAGGATATCTTTGACTTCATTTAACATCCTAGTTTGAGGATCTGTTATAAATTCAAAAGTAATTTTTTGATCATTTATAAAAGTAGTGATTCCCTTTTGATCAATATTAGTAATAGGCATAATGTTATGCAAAAAGGGAGTACCTAATATAATCCTGTGAGTTAAATTTTTAACTAATATAAAATGGGTTGGTAAACAAATATTTTTGTTACAAATATAGGTATTAGATAATTTATAATTAACTTGGAGTTTATCTCCTCCTGCCTGAGTTAAAGATTGAGTAGTTTTCACAAAATACTTTGTCGGAATTATTCCTTCTTGAATACAATTAAGGTCTGCACCACTATCCACTAGGGCAACCTCATTTTCAAGAATAAAACTTTTATTAATAACAAGAGTTATTTTAACAAACCATTTTTGCGATGTAACTCTTTCAAGAAGACTGAGATAGCTATTGCTACATGATGGACTGTCATCACTAGAAACAATATTTTCTATTTTATTAGAATTTTCTAATAAACTAATTCTTTTAGCTAGAACATCATTGTTTTTCTTAATATAAGAAATTTCAGATTTTAAAAGATTTATTTCTCTTTTTAAATCATTTATAGAAACAGGAGTTTCTCGTTTATTAGATTGACGAAACCTAGATAAGACTTCGCTAAGCTGATAAGGGGCTTCTGTAACTAGGGGGGTTTTTTCTCTAGAGTTATCTCTTATTAAAGTTTCTATTAACTTTCTTCTTAGATTATCATCTGATATGGATTCTAAAGCTTTTAAAGCTTCATCCTGTTCATTGGTCAAAACATTTAGACCATTCATTTCTACTATGGATTTCCAATAACTTAGTTCATTACATTGACAGTCATTACTGTCAGATGTGTCTGAAGAAGAGCTATAGCTATCCTCATTGTTAGAGGACTCAGCTTCAGATTCAGAATTAGAATTAATAAGAAGAACCTTTTCTAGCTGATTTCTAAGTTCTTCATCCTCAATTTCATTTAGGGCTTTTTTAGTCCTACATTGATTGGCATAATGACCGACCTTTCCACATTTGTGGCAAGTTATGTCAAGCTTTTTAGCTTTTCTTTTTCTACTAAAGTTAGGATTATAATCCTTATATTTTGGCTTGGAATAATTTTTTCTACGTTTTTTCTTGTAGGAATACTTGTAAGTATCTGTGGGATTTTTTCTTCTACCTTTATAAGGTTTGAATCTTTCTATTTTACCCCTCTTCTTGCTCTCAGGGGGTTTTTCAAGATCAAAAGCGAATTGTTCGCAAAATTCACCTATTTGGTGTTTTTCAGTTAATTTCTGTTTTTTAAGTTGGTTTTTAAGCTTTATGTCATCTATAATATGTAATAAGTCAGACATATTTCTCTTTCTCTCTCCTATGAAAATCATGCATTCTTCTCTGTGGTTCATTTGACATTTAATACAATTATGAGTTTTAATGCTCATTTTCTCACACTTTGAATTTAAAAAATATTTCCTTAATTTTCACGGAGCAATAAATGTGATATAATTTCAATAATACATTTATTTCTAATTATGGTAAAAATACATTTTTCTTGGCAATAGAAGAAAAATTCTTATATCATACGTTGTGTTTTTGTTGATTCTTATATTTACTTTTTTTGTGGTTTTGCATTGGTAGAATTTTGTGTTATGGTTCTTATTGCTAATTTGATGTAAATATACATGTTTTGATTTACAGGGATTCCCATGGAGATTGATTTGTGGAGATAAAGTTGAGATTCATGGAACAAAATATATGCAACATTCATATTATTGAGGTACTATTATTTTGTGCAATTGTTTATTCTTCTATTTTTCCTACAGTTATAATTAATCATGCTATGAAAGACTAAACATATATATACTCGATTCATATATATATTATGATATGATATTGATTTATATTTACCAACAATATGTAGATATCACCATTTTATTTATGTGATAGGTATTTCAGGTATAGTAATATCACTCTTTTTTTGTCTTTATTTTTTTTTATTCACTTTCTCATCAAATTTTCCTCACATCAATTTTAATCTTCTTATACTTTTGTTTAACCTATTTTTTTTTCCAGCTACAACAATCATAGGTATTTTCTTTTTCTCTTCACCTCTTTTGTGTGACTTATTTGTATGACATTTTTTTTGGTATAATTTTTTATACATTTCTATCATAATTGAATATCATGATTCGAGTGTTTGCAACGTGTATAACCATAATACATGGTTTCTAATTTTGATTACAATTGTTTTCATTGTTTATTGCAGATTCATGATCCAGTAAAAAGATAAGAATGTTATACAATCTATATATGTGATTGATCTATGGTTTTTATTTATTTATTTGGTCAAGATCTGTAATTTTTATTTTATATTGGTATTTCTAGACATCTATATCTTACATGTTAAGAAGATGAAATAATTACATGTAGTAGACATCTATATTAATGGACCTCTATGTTGTTGAGAAGATGAAATATTATATTTATCTTACATGTTTACTGAACCTCTCTATTGTTATAAAATAAAAATTTGGAACTCTCTATTTTTTTTTAATTCTTTTTATACGTATTTTTTCATCTCTCATTCTTTATTCTTTTGATTCAATCTATATATATATATATATATATATATATATATATATAAATTATTATTCTTTTATTATTAAAGCTTAAGTAAAAAGAAATGTAGAAACTTTAAGTAATTTCTAATTTATATAATTCTCTATAAGCAATCATATATAAACCGATTTCATTTTTTCTCCCCTATATTATTTGGCCTGATTACAACAACCAACACATTTCCTTTGATTTTGCCTTCAATGAAATCTATTTATATCTATAATCTATAAATCTATAAATATGATAAAACCAGATTTATTTTCCTTTCTCTCTCATCTTCTCATTTAGGCTCTGTTTGGTAACACAAATAAGCTAGCTTATAGCTTATTATATGAGCTTATAAGCTTGTTTCAAAAAATTAGAGGTGTTTGGTAACAAGCTTTTTGTACTAGCTTATAGCTTTTTTTCAGATGCTATTTCAACTAGCATTTGAGCTTATAGCTTATAGCTTTTTACACTTTATTCCATTTTTACCCTTTAATTTAATAACTACCCACTCTAAAAAATAAACTACCCACTATCAATTATGTAATTTTATATTTAATAACCACTTTAAAAGCTAATTTTACCAAACACTTTAATTTCAATAAGCTAGCTTTTCAGCTATCAGCTATAAGCTAGTTTTTCAGCTATCAGCTAGCTTATCAGCTATCAGCTAGCTTATAGCTTATTTTTACCAAACAGACCCTTATTCTCATTCCTCATACATTTGAAATTTAATGTGGTTATTAAAATTAATGACAAAAAAAAATCTGTCCAAAGTGATGATAAAAAATGAAAATGGTACATGTAGAAAAAACTGTCCAATGCAGTCCATTTGTATAATTTTTTGAACAACCAATTGTCCGGTCCAGCCCATTTGCGTATTTTATTTCATTAAACCAAATTAATAAAATTGTTGACCACACATCATATGTAAATATGATAATCCCAATTATCACATTAATTACATTCATGATTCTTGCCTTTTTTTTTAAAACGCATCATTGATTTATTGATTTGTGAAATAAAAGTCATTCCATTTGTTAGACCAATAACGTGTTTTTAATAAGGAAAAGTTTTTCTATAACATTAAACTGATATAAATACAAATAATAAAATGACTTAAAAATTTATTTGAATCTTTTTATGACAAGAAAAAAGTTGTCTAAATATAGCAATAAGAAATTCCCCAATTTTATGCGGAAAAAAAAAATTCACATAAACTGTTCAATTAATACTTTTATTTTTGGCCAAAATCGTATAAATGGTAATCAATTATGTAATTATGTAATTAAAGAATGACATAAAAAAAAAGCTGTACATATGAGAAATATATGCCATTAAGGACTAAGGAATTAATGATTGATGAATATACATAACCGATAAAATAAGAATTATTCTTACTATTAAAACAATTTAAAATAAGAATTATTATTAGTCATTGCAATTGTAATAGGATAAAAAAAATGATTGTAAACATGTTTATTAAAAAAAGGAAAATGCTTTAGTGTACGACACAAATTGTCGTCTAAACCGCACGACTTATTATTCCAAGCGGTGGTTATACATTTCTTTAAGTTTCTTTTATATTTTTTTTCTATTTTGTTTTTTTGGCCAAGAGATGGTTATCCTAGGACCAATTTAATATCTAGCACTATATATGATTTATAGAGTATTATATTTTTGATAAAAATTAGTTCAACTCGAAATTTGGTGTTTGAGTTCGACACAATTTTTTTTTTAAAACTTAAATTCGGGTTGTTTAACATTTATGAACAATTCATTACTTATCACAAGAGAAATAATTTTTTAGGTTCATAGAATATTTAAATATAATCTATGAACTAGAAATGGAATGGAGATTAGTCACCGTTAACAACGATAAAAATTTCGTACCTATATCATGGTCACACATCAAATATCCTATAAATCTAAAAATATATTTACTTTTTTATAAGAAAAATTGGTGGAATAATACTTAAATTTCTCACTATGAGACCAAACCTAACGGTTTAATAGTAAAATGTTTTTGTAATTAACTAAGTACAAAAATATAATTTAACATTTTAAGGATTTTAAGGATTTAATTGATATGCACTGACGGTGTAAAATAATTTTACACTGTCAATCAATATCAACCGTGTTTTCCGCCACGTCACCCCACTTTCTTGATATATGACATGGCAAAATAGTGGTTGTTTATTGGACGATGGTGTAAAATTATTTTACACCGTCGGTACATATCAATTAAACTCTTATTTTAATTAATCAAAAAGTGCCATTAGATGGACTTAATTAAGTAACAAAGGCTTGAGGCAAATTAAGTAACGGTCGTGCAACATAGACGAACAAATCTGTCGTGCTGTATAGCACTGCTGTTAAAAAAAATGTGTGATATCCTCTTTTAATTTATTTTTAAAAGTTGAGAAGTTTTATACGATTTTGTTTATAATTCAAAATTACAAATTTAGAAAATGACTACTATTGTACAAATTTATTTGTTGGTATTTATTTACACTTTTAATTTTAAGATATTTCATCCATAAATCAGGGAAAATAATTAATGTGATTATTTGATGTCTTTCTGTTCTTAGTTTTTATTTTTTATTTTTTGTTCTCATATCTTATTTTTCTTGCAAATATATGATGTATATTTTTTTATCAGGATTTACTCCCGATTTTTTTATTTTTATTATGATTTTGTCAATATGATGTTTTATATTGGATTTAATCATCTGTTATATTTCATTTGCTGACATGTAGAAAGAATGTGAAATGACTCAATTAAGACCAATATAATTGCAATTGAGGAGAAAATTGATTTATTTTTTATTAGGTTAGGATTATTTTCCGTATTATTTTTTATTTATTTAGAGAAGACCACCAAAGAGGAGAAAGGGCGATATAATTTCCCAGACTCCTTTATTCTTTTCTATTTGGTTAGTTAATCTTTATTAAATTATATAAGATTGTAAATATTCATGTAGTTGTCATTAATTATCTTCTATTAACAATTACAATTTTAATTTTTCAGCTTAAAATAAAATATATTGTTGATAAGTCAATAAATTTACAAACGCATTTTTACTCGTGGCATTTCGGGATAATGCCCTTCCATCTAATTTACAAATGCATTTTTACCCATGATATTATTTATAATGCCCTTTCATTGCTTATACCGTGACATTTTTACAAAGAAGAGTTTAACTTCATTTACAACAATCTAAATCCTGCATTACACATAAACTCAATAAAAATGCAAGGATATTTTGGTCTTTTAAAAAATTAAACATACTTCTCTCTCTTCTATTTCTTTTCTTTTTTTCTGTTAAACCAATCAACACATCAAATCTACTATATTTCTCATCTATTTCTCTCTTCTCACACTCTCTCTCTCTCACCTATTTCTCTCTTCTCATTTTCTTATCACAACCACACACACCCTAAGAAATTATGAGCAAAGTCTCTGATTAACTTTTATTTAATTGCAAAAATTTACAGCTTCAACCTTCTTTTTTTTCCCTTCAAAATTTACAGTGACATCAAAATGATTTTGTTTAATAGCGAAGGACCATTTTCAATGTCACAGGTCTTAAAAGATCAAGTTTATGTGCACAGTTTTTACGGTCGTTCTACTCTACTATAGTTCCTTTGCTTTTTTTTTTTTTTTTTAAAAAAAAATAAAGATGATGTGGCAGCTGAGTCACTTAAGTGACTTATCACATCAGCATTGACTTTGTC
Organism: Trifolium pratense; assembly: GCF_020283565.1. Classification (NCBI taxonomy): domain Eukaryota; kingdom Viridiplantae; phylum Streptophyta; class Magnoliopsida; order Fabales; family Fabaceae; genus Trifolium; species Trifolium pratense. The sequence continues at coordinate 17,342,577 of NC_060059.1, forward strand.
AAAATTGACCTTTTGCAAAATGGGGTAAATATAGGGGGCCACAAGTGCTATTTTGAAACATAGAGGGCCAAAATTGCAACTTTGCAAAACTTGGGCCAAAAGTGCAATATAGCCAAAAATTGATTATATTTTTTTTGACAAGAGGTAAAGGATTAATTTTAGACTCAACTAATTAAGTTTTTAAGTTCTCGCTTCTTTGCCACATGATGCGAATAACTCTAGCATGTGTTAAACTTGAAATTCTCATATCCTCCACCTTATGTGGACAAAATGATTCCACTTGACGAACGTTAAAATGATCGTTTATGAAAATTTACTTAGTGGTCATAAATAAAAACATGAAAATTTGACTATTTATCTACAATTTTTCATTATTGACTTTTTACGACTATAAAGACATCTTTTATAATTTATATTAAAAAATTGCAAATTTTATAAAGAGTTAAATAAATTTTTTATTTTTATAAATATCTCAAATTTCGTTTTTACTCTTTATAATTTTTTTTAACAAATTTTGGTTCTCAAATATTTTTCGTAATAACTTTTAGTCTCTGCTTTTAAGTCAATTCATCTGTCTTATTTTTCGTAATGACTTTTAGTCTCTACTTTTAAGTCAACTCATCTTTTGTTAAAAATTCTAAACTTCAATAGGAGAATTTCGATAAATTTTTTAACTAAAGATGGATTTTTAAATGCCAATTTTTTTTTTTGACGAATTAAGCGTCACAAACTTAAAAATTGATATTTAACTCATCTCATGTTAAAAACAATTAAAATTTTGCAAGATAGATTTCTATATATTTAATAAATATGACTGTGAAAAAAATTCAAAATTCCGATAGGAGAGATTCTAAACATGAATAAAAAAACTCTTTTAGAAATATAAAGAGTGCATATGAGTTGACTTAAAAACAAGAATCAAATATTGTGACAAAAAATATTTAAAGGACTAAAATATGCTAAAAAGAATACAGGGACTAAAAATAAAATTTAAAATATTTATAGAGATGAAAAATTTCTTTTAACTCTTTTATAAATATATTTTTTACCCGTGCTTGGCACGGGTCCGGATACTAGTTACATAAAGATAAGCCCTCATTAATACATGTACTAATAATTTGGCCATAAGTTAAATCAGAATAATTAATATTTATTCCATCATTATTGTTTCTAAGAGTTTGTCTTATCCTTTCAGCAAAAAGATGAGGCAAACCATCTACAAATTTTGATTTCCAATGCATAGAATTGGGATTATTTAATTGAAAAACTCTAGATAGAAAAGTATCTTTATACCATCTAAAGTGAGTTAAAGATGGGCATCTAAGATTTTGCAATAATGTTTGCAATTTCTCGGCAATGGGTACATTAGTTCCTACAAAATGTTGTAGAATCGAAAGACATAGTGTATAAACTGCATCTTCCTCTCCGGTAGTAGTGATAGTAGTACTACTACTTGATGTTTCAGTTTTAATAAGTTTTTTATGAGAAAGAATTTCTTTCTTCTGAGCATCAGTGAGGTAATGATCCCACCAACCTCTTAATTGGCCAATAAAACCAGTCGTTATAAACGAAGCTATAGAACTATCAGAATTCCCTTGTTGTTTACACACAGAGGAATACATGATTATCCTATGTATCATATCAATAATTTGCTTATCATTTAAGCCATCAATATTCCATTCATAAATGGCCTTTCCAGAATAAGAATTCTGAAAGGGTTCAGTTTCTTCAAAGAGTAAATCTTGAGGCGATGGCCTCTTATAGTAGTATTTTTCTACTGGCTTAGGAGCATAAATAGGATTTATTTGTGCAACCTGATCATTAATCTCTTCATTAGCAAATATTTCTGTTAATTGATCAATATCTTCTATATCAGAGGTATCAGACATACCTTTTTGAGATAAAACATTTAAGCGCATCTGCTTAAGCTTTTCTTCTAAAACATGAATGAATTCATTATTATTAGATTTTAATTTAAATCCTTCTACCGCTATAGGTGGTTGAATGATAGGGACATCTTTATTAATAATAATTTCTGAAGACTCCATATCACTTTTATTCTTTTCTAATTGTCTTAAAATTAAATTTTGCTTAGTTAATTGTTCTTCAAAAAGTAATTTTAAATCAGTAATGTCCTTTTCTAGGGACATAAATTGGTCACCTAAACAAATAAGGAAAGAATTAGTGTAATTCTGGGATTTAATTATCGCATTTAATTCTTTGAGAGTAATATAATCATTCTCAGCCTTCTGATTCTGAAGATTCAGATAAGCTGTAGCTTCAACATTTTTCCCTAGACTTATAGTTTGTTCAGGAGGGAAAGGAGAAACTATAATTCCTCCATTATGGATATTCCAATTTTTATTTTGTAACACCATAATTTCGGTTTTGACTTTGTTATGAAAATGTTTTATAAACCATTTTACAAAAGGAACATAGCTTTGTATTTGAGATAAATAATCATAATAATTATCTCTAAATTCTTTTAATTCAAAATCTTTGAATTTTTTGAAATACCAATTCCTGAAATCTTTATATCTTTCTTGGTTGAACTCATCATTTATGAGTTGCCTCCAACTACTTCCTGGGGAAAGATCCATCATAAATGGAAACTCATTTCAGATTGGGTAGGAGATTCCCTACTCTGAGAAATATTTTTTTGATATATTCCTTGAGGAATTTTATTTTCACTTATGCGAATATTTTCAACGGATTCAATATCTTCTCTTATTTGAGAAGTAGAGGCTCTAGAGAGCTCTAAAGGGGCAGTGTGGAATTCACTAGTAGAATATCTAGATGACATAGTTCTAGGGATTTTTATAATCCTCTGAGGAGTAAATCTTATTTCAATATCTCCTTCAGTAGTTTGGGAAATCTGGTCTGTGTCCGTATTTATTATAGGATCAGGATCAACCTCTTGAGGTAGTGTCCAAGTTTCAGGAAAATTTATTTCATCCCATTTTATTAACCTATTTTGAGCAATATTAGAGGTTAACAAATTTGTTTGGACTAACGTTGTGGATCCAGAAAACGAAATTTGTTTCGCTTTGGGATTAAGAGTATTTAAAACTCTGTAATAAACCCTATAGCATATTGCCATTATTTCACTACCAGTTTTATAATTATACCCATTGGTATGGACTGTTAATTGCATAGCATCACTTAGGTGCTTATCAGTTAAAGATAGACTTAAATTAGGTGAAACCTCAAAATATACTGGTCCATGACACAGACTGGTTTCTATTAAAGCAGCTAGAGAAGGTTTAAAATCTTTACACCTACCATCTCTAACATAAGCCATTATACTAGAATTTAGTCCTAGCATAGTTAAAGGTTTAAAGGCTATTTGGATTAATCCAATATGGATAAAATTATATCCTTTAAAAGGAAGTAAATCTGCTTTACTTAATAATTTTATAGTCTTGGTATTACCAGAAACTTGAATTGTTCGTTCGACTGTTTTAACAGCATAACGAGATAATAAATCAAAAGTTCCAAATTTATAAATTTGTTTAGAAGGGACAGAAGGAATAGTCCATCTGTTTAATTTTTCCAAATTCTTTGGATATTCTATTGAATCCTCATTTTTTATTGAATTATTTAGATTATTATCATAATCTTCAGAGTCGTCCATAATAACACAAAAGTTGTTATGACTGACAAGCTAGTAAATCTGTCTGATGAAACTACTAATAAAATTTTCTCAACCAATCTTCAGTCTTCTGAGCAAACGCAAATAGCGTTTAACTATCAACCCGAAGGGATAGACAGACCAAGTCTCAAATCTCAGAAGTTACATAGTTCTTAGGAAAAACAGGCAAAAGATCAACCAACACCCCTTATATATATATATATATATATATATATATATATATATATATATATATATAACATACCCTCCCTCTGCCGCGACACTTACAATTTTCAATTAAAAAAAATCCCTAATTCCATTACTGCTCATAAATTTCTGTTTCTCTCTTTCGCCGATTTTTTCTTTCTCGGTTGATATTTTCTTTCTCTTGCGCTAAAAAAACCCTAACTATGTATCAGGGTCCTGGATTCCGATTCCACACGTACAATAGTCACATTTGTAGATAAATTTCATCATAGGCACAAAACAAATAGCTTAACGGATGCATGAAGATAAAATAAACTTAATATAGTAAATACTCGTAAACAATGGTGACCTTGAGCACAGTTAGAGATGGACGAATGTCCAAACCTCATATTTAAAGAGGTACCAAATATATTTTTTATAATAGACACCAATTTTTTTTTAATAATTTATATAATATTTCTTTTAATAGTATTGTAAATGGTTTGAGGATATATATATATATATATATATATATATATATATATATATATATATATATATATATATATATATATATATATATATATATATATATATATATACTGTGAAATCAATGTACTTCGTAAGTTTGCACAATTGTCTTTTATTTTTACGAATGTATGAAAAAAAGATGAAAGAAAATAAAAGAGAAAAATTCTAAAGAAAATATGAAAAACAAAAAAAGAGGTCAAAGAAATTATACATGTAGTATTACATGAAAAAATTGAAGAACGAATTCTAATATATTATGATGTTATGCATATAATTTTTGGTTGCGTATGTTTTTAGTGATTAATATGCACGAGTCTAAAAGTCGTATTTAATACATGAGAATGAGAGAATTGTGTATGATTTAATAATATTAAAATTTTAATTTCCTTTTAATTTAAACTTCATAATTGGTTGGTGGTGGTGTCATGCATGTAATTGGTTGGTGGTATTTTTGGTGAATAATATGTATGACTTCAAAAGTCTTTTTTTTTTGTCTAGTCAAATGTCATGCACCTTATGGTCTTAAATATAAGCAAAAGTCAAAACATATTTAGTCTAAATTTGAGCCAAATACATTTTGACTTTTGCTTATATTTAAAACCGGCGGGAATATTTAACATATGAAAATGGAGAAGATAAATTGTCTATTATTTGTTTAATATTAAAAAAAAATGATTAAACTTTATGGTATATTATTTGTGTTTTCATCATTTTTTATTTAAAATTTGCAAAATTTAAATTTCTAAATTAAAAGTAAGATTTTCTCAATTATACATTAAGTTCAAAATTAAATTCTTAATCAAGAGAGTATTCAAGTTTGCATAAACTCATATTTAACTCTTAGTCTCTCTTCTCGGGAACCATTTATCTATCTATTTAATGAAACATATACTTTCAAAACTCAAATTTGCATCTCAAAAGAAACACATGATTTTCAACCTATAGATCACATTTTTCATTGAGAATTATAACAAGGTTTAAATGCACTTTTAGTCACCCTCTTTTAATATTTTTAAATTTTTGGTCCCCTATTTTAAAACTCAGCTTTTTGGTTCCTCTATTTTAAAAGTCAACATTTTTTTAGTCCCCTCTTATTTTATCGATGTGGCACCGTAAATGATGACTTGGCAAGATGAATAGGAAAAAAAAATTCAATGTAATTATGTTATTTCTTTTATGATTTAAAATTTAAACAAATAAATATAATTTTATTTAGGGTTTGTTTGGCAAGATCCAGAAACTGACTTGTAGCTTATGTCTTATAGCTTATAAGTTTATTTTAGTAACTTATAGCTTATTTTTCAAACACTCTTTAAAGTAATTTATGAGCTTATAGCTTATGGCTTATCATTTTTCCTTCCATTTCCACCCTTATGATTTTACCTAAAAATCGGTAACAAAATGGATACCTAAAAAAAATTGAATATGATGAATATTCATTCTTATCGTATGTGGAGAATGATGGATGGTGTAGATTCTGGGTATAAGGCAATGGTGTTGGATCAACATGTTATTGAATTGGGTTTATATGCTATGAATAAGATGGAAGCAGCTCATATATGGGTGGAGTACAATGTTAAAGACATATTGCAGAATGTTGGTTGGTTGCCCTGCATTTATTGAGTTAGGTCCCTCGAGTGGTGAAGATTCTGATGGTAGTCAAATCTGTGAATGGAGTTTGTTTTGATGATAGTGAAGAAGATAGGGCTGACTGTGTAGATGATGGTTTTGACATTACTGAATTACCTTTTATTGTCGCTAATACAACTAGAAGTAAGAAAAAATTACTAGTGAAAAGGAAAGGTGACATGGGTGAGTCAAGTGCTGTTGGAGAAGGATTTGCTGCTCTGATTACCAAAGTGAGGATTTGGATAATTCTGATCCTCCTGAGGGGGGTGGTGGTACAAAATACCCAAAATTTAGAAAGGAGCCGATGGGCAAAGACTATGAATTTAAGAAAACGATGGAGTTTACCTCACTTGAAGAGTTCAAAGATGTTAATAGAGATTGGAATGTGTTGAATAATAAAGAGATAAAGATGCCTAAAAATGATTCACCGAGAGTAAGAGTGGTGTGTACAAGTAAAAATTGTGACTATTTGGTATTTTGTAGTAAAGTTGGTGGCCAATACACTTACCAAATAAAGAGTTTCCAAGGGATACACTCATGTATGTCCTTATGTAATAAACAATAAGTCAGCAACATCTAAGCAAGGATGTAAAGGTGACCGAGATTATGCATGACAAGAGAAGGACTCATTCACTTCAGGTATCTTTTGGTCGTGCAAAGGAGGTAGTTGAAGGAGATGCAGCAAAACAATACTCACTTCTGTGGAGGTATGCAGCAGAGCCAAGCTTGAATAAATGTTGAGAGGCCAACTGGTACACTTGTTCCTAGGTTTGGATCTTTTTACTTCTCTTTTGATGGATGTAAGAAGGGTTTTATTGAGGGATGCAGACCCTTTATTGGTGTGGATGGCTGCTTCCTCAAAACTAAGTATGGTGGTCAGTTGCTCATAGCAGTTGGCAGAGATGCAAATGATGAGTATTTTCCATTAGCTTTTGGTCTAGTGGAAACAAAGATGCAAATGACTTAGGCTCAAATCTTATTAGTTTTACTTCAAATTGTATTACTTGAGATTTAAATTTTATTAGTTGTATTTAACTTACAATCATTTAATTTTACAGAGGAATGATGGTAATGCATGTGTAGATGCTGGAACAAATAAAGTCAATGCAACTTCTGTTACAAAACCCAAAAAACCATTGCTCAAACATTTGGGACTTCAAAGAAGAACTAGTGGAAGCCTTAAGAATTGCAATGTTAAAAATCTCAAAGGTAGTGGTTCCTCATCAAATGTTCCTCTTGTGATTGATGATGATGCTGATGCTGAAGCTGAACCTTATAAGGTTCCAAATGAGATGGTGATCAAATAGATGGTGAAGAGCACTTATTGATAGTAAAAGTTGGTTTATACCTATTAACAAATGTAACTTATTAATAGTTTAACTGATGCTGAAGCACATAATGTACCCATTTTGATAGTTTATGCACACAATGTGCTTATTTTGGTACTTTATGGACTAAAATTGTGCTTATTAGGAAATGTTTGTAATTTGGTACTTCATGCACATAATGTGCTTATTTTGATACTTTTGCACATAATGTGCTCATATTGAAATTTTATGCAGTAAAATTGTACCTATTAAGACATGTCCTAATCAAGGTGTGCAAAGAGTGCAAATTCAGACTGATGCTCTAGTTGTTGCAGAGTGTATTCTAGGAAAGAGAACAAATGCTAGTTTAGAGCCTATTATTGTTTATTGTATTGAATTAATGAGCACTTTTACTTTAGCTACTGTGTGTTATATTAGCAGACAAAACAATGTAGAAGCCCATACGTTGGTGGGTATTGCAAAACATGTAGGATCAAGAACATGGATGGGGCATGTCCCAGACTGTTATGAGGCCTTTTACCAGTGTAATCCTGTTATTGTGTTTTAATGCAATTGTCTTTCCTTTCAAAAATAAATAAATTTGGTACTTACGCACATAATGTGCTCATTCACTAATTTTGCTACTTATGTGATTATGATTATTTTATATTTTTATTTTAAAGTATGAATTTTTTCGTACTTTTTAATAAATAAAATAACTTTTTTTTATCATCTTTCAAAAAAAATTGCAAATTAAACTGACACTATATATTTTTTTTACTAATATTGAATGTGTTTAATTTTGAGAAAATACAAAAAGAAAACATATTTTAATAAATAAAATAACAATGTTTTTTTTAGGAGCCAAACATTAATCAATACACATAGATTAAGGTTGATTCATACGCATAAATAAATAAATGAAGAAGGTGGGCCGTTCAAAAGAAAAGAAGGGAAAAATTAGGTTAAGCAATTAGGTTTAAGTTTGCTTATGGTAGCAGTTTTATATAAACTAGGTTAAGCAAGAAAAAAAAAAGGAAAAATTAGGTTAAGCAATCAGGGTCCTGGATTTCGATTCCACCCTACCGACGAAGAAATCGTTTGTTTCTACTTGAAACGGAAACTGACAAGAAAGTTACCACCGTGTTTCGATCATCTCTCCGTTATTGATATCTACAAATTCGAGCCATGGGATCTTCCAAGTTTATCGAAATTGAAAACTAGGGATTTGGAATGGTATTTTATCAGTGGGTTGGACAAGAAGTATGGTAGTAGTAGTAACAGGACGAATCGTGCTACTGATAGAGAGGTTACTGGAAGACTACTGGCAAGGATCGTGTTATCAAGAACGGAGAGGTTATTGTTGGAATGAAGAAGACTCTTGTTTATCACTTGGGTAGGGCTCCACCAGGGCCGGTTCCGAGATTTTGGAGGCCCAGGACAAATAATAAAAATGGACCCCTAGTAAAAAATTAAATTAAAAAAAATATTATTTATTTAAATTATAAATAGTATTAAGTATTAACAACATAAAAATAGTCATTTATCTGTGTAACTAACATAAAGATAAGTTCATTCCACAATAAAAATTGCAACTTAATTTTATAAATTAATTCTTTATTTTCAAATAAATAATAAAATGTAGATTTAAAAAAAAAATAGTGAAGTTATTTATAAATTATAGAGTGAGTTTTTTTTAGAAAAAACTCCCCCATGTTAAAAAAGGAAACAATTTTAAAAATAGTTAATGAAATGTTCATTATAAATTGGATTACATATACCCAAAAGAAAAGGATTACAACAAAATAAAAGTAAACACTAGGCCAACATTTAATTTGTGTTCAAAATTCGCAGAACCAATACTTGACTACAATTACTTTGATGGCCTTGAAAAAAAAAGTATTGAGGCCCCCAAAATTTGGAGGCCCTGGGCTCGGGCCCTGCCTACCCTGGCCCAAAACCGGGCCTGGGCTCCACACGGTGAACGTTCCAATTGGGTTATGCATGAATATAGAATCATTGATCAATCATTGGCCAAACATGGATTACATGATGCATATGTTCTCTGTAGGGTATTTCAGAAGAGGGTTCGGGGCCAAAAAATGGGGAGAAATATGGAGCACCCTTTGTTGAAACTGAATGGGTTGAGAATGTTGTTGAAGAAAATGGGGAGGAGAAATATGGTGCACCCTTTGTTGAAGAAGCTGAATGGGAGAAGAATGTTGTTCAAGGACAGATACTTTCCTTGCCACCCGTTAATAAGGAAGTTTTGAAACAAGATTTGTCCGCTTCTGATATCAACGAATGGGTGGATTCGCTGGTGGCTGTTGATGATGATTATGTTGAAATGTTTGATCTTGACACCAGTGTCACAATTGGAAGCGTCGTTGAAGGACGGATACTTCCCTTACCGCCCGTTAATAATGAAGTTTTGAAACAAGATTTGTCTGCTTCTGATATCAACGAATGAGTGGATTCGCTGGTGGCTGTTAATGATGATTATGTTGAAATGTTTGATCTTGACACCAGTGTCACAATTGGAAGCGTCCTTGAAGGACGGATACTTCCCTTGCTGCCCGTTAATAATGAAGTTTTGAAACAAGATTTGTCCGCTTCTGGTATAAATGAATGGGTGGATTCGCTAGTGGCTGTTGATGATGATTATGTTTAAATGTTGGACATTGACAAGGATAGTGTCACATTTGAAAGCTTTGTTGAAGGACAGGTGCTTCCCTTGCCGCCTGCTCGTGCGCATGATCCTGATTTCGATGAATGGTTAGCTGTTGATAACGAGTTTCTTGACACTAATGGATACAATGCTGAGGATTCAGATTTTGATGTTTCCGCCTATCTCACAGATTTGGGTGATATTAAGAATATTGACGAAGTTATAGATCCGTCTGTTGATGAGTACATTTCCCAACCCTCTCCAAGCACCACCACAACAACCATTGGCATTACCTCAACCAACAACAAACCAAATTATGAACAATGTTGTTTCACATCCACCCCATATTTTACAAAATGTTATGCCATCTGCTGAGAAAAATGTTGCTGAAATGACATTAATGTCACCAACTCAAGATTATATGGAAGTTTCTCAAATTGATGGAACTAAACCATATATTGACAAGCTAGATAAACCAATCAATAGCATGTTTCTTAATCCTCCTATTGTTAATGATGACACATTGGATTTGGAATTAAAGCTCTGAAGTTGTAAAGGAATTCATTCCTATTGTTTAGTGTTAGAGAAATGAAATTGTTACAAATAAAACAAAATCATCTTTAATAATATATTTTATCTTGAAATAAAGTTGCTACCTTATTGAATTTATTGAGTATTATGAAGAAAGTAGTTAATTAAAGACTTAATTGACATTTGAGTATACAAGAAGACGACGCTAAACATAAGGAGGCCACATATCTTTATGATTTCAATCACCACAATACACACACATAAACATAATAAATATCTATGGTTATAACTAAGGTTTTACTCGTTCACAAAACCTCCTCGCAGCCGTACCTAAAACACAACTTAGTTACGACCAAAATGAGGAAGTAAAAGCCATCTCAATTAAGGTTTGATACAAGCACTCACAAATATACAAACTTGGTTAGAGATCATAGTAGAATCTATTGCAGTACACTCTATACCACTGTTTTACAAATCGGGCCGGATATTGAACCGGCGTGACCTTCGCTACTAAATTAATAAACTAAATCGTGTAGTCATATTCTGGTATATGACAATTAAGGTTTGTGCATTACATTTAGTAAAAACTTTGATACTATATCAGATAAAACGAGCCAACAAGTAAGATATTGAATGAACATCGATACTATAATTGCAATGTCTATTCCAATTATACATGTTAACTGCATGGACTAGATAAGATGCTCACTTCCTCTAGTCCTCACGACTCATTGCACAATAAATCTATGGTTTTCAAACTATGAGTAGCCTAAACAAAAAACTAAAAGCTTGTTCCTTATTAAATTAGATTCATGTTAATGACTCATTTAGGAGATTCCGAAGATCATTCACATTAGGTCCAAAACAATCATATAAATAAATTGGACACAACATCTTTATCTAACATCTTATTTATAAAGTGCTCAATCTCAATTTTTTCAAGCAATGTGAGACTCTCAACCTCACACTTGCTACCTATGAAGTATGAAACACAAACACTTGAGGCGGCACCTATTATTTTGAGCTATGTCATTTTCTAAAATTATTATCATTGTCAAACATTTTTAACAGGAGGGACCAACATGAAACCTACAGAAAAGATAAGGGACCAACTTGAAATCTAAAATAAAGGTATGAGACCAAAAGTGCAATTAAGCATTTTTTTTAACAAAATAATTTTTCTTTTTTTTTATAATTGGGAATGAGGTTGCCAAAAATAATCTGGAAAAAAAAATTGAAAAAAAAAAAAACTGACAAAAAAAATTCTGGAATTTTTTTAAAAAAAAAAAAAACTGATTGGTGACGTGGCAAGCCCAAAAATACACGTGGCAGTGTCACGTCATCCTCCGCTAAACCCATGTGGACCGCAGGGACTAAAAACATTGAGTGATGAAATTTTAGAGACTAAAAAGTGTGAAAACAAACTTCATGGACTAAAACGAAAATTCTGTGAAACTATAGGGACCAAAAACATATTTAACCATACATTTAATATAAAAGTAGCTTTTTTTTGTCAAATAACCTAGTAAAAATTCTCCTTAAAGGTGAATAAGTGGTGTGTCTTGGGTTTGAACCTCTGCTTCTGCACATATAATTGTGTGATATCCCTACCAACTGAGTTAAGCTCAAGAGGATTATTAATTAATATAAAAGTAGTTTATCAAACAGCTTTTGACTTAAAAGTGATGGATCTTTATTTTTTTTTTCAAAAATCTTTTATTATCTTTATTTTAATTGAATATTTAATGAATAATTTAATAGCATTTATAATTTTTACTTATAATATGAAAAAAAAATATTAGTTTTTATTTTGTGGTGTCTTTTGTTTGATAAATAATTTGTGGTAATTTGTGGTGTCTTTTCAATATGATAATTTGTGGTATTTTATCAAACACCTTTTAATTTAAAAGTGATTTTATAAAATAAAATAAAAAAAACTTAAAAGTAACTGTTAACTTTAAAAAAAAAAACATGTTTAACTTAGACTCAAAAAAAAACTTAAAAAAAAAACATGTTTAACGCTTAACTAAAGAAATAAAAATGTATATATTTTTTTTTGACTGGTGATGTCTGTTATTAAATATTTTATTATTTAAAATATGTATTTAAACTATGGGAGCTGATTATATAATTATTGTACTCCCTCTGTCTCATGATAAATGAAACATTTGCAAAAAGATAAATATAGTTTTAAATAATATTTTTTCAACCTGTAACTAATTAAAAAATATGATTTTGAAATTATTATCTTTTGTTTTACATTTATCGTAATGAAAATATATCAATAATTAATAAAAATGGTTTAATAAAATCATTTTTTCTTTCATTTATTAAAATATCCGATATGATGCTTATGATAATATAGAGAATGCTTTCTAAAAGAGAAAAATTAAATTATAGTCTTTTTTTTCTTCTTTTGACGCGCAATTAAAGTTCGTCAACGTAATATTACAGACCTTCATGAATGCATTTCTTTAATATCAATGAATATTTTTTTTATAAAAGGCCTCATTCCTCTCCATCCATTGCATAAACTATCATCAACCACCATGGCTAACAATAATCATAGCAATACTATTTTCCCGTGCAGATTGTGCAACCAAGTTTTTCCAAACATTCAATCACTCATAACTCATATTGAGTCTCATATGCTTCAAGAAAACCTTGCTTTACTAAGGCTAAACAACATTAACAACCCTCATTTTGAGACTCAGATTGAACAAATTCCCAATCCTCTCCAAGCACCACCACAACAACCATTGGCATTACCTCAACCAAGCCAAATTATGAACAATGTTGTTTCCCATCCACCCCATGTTTTACAAAATGTTATGCCATCTGCTGAGAAAAATGTTGCTGAAATGACATTAATGTCACCAACTCAAGATTATATGGAAGTTTCTCAAATTGATGGAACTAAACCATATATTGACAAGCTAGATAAACCAATCAATAGCATGTTTGTTAATCCTCCTATTGTCAATGATGACACATTGGATTTGGAATTAAAGCTCTGAAGTTGTATAGGAATTCATTCCTATTGGTTAGTGTGTGAGATATGAAATTGTCAAGTCACTAAGTTTGGTCTAGTAGTAAGGGATTTGGGTAGTATGCTAGAAGTTCTGGATTCGATCATCAGCTCCGTTGTAAACAAAAAAAAAAATAAAATTGTTAAAAATAAAATCATCTATAATAATATTTCATCTTGAAATAAAGTTGCTCCCTTAATGAATTTATTGAGTCATGAATTGAAGTTCTATCTTGTTCATTGTCATTTGTCTTGTAAAATATGATATTAGTTTAAACCATGGTTGTTAAAATCGCTTGTTAACAAGTAAAATGGTCCAATTTTATGTCTTTAGGTATGATAATCGAGTTTAATCGGTGGTAAACTCGTTCTTAGATAAACTCGTAAAAAATTCAATTTTGAACAAATTAACTTGTAATGAAATTGATAAAATCAAGTTAATAAAAAAAAAATTGCTTATGTTACAATATATGACGAAATATGCTGCAAATAAACTCTTCCAAATACTAATAGTAGTCGATACACAAATCCTACCAACCCAACCAAAAGTGTCATTCTTCAATCATAAACACCGAGCGCGTGGTTTGTTACTCGAGGATTCGTGGTTTGTTACTCGAGGATTAATAATTTAATACATTGCAGGTTTAGAAAAGGATTTGAAGAAAATTACATGTGACATACATATGTAATGACCCCTTTGTAGTTAGTTTACTACAAGAGGCGATACTACACTGATACTACCTATTATGCAATGCTTAAATAACTCAAACTGGCTAAAATGCACATCAATCTCTTTTCTTTCTGTTGTCCATAATTGGAGTCAACAGTTCCATTCCATCAATGTACACTAGACATAGTACACAGATACGAAATATGCATCACAAAGGTGCCAAAACTTACGGATCATTTTTGCAAATTGCAGTTTCGTTTCCTTTTCTTCAGAAGAAAAATTAGAGAAAGTATTTATTATTACAAGTAGCCATATATTAACAAATCCTAAAGTAATGCAGGTGTCTCTTCGTTGATGGGTCCATGCTGAAATATTCATGGAAGAACATCAGAAGAGCTATAAGAGGAGTCTGCCAAAGCTTCATGAAAAATTTCCAATGAGCTTTTTAGCCTTGGATGGAGCTAACATTGGATGGAAAATATACAGCAATCAACGAGGGTAGAAGAAAAAGCATCAGAACAGAACCACGACCATTGACTCAAGAAATCTGCTTGATCAGAGTTAGTTCTTCATTTCCTTTTTCCTGTGCCAAGTGACAGGAGTTCAAAACTCCGGAGTGTATCATCACGACCACCTCTTGTCCCAGAAACACGATTAAATGATGATGTTTTGGACTCGAGACCTGGCTGAGTCCTCTGAGTAGTAGATAGCCGGCTACTGCTCAAGAGCAATCGGCTAGACCGGCTTTCACTCGGTTCACCGGAAGAGTTAGGACGGCTGCTTGATAAGACAGGTCTTTTTGAAGAACTGCCATGACGCGAAGAGCTACGGGGCCTCTCAGAATCAGCTTGCTGAAAAAATTAATCATTAGGTAACAAGCAAAGTACAAGCAGTTTACTCCATAATAAAGTTTTGAAGATAACCAACAGAAGAAAAAATAATAATAATACAGATGCTAACCACGTCTTTAGAAGATGGCCTATCGTCCGAAGACCTATGCCTGGAATTATCACTGTGAAGACCAGTCCCAGATCCATTCCTTCTTGCAAATGCCTCGACTGCGCCTGAAAATCTATCCCGGATCTCTGGTCCACCTGAAATATATAGGCATTACAATTCCTTAGTTGAACTTGAAGAAAGCCTTTTTTCCATATGACTGTAGGACTGAAACAATACACCACTTTGTCAATGTCATGTATAATCTACAGACTCAAATTATTTTAACAAGTGGAATTCCCATACTTTCAAACTGATAGTGATGATAAAAGTAGACATATAAAGAACAATAGAACTTTAAGTATTATGAATATAGAAGAAAACTAAATTATTTATTGAATATTGCATTATTTTTAGAGGGAAAAATAAAGATTCCAGCAATCTTGCTGTCGAAGGAGGAAACCTGAAGGCCGTTCTATTATTCTCTCTCCTGATTGTCCTGGATTTATGACTGGTTTTCCACTTGGCTGTTGAAAATGCACCCATAAAAATTAGTTAACAAGAACCTTAGTTTTGCTACAAATGCAGTACACGACACCAATCTTCACAAATGAAGATTATAACTATTAAGTACTCACCCGGGATCTGGAGCTGGATCCAATTTGTGGATATTTCAATATAGTCCAATCAAACACATAGTCAAACTGATAGCCTGTGAAAGAAACATTTCCAAAGATTTAAAAGAATTTTCACCAAGAAATAGTAAAATTCATATAAATTCAATTTTAACCTTCTCGGATGAATAGGTCACGAAAGAGTCTTTTAAGATACGAATAATCAGGCTTATCCTCAAACCGCAAAGATCGGCAATAGTGGAAGAATGATGTAAATTCCAATGGATGTGACTTGCACAAAACCTGTGTCATAAACTCATGCAATTAAATTATTTGCAACAAATATTATTGGAATTATTTATTGCATTATAAATAGCTAAAATCCGTCCCAATTATTCTAATTATAATCCAAATGTTCACATAAAAGTTGCTTGCAAGCAGGTTACAATACCTCTATAGGAGTAAGCATCTTCTTTTCACTTATCTTGTCGTATTTTTGTTTTTTATTGCCAGCTTTCAAGCCTTGCCAAGGGAGGCTGGAAAACAATTACGTAAGTTAAAATAAATGAGAAAGATAATGATAGAAATAAGATTTTGAATTTGCAATCAACCTTCCTCTCAAAAAGTACATGAGCACATAACCAAGTGATTCCAGGTCATCTCTTCTGCTTTGTTCTGCAAGTATGAACAGAATATTATAATTTATAAATTCACGCTCACTTGAATATTATAATTTTAATAAAACTTATTGGTTGCAAAAAATAGTTTCACTCACCAACTCCCAGATGGGTATTAACACTTGCATACCGGGCAGTTCCAGTGAGGTTCTTGTTTTCCCTGAACAAAAGTGTCATGGTTATTCACGAAAGATGAAGTTAGGAATGTGTAGTAGCACAAAATAATTAAGTTACACCTACCCATTTACAGCCTAGTAAAATTTAACCTGTTAGTTATTCCAAATCCAGAAACAAAGCAATCATTATGTATTCAAGAATGGAATATGAAGTGCCATTTTATTTTAACCTAAATGAGCTGGAAGACAGTTAAAAGCATGAAAATTTGAATAACAAAAAAAGAAGCAAATACAGATGCAAACGTAAAAAGTTAAAAAGGAAACATCATATGGAACCACATACTCAAGGAATGAAAATAGAACATGCTGCAGTGATCAAATATGGTACCTATATGGTATATGCTTGTGTGTGTGAAGATCTCGATACTTTTTTGCAAGGCCGTAATCAATTATGTATACCTGGAATGTATTAAAAAAAAACAGCACAGAATTTCAGTTATTCATATTAAACATTAGAAACGGCAACATAAAGAGAGAACCAATTTTGTGTTTTAATACATGAAACCGGTCAAGACGGTAGCAGAACTAAAAGATACATGCAAAACTGACTTCTTTTTTCTGATTTTCATCTTACAGACTTCTAAGTTTCTATGACATTATTTGAGTCTGAATCTTTTTATTGGAAATATCCTCATGTTTACCTTGATTTCCAAGAATAGCTTATATCAAGTTCATTAAAAACTCGAGATAACTAGTGAATTCGTCCGAATCCACGATTCCAGGTAGTGAATCCTGGTTGCCTCGTTGTTTGACACGATTGCACTGACTCAGGTAGAAATGCAAGTTTGTGCACGAGTTGGATCGCAAACTCACTCAACTCAGATGGAATTGAGAATTTAGGTACTCGTTGAGGTTCAAATCTTTATAGAAAATCAAGCACAAACCTGGCCCAAGAGAAGAGCACATGTCTTCCCTCACTGTATCAGTTTTTTTTTGCAAAAATTGAGGTTAGTGTTTTTTCAAAGTTTCAAACGAAAAACAGGGGTCACAGGGTTTTCGTTTTCCCCATCTCTAACCTTGAAATCGCACACCACAATTAAAGAAAGCCATCTCTGACAACGCAAAGGAAACCCTCGGTGCTAACGATGTGTACAAAAACAAGAACTGGTGTGATGCCTGAGAATGACTGGGACTGATCGCCAGTGCACAAGGCATGGACAATGAGCGGCTCCTAGCGGCTTCCAGATGAAAAAGGTGACATGAATGAACCGAATACACATCAGAATAAGAGGGACCATGAGGCTGTGTGCAGATATGGTATTGCATGGTTGAAGGAAAGCTTATAAGAATTGATTTGTACTACCTATATCAACAAGATGCATCTTCTCTTCGGTAGCCCATACCATACATAAGAACTCCACAGTCAAGCATGCTTGACTTGGAGCACTCTTTGGATGGGTGACTAGAAAGTTCTCAGGAAATGTGCGAGTGAGGACAAAGCACACCAAAAAGACTCGCGTTGGTTTGTGGGAACAGTCGGCAATACTTAAAAGCAGTATGAGATGTTACAACTGGTACTGGTAAACAAGAGCTCGTCCAGAAACAAACATCTCTGTTTCGTTGCATCACCATGTCTCTGTTTCACAACTTGCAAACAGAACCAGTAAGGAAGGAATGTCTCGTTCTGTTGTGCTATATTACGTTGCGTTTTGCATTTTGTTTATGTTTCGTCAATATTTCTGTTTATTGTTTCATTTATTGATTGGGCTCTGTTTCCATCATGCATGTTCCCATTGAATTAATTAAATTTTTTAATGTCGGTTGTCATACTTGTATATGTATATAACATAATATATTTATATTTATATTTATATTTATATTTTTTAATATTGTTTTTAATGAGCAAACTCTTACGAGTTTACGATCAGAGTTCACCTAGGCAAAAACAAGTTTTCTTATAATCTGAGTTTGGCAATCTTGATTATTGTGTTCTCACCTTAAATTTACTAGGATAGTGTGTAGTTGGTTCTTAGATAATACCAGTAGTACAATTTCTATGTAACTACAGAGGGTGGGGAGTGGCAGAGTGAGCAAAAATCAAACATGCCAAAATGAATACCTTAAAAGGTGAGAAATCAAAATGGAAGTAACAGAACTCAATGAATCAAAGGCCAGTAGCAAAAGGAGTAAAATAAAAATACTTCAAATAACAGACTCCTTGTAGAAAAACCATCCGATTAGCTTTTAAAAATCCTACATGGCTGATTTAGCAGGAGAACAATTGAAGTTTTAGAGTTCAATGATAATGCTAAATTGCTAATGAGTAACTTTGCTCCTGCCTTTGCGCTTCTGAATCTCTTTTACTCTGAGAAAAGTAGGGGTTTAACCCCCATACTTAAGTTAAAATCTAACCAACACAAACAAATTCAGGATACTTAATCCTAAAATTTACATGGCCTTACCGGATTGGTGTAAAGCTTTCTTGCAGGTTTTTTTTTTATATTCATTGACATATATGTTGAGGGATTAGAAATCTTTGTTACATTAATCTTCTGTATTTTTATCTCTCATCTAAATCTCATTCTTTAGTTTAGGAGGATTCCTTTACTTCTCACTTTTTGTCGTTCTTCCTTTTTTATCTTAACGAATACAAGTACTTTTGATTAAATAATTCCAATAAGTAGAGGTCAGCTCATACATGTTTATTAGGCATGAAAAGTATTAATGGAAAAGCAAGGTCAGCTTATTTACAGCATTCATGTTCTGAAAAAGTAAATAATATATCCTATGGATACTACACCGTAGAAATCATTAGAAATTTACAGCAACATCGAAGTCTCCATCAAATCCTCTGATTTAAATGTAACAGCTTTGATCACAATCTTAATTTAAATCACAACAGAAACTAGTTCAGAATGCAAGTGAGAAATAAGTCATGCATAAATGCCAAACGATCAGTGGCGGATGCAAGTAATACACATTGGGGGCTCAAGCCCCCACCCAAGATAATAATTTTACTTTAATACTAATACTAAAATTATTTTTAAGCACCATGACTAGGTTTAATATCCACTCACCACAAATTTATCTTTTTATTTTTCAACTATTTACTACTCAAACTCTTCAATTTTTACATATTTTCTCTGTTAACTTTACTCTTCTCTTTTAATTAATAGAAGCATCAACTTCTTCTCTCCCAACTATGTTTTTGTTTCTTTTTCTGTTTTTACTTCACTTAAATGATCGATTAGTTACATATATAGAATGTTAATTTTTATAATGCTGATAGTTAAACCTCGTAGAGACTAGAGACTAATTGTAATTTATAGAAGCTTTAATTTTATATATTTTGAGTTTTTTTATCACTATAATTATATATTTTGTGAAAGTTTGTAATATACTTATACAGTCAAAATACATACACTATTTTCTAGCCCCCCGCCAGTAAAAATTTCTGGATCCGCCACTGCAAACGATATAAGGCTGAATTCAAGTCAATGCTAGATATGTGAACATACCTGATTTGCTTTGCGACCTAATCCCATTAAAAAGTTGTCAGGCTTTATATCACGGTGCAGGAAACCCCGGGAGTGCATGTACTCAACTCTGTTTAGCTAAGTGTACAGATTTGATTATTAGTAAAAATACAATAGCTTTCTATTAAAAGTATAGTGATATTAAAATTAAGGCCATACTTACTAGCTGATCGGCAAGCATCAGAACTGTTTTCAGAGAGAATTTCCTATTGCAATAGTTAAACAGGTCTTCAAGACTTGGTCCAAGGAGGTCAATTGCCATGCAATTATAGTCACCCTCAACTCCAAACCATTTTAAATGGGGAATACCCGCTTCAAAAACAAAACAAAAAAAAAGACGACCATGCTAATCAATCAAACAATCTCATAAACTACTAATTTTACTTCATAACTGTAATGTAAACAAATGACTATCTTGATAACAAGTAAAAAGGCTGAAGAAGCATAAATTGGAAAGAAAAATAAAAACATAAAACTTACTTCCCCCTTGAAGAAGCAGGTACAATTTTGACTCGTAGTGAAGTTGAGGATGTTTGGTCTTCACAGGCTCCTGACAAACAAAGGAAGAGAAAGTAAAAAATAATTGGTAATAGCTTAACTTTGAAACAGCTAGGTAACAAATTGTCCAAATAAGGCTGATCGAATACAAAAATGAAAATCTGCATAATGTTATGGTTTACGAAAACTGAACTTTGAGACATCATCACAGAACCAGTTGTAGCAAGTTTTTCGCTATCTAAAGTTCAAGTAACCAGTAAACAAAAATATAGCCTTATTATTTTGACATGCATATTTTGTCACAAAAATAACAAGATACTATCATACTAATTACTTCACTTGTGCAGCAAATAAAACCAATCTATGCACTACTAAAAAATAAAATATCAAACAATTAACATTCCTAAGCTCCTAATTTAAGTCAATAACTGCACTCACTAGCTTGATAGCAACTTCCTCTCCAGTTTGTACATTAACAGCTGAAACAAACAAAATCATAGAAAACCAAATCATTATTCAAACTAAACAAGGTTGTTATTTGTTAATGCCATCAAAACAATAGATAAGTTGCATACATACCCAAGTAAAGTTCTCCAAATGAACCACCCCCAATTTTCCTCCCAAGCTTGAATTTTCCACCAATAACATGATCCATCATCACAAACCCAAATTCCTAATCCTTGCTAAATTGCAAAATCACTCAATTGCAAAAACAAAAAAAAAACTTTTGACTATTCCAAGCGTCCCATCAACAATTGATCTTAGATCCAACGAGATTTAGCACAAAAATTGAGATCCAAAAGTGAATTGAAATTGAATAACTCGAAAATTCATGCTATACTAATAATGAGAAAACCTCAAAAATCAAACCCTCAAACAAAAGCAATAAAAAAAAAAAGTGATTTTGATCGATGAAAATAAAATCAAGAAATAGAATCTACAAAACCCTGAATTGCAAGCTAAATCGAAGTATAATAATTGTGATTATATGTGAAGTCAGGTAATTGAATATACAAGAAGCATAATAATTGTGATTATGGGAAAGAGGTAAAATAGCGACGAAAATTGGAGTGGATGAAGTATGAATTTGGGGTATAACAGTGAATAGTGATGAAAAAGAGTGAAGAAGAAGGAAGAAGGAGATTTAATGGTTAGGATGTAATTGCCCAAAGATTGGCATCAGCTTTCTGGGAAAATTTCGGGATTCCGGGAAAGGGAAACAAAGTGGGATGAGAGAGAGAGATGATGATGTGAAGTCAGGTAAGATGAGGAAAGAACAGAAAATGGATCAGTAGTAGTACTGTACTACAAACTAGTTTCACTCTGATTCCTCAAAAAAAAAAAAAAAAACTAGTTTCACTATTATTATTATTATTATTATTATTATTATTATTATTATTATTATTATTATTATTATTATTAGCGGGTCAAACAGGGGCGGAACGCCTGTATTTAACTTATGTCAAAAAAAAAACTCTTATGTTATGAAATTAAAAATCAGAGATTAATAAAGTTTTGCAATTAAAAAATGTACCTTATTTAAATTTCTGCAAGAATTGTGATAGTTGGAAGACCTAAATAAGAAAGAATCGTTGTGTTATTTGAATTTAAAATGAAGGGTAATTTTGACAATATAAAAAATTCACCTTTTATATATTGTTATAGATTATTATTATTATCCGAAATTCAACTTTGATGTTAATGATTTAAGTTATATGTGAGAAGACAGACAAACTAATTTATACTACCTCTGTCTCTAATTTATACTACGAAACACTACAAATTCAATCAACTAATTTATTCGCTAAAGCTAAGCTAGCTTACTACAAATTCAATCAGATAACTTATTCGCTAAAACTAAGCTAGCTTATAACTTATTCACTATAAATTAGAACTTAGTGGTAAAAAACCAAACATCGGCTACAAATTATTGTTATACAAATTATTGTTACAGTATAATTTGTTGTATGTATTAGCGCTATCTAATCTAATAAATTAGTAGCGACTTTTATAAACTTGCACGTCCGCTAGAATTTGTTATATGTACTGGAACATCTGCACGGGTCCGATTAGTTGTAAGTTATATAATGATTAAATAAAATGTGATAATTTCAATAATGTAAGGTATATGAAAAAAGTTGAGTAACATTAAACGATAGTTCAACAATTATTTTGGAAAAATATTCATACAAAGAAAATTATGTTATACTCCCTCCGGTCCTTTTTATAAGGAACAATTTGGAAAAAAAATTTGGTCATTTTTATAAGAAACAATCATTAAATTTATTCTTACAATTCCATTTTTACCCTTATTAAATTGTATCCATTCCAAAGTTATGCATTAATTAGAGTGATATATTCCCTAAGGATAAATTAATACACCAAGGTTAGTTTTGGAATAGATTGTAAAATTTTAGAATTTTTATTAAGAAAGATAAGGTTTCTTGGTATGTGTGTTTTTTCCAAATTGTTCCTTATAATAAGGACCGGAGGGAGTACTACGGAAGACTTTCTTATAGACCACACATTCGAAAACTTAGTCGTATCTTCACCGTCGTCATTGATGATCAATATTTTTAATCCTTTTCTAGAAGTAACTCTTGAAATTGCAACATACAACTGACCATGTGAAAACATTGGCGACGGAAGATATATCCCAATATGCTTTAAAGATTGTCCCTGACTCTTATTAATAGTCACATCAAAAGAAATCATTATAGGAAATTGTGTCCGTTGAAATTTAAAAGGAATTCTCACGTCAGATGGTGTCAGAGAAAATCTAGGTATGAAAACCTGATCACCAATATTACTTCCTGAAATAATTTTCCTTCAAGAGCACGTTTTCCCAATCTCGTAATAATAATTCTTGTTTCATTGCATAATCCTAATTTTTTTATTCAAATTCATTAATAGCATAACTGGAACTACAACTTTAAGTCTCAACTTGTGATTTGGAAGTCCCGACATAGAAATCGTGTTCAAAAATTCGGGAGTATGAATATCATCCACTGTTTGACGGTCTACATT
This sequence comes from Trifolium pratense, assembly GCF_020283565.1. Classification (NCBI taxonomy): domain Eukaryota; kingdom Viridiplantae; phylum Streptophyta; class Magnoliopsida; order Fabales; family Fabaceae; genus Trifolium; species Trifolium pratense. Next base: position 17,366,162 of record NC_060059.1, read on the forward strand.
TTGTGTGAGTGGTGTATCATAACTCAAATATGTTTTTTCTTCACCAGGAATTAAATCCAACATATAATCATTTATTGTGTCGACTATTGAATTTTTAGGAGCTAGTATAGCTCTATTTTGGAAATACGTTATATCGTTGATGTTTTGTAAAAGTTGAGGATAGGTGTTTTCAACGATAGAAGCAAGAGGATCACCTGAATTTGGAATCAATAAATCTGATGGAATGTCAAGTTCTAAATCATCGTCGTTGTCATCTCCAATTTCTCCATCGCCAACACCCAAAACTCATTCAGAAAATAATCTTCTTTGTTCAACGTCTACACTTGAAGCACCACCGAGAAGCCTCATGTTTTTCCTCAATGTTAAAACTTCACAAAAATTCCAAAGAACCGAAGAATTAATAGTAGCATGAACAACTCCTGGCCTTGTACCTTTGGGTATTACTGGTAGAATTTGTCTAAAATCTCCGCCAAAAACAACAATTTTTCCACCGAAGGGAATGTGTTTATTTTTTTCGATCAACAGCTTCAAAACAGTGTTTATGCATCATTGGTGCTTCATCCCATATAATGAGCTTTGCTTTTTGTATTAATAGCGCCAAAAGGCTTTTAGGAACTATGGTACATGTTGAAAACTCGTCAACATATAGAGGAATACAAAACCTTGAATGTGATGTTCTACCGCCAGTATAAGCAATGCAGCGATCCCACTTGAGGCAACTGTTAAAACTATCTCACCTTTTGAGCGTAATGCGGCTGACATGACCCTCCAGATAAATGTCCTCCCTGTACCGCCATAACCATAAAGAAAAAACACACCAGGTTTGTTTTCGTTAACTCTTGTCATGATTGTGTCATATACTTTATGTTGCTCTGAAGTCATAGTTGACATCAATCTAACATGTTCCTCAGCTAATGATTGTCTATTATAATTCAACTCGTCGTGTATTAAACTATTTTGTATATCAGGAACTAATAATATGTCTGCTCTAGGCATTGGAGGATAATCTTTTAAACTCTTCCCACAACTACGTAACATCATCTCAATATCTGCTAGTGCATATTGTATTAATTGATCATCGGTTAATATTAAATCTGCAATCTTAAAATCAAAATAATGAATGTGATTAGTGACATGACTATGGTTGTGTTTGGTTGTATTGCAAAAAAAAATTGATTTAGCAGAATTGAGTTTGATAATAACTTTCCAAATCACACGTGATAATAACTTTCCAAATCTCACATGATAATTATTCTCTAAATTTATGATGCGGTAGAAAAAAAATCATTGATCAGAAAAGACATAAAAATATTTCGTGATGAATAATATAGTCAACAATAATTTTGATATGATATACTTTTAAAATTAATGGTGCTTATCAATTATTGCACATAATTTTAATCACAATTGGTATACTTGCCATAGTGGTTGGAAATATTACTTTGCACCAAAGGGTTGCGGGTTCGAATCCTAATCAAGACACAATTGTGTTATTTTTTAATAAAAATTGCAAGATAAAATGGAGGGAAAACAGAGAAAACAAATTAGGGTTTAAGGTTTGCGCTATCGAAAATTAGAAGCGACTATTATTAACCTGCATGTGTTTAGCAGCTTCAAATAAATTAGAACCTGGCTAAAGAATCAAACATTTGATACAAATCATTTTTACAGTAGATTTTGTTACACGTATTAGCTGGAGAAAAAGGAATATGCACGGACAGTATAAAATAATTTTACACTATCAATCAATTATAATCATATTTTCCGTCACATCACCTCACTTAACTCCGCCTTCTTGAAAAATTGAATCATTCTAATTAGTTGTCCGTGTAAAATTAAATTACACTAAAAACGCGTGTTCATTAAACTCATAAATAATATTAACCTGCACATATATAGGGTCTGTTTGGTAAAAATAAGCTATAAGCTAGCTGATAGCTGATAAGCTAGCTGATAGCTGAAAAGCTAGCTTATAGCTGATAGCTGAAAAGCTAGCTTATTGAAATTAAAGTGTTTGGTAAAATTAGCTTTTAAAGTGGTTATTAAATATAAAATTACATAATTGATAGTGGGTAGTTTATTTTTTAGAGTGGGTAGTTATTAAATTAAAGAGTAAAAATGGAATAAAGTGTAAAAAGCTATAAGCTATAAGCTCAAATGCTACTTGAAATAGCATCTGAAAAAAAGCTATAAGCTAGTACAAAAAGCTTGTTACCAAACACCTCTAATTTTTTGAAACAAGCTTATAAGCTCATATAATAAGCTATAAGCTAGCTTATTTGTATTACCAAACAGAGCCATAATATCTAAGAAATTAGCAATTATTGATTTTAAACGTCTAAATTAGCACTCATTGCTATTGATTTACACGTAAACACCAAAAGAAAGATTTTTAGTGCTAAGTGATACTACCTCTAGTCTTGTATGTAAGCAAAAATAAAAAAATGTACACCCTTTAAGAAAGTGGATAAAGTGAAAAAACTATCAGATTTCCACTTTTATCCTTATCTTTTTTTTTTTGCAATGAGCTGAGATCGAACTCGGGACCTATAACATATTATTCAAACCTCTCACCACTAGACTAAACCTAGTGGCTTATCTTTTGTTTTTAATTAAAAATGAGAAAGACTTGTTTGGGCACAAGCTCAAATATGATGTGTTAGACACACATACATAATTTTAAAAAGTTTAAAAATAAAAGAGTTGATTGATAATAATTGATGTGACTTAATTATTTATCTTTAAATTTTTCTTTTTAATGTGTGTGTGCCGAAGTATTATTGATTTGGGGTTGTGCCTATAATAGAATTTCCCATTAAAAATTAAGTAATTAATGGATTGGCGAAGTTGAGTAATGTCATTTTTTTTTAACGTAGAGTAATGTCATGTTGAAAACCGTGAAAACAGTGTAATCATCGAGGGTGAACATGGAATATTGATAATAAATACTCCCTTCGGTCCTATATATAAGGAACACATTGAGAAAAAACACACATATCAAGGAGGCTTATTTTTTTTATTAAAAATTCTAAAATGTTACGTGTTATTCCAAAACTAAGACCATCTCCAATGGTGGGTACTTATTTTTTTAAGTACTAGTACCTAATAGGTACTCCCCATTTGAGCAAAACACAAAGAGTACCTAATAGGTACTGATTCTATAATAAGAAGTGGTACTTATTTTGTTTTTGTGGATCTCATTTATAATGATGTATAGTTATTGGTGGGATCCATTTAGAACTTTTTAAGAGATTTGGGTTGGAGAGATTAAATACTTATTAGAGCATCCACAATGGAGCACTCCATTTTTGAGTACTTAAATGGTCCCACATAGACACATCATCAATTTATTATTTTTTTTAATAATAGTACCTAATAGGTACTCAACCCCTCCAATGGAACATTTCTTAAAAAAGTTCTAAAATGGTCCCATCAATAACTCCACATCATTAAAATTTGAAATTTAATTTAAAATAATATTGCCAAATTTTAAGAATTACATAATTAAAAAATAATTTAAAATAATTAATAAAATGGTAATTTTGAGAGGAGTAGAATCCTTCAATTTGGTTTTGATTTATATGATAGGAGTATTTTTTTTTTCAACGGTAAAAAGAAACAAACAATGACTACCAACGTCTATATATGGTTGACATTAAATTTTTGTGCCAATTTAAAAATTGTGATTTTTTTATTTTTTGAATATATTAAATAAAATGGGTCCCATAAAAAAAAAGAGAAAGTTCTTATATTAGAAGTGGTACCTATTAGGTACTAAAATGTGTTGTGCTCCAATGGTAGTACCTAATAAGTACTATGAGTACCTAATAGGTACTACACCATTGGAGATGGTCTATCTCCAATGGTGTAATACCTATTAGGTACTCATGGTACTTATTAGGTACTACTATTGGAGCAATACCCACTTGAGTACCTATTAAGTACTGCTTCTCAAATAAGAACTCTCCTGATAGACCCATCTTATTTTCCATTAAAATATTCTTTTCATGGGACCCACTTTCTTTTATTTATTCAATTTGAAGACATTTAAACAAAAGCACAATTAAATGGATTGGTACTATTGTAAACAAAAAAAATGGATTGGTAGTATACCACCACCACCACATTTTCTTAACGCTGGACCATTTGCTTCAGAAAAAAAAAATGGTGGGAAAAACGTTTGATCAATTTTTGAAATTGCTGGCAGACCAACAAGAAAATTTAATGCCAACCATATTTGTCGAGCATATTTGGTAACGTTTTGGACATTATGATTAATAAAATTAGTTGTTTTTAAAATTATGCAATGCTATTTTAAATTATTTTTTAATTATGTAATTCTTAAAATTTGATAATATTATTTTAAATTAAATTTCAAATTTTAATTATTATTTCGAATTATAAAAAAAATAGTACATACTAATTTTGTAATTTTATCATTCAATCAATTTATATTATAAAATAGATAATTAAATAATAAGTTATTGTAATGATGTGGAGTTATTGATGGAACCCAATTTAGAATTTTTTAAGAAATGCTCCATTGAAGGGGTTGAGTACCTATTAGGTATTAAAAAATAATAAATTAGTGACGTGTCCATGTGGGACCCATTTAAGTACTCATAGTTGGAGTGCTTCATTGTGGATGCTCTTAGGTACTATTATTAAAAAAATTATAAATAAGTGATGTGTACACGTGGAAATTATAAATAAGTACTCAAAAATAAGTATCTCCATTGTAGATGCTCTAACCTTGGAAATATGTTGGTGTAATTAATGCATAACATTAGAATAAATTGTATCTTATACAATTTAATAAGGGTATATCAATGATTATTTATTTAATAAAGAATAAAATTAAAGAGTGTTTCTTATGAAAATGACCAAAAAAATTTTCCAAAGTATTTCTTATATGTAGAACCGGAGGGAATATAATAAATGTGGTAGACTTTTGCTTATATTTGAGATTTTCAATTTTTTGTTTTGTTGAGAATTTTTGAAAGAGAGAACATTAAATGCATGAACACCTTTGGATTCACTTGCATGCATATTGATCGACAAAATAAGCTTTTATGCTTTGATAATGTATGCTAGCGTGGAAAGAAGACTCAAATTCTTCTACAACTACTATTCCAATATTACGAGCACTATTCCACGATTATATTTGTTGTTCATTTAGACTATGTTTGGATTGATGATACATAATGGAACAGAGCGGAATGAAATAAAATGGAATGGAGCGGGGCAGAATGGAACATGAACTTTATTCCATTGTTTGGACAATTTTATAAAATGGTTGTATTCGATCTCGTACACCCCAAATTGGAGGGGAAGAAAAATGAGAGAAAAGGATGGAATGAGATGGAATGAGTACCATCATATGTCACTCCATTCCACTCGATTTTAAAGAATCCAAACAATGGAACCTCTCTCCATACCACTCTATTCCACCTCATACCACCAATCCAAACAAAGTCTTAAGGGCTAAATATATCTTTTGTCCCTATAATTTTCCAGATTTTTCATTTTAATTTCTGAATATTTTTTTTACACTTTTTAGTCACTGAAGTTTTTTCCGTTAATATTTTTAGTCCAACTTTTCTTTCAATATTATTGATTTGGGGTTGTGTTTATAATAGAGTTTCACATTAAAAATTAAAGTAATTAATGATTGGTGGAGTTGAGTAATGTCATGTTGAAAATCGTGAAAACAGTATAATCATTAAGAGTAAACATGAAATATTGATAATAAATTTAATAAATGTGATAGACTTTTGCTTATATTTGAAACTTTCAATTTTTTTTTTTTTGTTGATAATTTTTGAAAGAGAGAACATTAAATTCACGAACACCTTTGGATTCACTTGCATGCATATTGATTGACAAAATAAGCTTTTATGCTTTGATGATGTATGCTAGCGTGGAAAGAAGACCCAAATTCTTCTACGATTCCAAGATTACGAGCACTATTCTACGATTATATTTGTTGTTTATTTAAGGACTAAATATGTTTTTTGTCTCTATAGTTTCCCAAAATTTTCATTTTAGTTTCTGAATATTTTTTCCACACTTTTTAGTCTCTGAAGTTTTTTCCGTTGATATTTTTAGTCCCTACGTTTCTTTCAACCCTCGCATACCATTTTAAATTTTAATTTTTTTTTTCACGGTCATGTTTAGTACATTATATGGGAAACGGATTTTCTGCTGTTACAGCAAGACGCTGTAACAGCCAAGGACCGTTCGATCTAAATCAGTGGCTCAGATTGAATAAAGATAGATTGATCACAGTCGTCCGATTAGAAATCAGTGGCTGTGATTTAAAACAGCGGGAAACTGTGTTAATATCAACAGCGGCAAATTTGGGTCCCATTATATGAATATCTGTTACAAAAGTTTAATTTTTTTTAACAAAAGATGAAATAAATATGATTTTTTTAGTTTTTTGTACATAAAAATTCATAAATAATTAATCTTATGTTAAAAAATTCTAAATTTTTATCGAAGATGTTCTTATAATATTATAAACATGAATACAAAAAATTATTCAAAAATGTGAACGTATACACGAGTTGAATGAAAAGTAGGGACTAAAAACATTGTCCACCAATCCTAGCTCAACCGACAGAAATATCGACATTGCTATCGTCAGACGTCAGGTCTGGGGTTCGAACTTCGATCACTCCACTTTGTGTGTGTGAATTTTCAATGGCTTTGCCATTTCGTTTATCAACAAAAAAGAAACATTGACGGAAAAAACTTCATGGACTAAAAAGTGTGAAAAGAAATCTTCAGAAACTAAAATAAAAATTCTTGAAAACTATAGGACCAAAAACATATTTAACTCTTCATTTAACGCATGTTGAAGTGCTCGTTATTCAAATAAAGAGGACAAACTAGGAATGAGATTAACATTGTTTCTTAACAAAAAGCTCTCATACATTTCCAAACTTTCCTGTTCCAAATAAGACATGTGTTTCTTTAAATTTTTTGGCTGGAAAAAAAAAAACTCATAAGTTAAGAAGAAAATTAGTGAAATATAAGCATGATTAATTAGGGATTGTTTGACTTGATATTTAAGGTCTTAAGAGCTATATGACGACTAAAAATGAAAATAAGAGCTTTTAGAGAAAAGTTAAAGTTGTTTGGTAATCGTTGATTTTTTAGCTTCAAAAGTATTATTTTATCTTTGTATTTTATTGATAAAAATTAAGCAACTTTTTTCACCAATTTTCTCCATTTTCAACTCGTCTTCTGTCACTCGCCCTCTGTTCTCTTTCTTCATACCTAGATTCCGACATCCACCAACCGCCACACAACCCAGATACCGGCGGAAGTGCCACCGCGACGACCGCTGGCCTACCCAAAAAACACCGTGCCGGAACCCTAAATTACCCAAATCACTTTTAAACACAAATTTAACCCCAAAAACATAAAATCAAAACAAACAAAATTCAAACCCAAAAAACTTAGATTGGTTGTGCTGTTTGGTTTATGTATTATTAATATTAGGTATTTTAGTGTTACAGAATACATGGAATAGTTGTACACACCATTTGACTAACATCATTGCTAAATGCTGAAAGCTAAAAGTAGGGTTCAAAAGCGTAATTGGTGAATACCGGAAATAGAAGGTATGTCATACTGCTCAGCATTACTTGTAGTACATATTTAATGGAGTGACATTATTATTGTTGCTTATTCATTTTAATTTCTAAGCAAAGATTTCATTCTTTGAGTAGGTGAACGAACCAACCAATTAAGTACTGTATATTAAAGCATTCAACATTTGTTTAATTGGTTAGGAATCATGGATGTGGAGAGGGAAAATTCAACATTGAGTGTTACTGCTGAATCGTCTATACCTGGTTCTGATGTTCAAGATCAAAACCCTATTATATCTTCTGTTCAACCGGTTATTACTCCCATCGTGCCTCCTCTGGCTCCAATTCCTGCAGTTCCTTCCTCTCTTGTCGGGCCTCTTGCACAGCTCCCAATTCGGCCACCGGTGACGCAAAATGGCGAGGTTGGTTCTAGTGATTCTGATTCGGACGATGATGCAGACACCAGAATTAATAAGGGTACTGGGGAGTATGAAATATCAGAAGAGAGTAAATTGGTGAGAGAGCGGCAGGAGAAAGTGGTGCAAGACCTCATGATGAAGAGGCGTGGTGCTGCTCTTGCTGTTCCCACAAATGACATGGCAGTGAGGGCCCGTCTTCGCCATCTTGGTGAGCCAATTACTCTCTTTGGTGAGAGGGAGATGGAGAGACGAGACAGGTTGCGGATGATTATGGCAAAGCTGGATGCTGATGGTCAGCTGGAAAAGCTAATGAAAGCTCTTGAGGATGAAGAGGCCGCAACTTCTGCTCCAAAATATGAGACTGAGGATGATCAAGAGTATCCTTTTTACACCGAAGCATCAAAGTCCCTCCTCAATGCAAGGATTGATATTGCTAAATATTCTTTAGTAAGGGCTGCAATGCGTATTCAACGTGCCGAAAGAAGAAGAGATGATCCGGATGAAGATGTGGATGCAGAGATGGATTGGACATTGAAGCAGGCAGCAAATTTGAATCTTGAGTTCAGTGAAATCGGAGATGATCGGCCACTTACTGGTTGCTCGTTCTCCCGGGATGGAAAAGGGATTGCTACCTGGTATGTCTTTTGCAAATTGGGCAGCTTAAAGTTTAATTTTCCATCTTACTTCCTTGCCAAACCTTTATAGTCTAACCTTCTAATGACATTTTTCTTTTCTAGTTCTCTAACTGGAGCTTCCAAGTTGTGGAGCATGCCTAATGTAGAAAAGGTTTCTACCTTCAAGGGGCACACCGAGCGTGCTACTGATGTTGCTTATTCTCCTTTGCACAATCATTTAGCAACTGCCTCTGCTGACAGGACAGCAAAGTATTGGAATGATCAAGGATCTCTTTTGAGAACATTTGAGGGTCATCTTGATCGTCTTGCACGCATTGCCTTCCATCCATCAGGGAAGTACTTGGGCACTGCTAGCTTTGACAAGACATGGAGATTATGGGACGTTGAAAAAGGAGAGGAGTTACTTCTTCAAGAAGGCCACAGTAGAAGTGTATATGGTTTAGCTTTTCATCATGATGGATAGTTGGCTGCGTCTTGTGGAATGGATGCTCTGGCTCGTGTATGGGACCTTCGTACTGGTAAAAGTGTTCTTGCACTAGAAGGTCATGTCAAACCAGTAAGATATTAAAGATCCCCCTCTTCTCTTTTATCTATTGTTCTGTCTGTATTTCCATTCAATATTTTATCAGTCTGAGTCTGAACATTCTTTAATTTCATTTTAAGATTCATGGCATCAGTTTTTCTCCTAATGGATATCACTTAGCCACTGGTGGTGAAGATAACACTTGTCGCATTTGGGACATGCGTAAAAAGAAATCCTTGTACACCATTCCCGCTCACTCTAATTTAATATCACAAGTCAAGTTTGAGCCACAGGAGGGTTACTTTTTGGTAACTGCCTCATTTGACATGACAGCCAAGGTATACTTTTCTATTTCTTTCTACCTGGAATAACTATATTCTTATAAAGAAGTTCATTACATTTGAGTATACTTATATTTATGTGTTAACTCCAGGTTTGGTCAGGCCAGGACTTTAAGCCTGTGAAGACACTATCAGGGCATGAAAATAAAGTTTCTTCTCTGGATGTTCTTGGAGGTAGGATCTCTATCTTATAAATTATAAAGGAATTATACATATGTGGCTAGATACCCTTTTTGCTTATTCATGTGATTGATGTATCCATTTGACCTCACCTACGTTCGGCCTTCAATTGTAAGTGAAGAATTAAAAAAGTACTAGAGGATGTTTTGAAATACTAATGAATATATATCGGAATAGTTTGTTGTAATGAATTGAACAAACAAATGATGTGTATCAATGATTTTTGTGAAGTACACAAAATGTGTAATTGTGAGGGCAAACTTCCCTAGAAAATTCAGTGAAACAAAAAAAAATGCAAGCTTTGTTTAACTGCACATGTTTCTTTCTTGCCGTAGACTAAGGTAAGGATTCTCTGCGTTTTTCAAAAGAAGTGGAAAGCTCCATTAATTAGTGTTAGGTGTAAAGACACACATTTCTTAAAACCGTGATATAGACATTTATACATCCAAAACTATAATAATGGAGATGTCCATTTATTGAAATGATGATTTCCACTCCAGATTAAGCAGTGTTGGCTATAGGGAAAGGAAAATCTAGAACAGTGGTTTTTCATTTTATTTTTGATAGAGACCAAGTATGAGTGATTAGTGAGTGAGATAGGGAGCTGAGTTGGCTTGTAATAAAGAGTATAATGAGGTTTTATGAGTAATTAGTGAGTGAGATAGGGAGCTGAGTTGGCTTGTAATAAAGAGTATAATGAGGTTTTATGAATAATTAGTGAGTGAGATAGGGAGCTGAGTTGGCAAGTTTGTTATGCCTCTTAGTAGTATATATAGTGAGGTAAGGGGGGTGTGAGGCATGATGGAAGATTATTATTAGGGCCATTATGGTTAGGCAAGGAAAGAGTCTTCTCTTTCTTTGAAGGAGCTTTGCTCTGTGGGCATTAGGATATTCATCCTATTGCATTTATCTTTCATTTTCATATAATAATACACTATTTTCATTATTCCTGCTTTTAATCCTTTTCTTCAATATTTTATAAGTTGCGAAATTTCCGGTTCGCAACAATGGTCCGACCTGCCGGATTCGACGTTGAGCCAGTGATATCGACAAAGGTGGTTCCCAGATTTGATGGAACGGAAGATGGTTATTGGTGGCTGATCCAGTTGGATCGGTATTTTGAGGCTAACACTTGGCTCGTGGAAGAAAGAAAAGTGGGATGGGTGACTGCCATGGCTTTCAGCGGAGATGCTTTCAGCTGGTGGTGCAATTGTAAGCAAGGTAACCAGAATATCACATGGGAGGCGTTTGAAAGGGCTTTCATTAAGAAATTTATTCCAGATATGTGGGAGATGCTTGAAACCGCAGAATGTGAGGAGCAAGAAAACCATGAATACGTTTTGAATGAGACAGGAGAGAACAAAGAAGAGTCGATGGAGGTTAGAAACAAGACAGATTCTGGACTGATGCAAAATTCATCGGAGCAGTCAGATCAGAAATTTCCGACGACCACAACGGAGATACCATCAGTCATGGAATTCAGTGCACAACAAAACTCCGAGTGTCACAAGAAACCGGTGACTGAATCATATGTGTTATTCGAAACAGAAACGTTGGAAAAGATGAAGATCAAGTGGTTGGAGGAAGCCACCACAACCGTGGAGGATCCAAACCTGGAGGAAGATATTTCACAAACAAGAGGGGATCAAATGATTGTTCTCGACCCAGAACCACCACCGGAGCCACCGGACAATGGTCATCGAGTGGTAAGCATTAAACAACCAGAAACACTTGATGGTGAGTCGAGGAAAGCAATTGGGTTGTCGATGACGATCTCACTTCCTCCTTCGACAAAACTACCGTCTCTTCCAACAGTAGGAAAGAAAGTCGTACTGCTAATGAAGTCTGTTAATGAAGTCATGTGGAGAATGGCACAATTTGTATTTGATAGAGGCAAAGTTTTAATGGAAGCAAATCCCAACCTTGAGGACAAGGTTGTTTTGAAGGGGTGGGTATTGATAGAGACCAAGTATGAGTGATTAGTGAGTGAGATAGGGAGCTGAGTTGGCTTGTAATAAAGAGTATAATGAGGTTTTATGAGTAATTAGTGAGTGAGATAGGGAGCTGAGTTGGCTTGTAATAAAGAGTATAATGAGGTTTTATGAATAATTAGTGAGTGAGATAGGGAGCTGAGTTGGCAAGTTTGTTATGCCTCTTAGTAGTATATATAGTGAGGTAAGGGGGGTGTGAGGCATGATGGAAGATTATTATTAGGGCCATTATGGTTAGGCAAGGAAAGAGTCTTCTCTTTCTTTGAAGGAGCTTTGCTCTGTGGGCATTAGGATATTCATCCTATTGCATTTATCTTTCATTTTCATATAATAATACACTATTTTCATTATTCCTGCTTTTAATCCTTTTCTTCAATATTTTATAAGTTGCGAAATTTCCGGTTCGCAACAATGGTCCGACCTTGAGGACAAGGTTGTTTTGAAGGGGTGGGTATTGATAGAGACCAAGTATGAGTGATTAGTGAGTGAGATAGGGAGCTGAGTTGGCTTGTAATAAAGAGTATAATGAGGTTTTATGAGTAATTAGTGAGTGAGATAGGGAGCTGAGTTGGCTTGTAATAAAGAGTATAATGAGGTTTTATGAATAATTAGTGAGTGAGATAGGGAGCTGAGTTGGCAAGTTTGTTATGCCTCTTAGTAGTATATATAGTGAGGTAAGGGGGGTGTGAGGCATGATGGAAGATTATTATTAGGGCCATTATGGTTAGGCAAGGAAAGAGTCTTCTCTTTCTTTGAAGGAGCTTTGCTCTGTGGGCATTAGGATATTCATCCTATTGCATTTATCTTTCATTTTCATATAATAATACACTATTTTCATTATTCCTGCTTTTAATCCTTTTCTTCAATATTTTATAAGTTGCGAAATTTCCGGTTCGCAACAATTTTCATATTTGTCATGCTGAAAAATGTGGATTTTATTTTCCGTTTACGCCTTCTCATATGGCGTATAAGCTTGAACCTAGAATTTTGGTTGGAAATACGGAGTGGTAGCCTTGAATGTGTTTTTGAAACATTATCATTACAAAAGATAGAAAGAAATAGAGCATCGAATGTTCCAAGATCAAGCACATATGTACTATGTGTGTCAGTTGTTGTGTTTGGGAACTGTTTTCTTTTATGACCTAGTTTATGTGTTTTTGAGGTCTTTGTTTTTTTCCTATGGAATATGTTGCGCCGATTATATTATATATTGAACAAGTTTCTTGACACAGTATAAAAGCTTCCAACTATTATCCTGTTACTTGTCCATATATTTTTGCCTGTCTTGTACTGATTTTGGCATGTATTGTTACTGTCTGCAGATGGTGGGTATATTGTTACTGTCTCCCATGATCGCACCATAAAGCTGTGGTCCAGCAGCACTACTAGTGAGCATGCTATGGATGTTGACTAAGCTATTTGAATGATATAAGATTTCTAAAAGAGCCTTAGTGACAGGAATCAGATTAATCATTTTTGTTTGATTCTGTAGCTTGCCTACACATATATTGATTTTTAGGTAGTGTTTCATATATATATGTAAAGGATAAAAGAGGAATGATTTTTTATTAATCATTTATTTCGCTCGGTTCACTTTTCAAACATTGGAGATAGAGATTTGTTCCGTTCTATTATGTTTTCCTGGTGCATTAAATGACCCCTTATCCTATATTTAAATGGTGGAATGGAAAATATAATCTGGTTCGAATCATTTCACTTCATTCCGTTATACTCTACTCCGTCCGTCCCAAATTATAAGGGAAAAAATGCCATTTTTTTTTGTCCCAAATTATAAGGGAGAAAGTCATTTTCAAGAATATTTTTCCCTTATTCTCATAAAATTAAATGCAAATTGCATTTAATTTTCTCTCTCTACCATTTTCTCAATAAACAACCACCAATAAAAATTGGTTTTACATCTTCCTATGCAACTTATTTCAAGAAAAACCCACAAAAACATATTTCAAATTCTCATATTTTACTTTTTCTTAATAAGTGTGATTTTTTTATTTTCTCTTATAATTCGGGACGGAGGTAGTATTTAGTTCTTCTTAACACCTTTCCTTCAAACTTTCATACATACTTTAAGGAGAAAATCATTTGGTTAGGATTGTGGGAATTTAAATGTTCCTTCATATAAGCATTAATCAGTTGACTCTAAGTTTATAGGAATTTTTTGCCAAAAAAATATTCCAACATATGCATATTAAACAAATTGCGCTCTGATGAATAATACCAAGATAAAGTGAAATACGTGATGAATGCGTAAATCTCTTCACTATTTTTTGTGTATTCGAAGTTTTTGATCAAATTTACAAGAATAAATAATGGAGCAAATAACAATAGCAATCAATAACTAAATAATAATAATAATAATAATTCTAACAATCTAAATATAATTAAAATCCAACCAAGCAAACAACAAAAAATGGTAAAGATGAGCACAAAATATGTTTACTCAATTCAGTTCAAAATTGACCTACGTCTAAATCTGGGGTAGAGAGTACCTCTTCGATCACCTATCAAACAATGTTTACAAGAGATTCAAATGAGTTACAAACTGATATATAAATTTTAACTATCATATATGAGATAAATTATCACTGGTAAAAAATTCAAAATAATTATAATATGTGAGATAAGTTCTTACTAATAAAAATTTTAAAAAATCTATTTTACGCGGGATAAATTCTAACTGATATATAAATATGTTCTATGTAATTATTTCTTTCAATTTAAATATTTAGAATTGCAACCAATTTTATAGCGTCGTAACGTTACGCCCGTGCTACTAGTTAGCTCCAAAAGTTCACAAAGGACTAATCTTATTTTCTACCACTCTCTCATACAACAAAGAGAGTTACACACTCTCCCATAAAATAACTAATTGAACGAGTAAAACCTTAATTATAAATTATAACCATAGATATTAATTATGTTTAGGTGTGTGTATTGTGGTGATTGAAATCATAAAGATATATGGCCTCCTTATGTTTAGCGTTGTCTTCTTGTATACTCAAATGTCAATTAAGTCTTTAATTAACTACTTTCTTCATAATACTCAATAAATTCAATAAGGTAGCAACTTTATTTCAAGATAAAATATATTATTAAAGATGATTTTTGTTATGAACTATTTCTAAAGAATAGCAAGAATATAGAAGGAGAAGAGAAAGAGAGAAGAGAAAGGAATAGACCATTGTTATTATTCTATTCACAAGTGTGTATCACATTGTATCATATGCTCTATTTATAGGACAATATATGGGCCAATGAATATGGGCCAAGACTAATGGACATCTACTAATATATTCATAACACTCCCCCTTAGATGTCCATTGAGGATATGCCTCATTAAAACCTTACTAGAGAAAAACCTATTGGGAAAAAATCATAGTGAAGGAAAAAGAGTACATAGTCTTTTGTGTGTGAACTGCCTCATTAAAAACCTTACTAGGAAAACCCAGTAGGATAAAACCATGGTGAAGGGAAAAAGAGTGCAGAACATATTTATATCTCCCCCCTGATAAATACAAATATATCTAAGAAGAAAAATGTCAAATAATCTTCAATATTATTTGCTCCAAAGCTTTGACAATTGGTGATGACATGTTGACAATCTTATATCTTCGTTATTATATTCTTCAAATTAGCAGTGTTTGTGATATGATCTTCATGTTGAATTGTAGCAAAAACCCTTTATAAGAAAAATCACAACCCCTTGTATCTGTTGAATATCGTACTTCAAACAAATCACATTCTTGATCTATTTCATATAGTGCTAAACTTTCCGCATCATTTTATTTCATGAGATTGTTATTATAGTTTGGTTCACATATTTCCATGGGTGATTGTACTTCCTCATGTAATGACCAAACAACTTGTTTGTGATCGGTACCCTTATAAGGATTAGACAAATAACCTGCATATCTAAACCAAAAATATATACTTGATGATATATTGACAACAAATAATAGGTTAGCAATGTATTTGTCCCCATTAGAACCAAAATGCGGTACTTCAAGACCAATTAGTTCTTCATCATTTACTCAAACTCTAAAATGACATTTGTTTACATCGGTGATCTTACAAAACGTAATTGATTTTATCTTTCATATAGAATCATTTTAGAACCTTCTGTATATAAACTTCATGATTCACAAAATATTTTTCAAATACTTATTTTGTAAGAAATGACAATATCTCAAGCTCTTCAGGAGTCTCTTGATCATATTTTTATCATCGACATAAATTTTAAATATATCAAATTCATTGCCAAATATTTTCTTAAAATGAACAAATTGTCATTTTCATATTTCTCACTTGGAAATATTCAACAAGAATATTATACAACATGCATATAGATGTTGCTCGAGTATATAAGGAGACTTATTCATGTTTATTAAGTCACCTCTCCAATATATATGTGTCTTACGAAAATTAAATCCTTCTGGGATTTTCATATAATCATCATTATCCAGTGAGCCAGTCAAATACGTTAAAACACATATTTCACATAAATTGAGTATTTCATATGCTACTCAACTTAATTAATTACAAAGAAGTTTTGGAATTCACTTCAGGTGAATATGCTTATTGAAAATCAATGATAGACATTTATCAATATACTTGAATAACAATTCAAACTCTAAATATTTTATTTTCATTATTTTTCTCTTGAAAATTTATTCATATCGAATTATTTCCATCTGCAGATGGAATGAACTATTGGTCCAAAAACGTTCCGCTTTGCAAAGCTAGTTTAATTTTGTATCAATTACGTCTATTTATTTATTCAATCATTTCATTGTCTATAATCCTTAATAGACTTTGATTTATGATCCTCATTATTTCTTATCATATATAGCGCTATATTATATAAATAAACATCGTCAACGTTGATTTTCTTTCGGTTTCATCGTATTCCATTCATAATATAATTCGTCGAGATCTCTTTATTTTCATAAATTTCAGGTACCTTATAAGTTCTTATGGAACTAGAAAATTAATTATGTCAAATAATCTTTTCATATCCTCACTTGAGTCATCTTTCTTTTTAGCTCCTTTTCTTATTTGAGGATTTTTATCTTTGGAACCGACTGACCTACCACGCTACAGGGTGGTTAAAATTCATTTGCAATATAAGATTGTCCAACAGGGACATCCATTTTGATTGGAGCATTAGCAGCTGATAGTTGATTTCAAAAACTTTGCAAATGATATATCTTTTGAACATCTGGTTCAATCTATTTTATATGAGGATCAAGATGAGATAATAATAACTATTTATTTCAAGTGATTCATTTGAATTTCAGGTTCATATTTTTCAGCTGCTTATTCCCTCCCCCTAATATTGGGAAAACTAATTCATCATCACTTGAAAATTATCCTTCTGGGCTATAAACAAGTCCCTATTGGCTCAATATAATTTATAAGGGATGAAGAGTTGTATCAAATATATTTTCCCAATATTCTTTAATAATTCATCGTACTGCATTATATTGGAACAATTGGAATATACCAACACATCCAAAAATGCTTATATGAAAAATATTAGAGTATAAAACTAAACTTAATTGCAAGTTAAGGGGAAGACTTTCGTATAATAACTTATTGGCTTGAGCGAATCAATATCTCAACATATATATTTAAATGTTCCCAAAATATAAAATAGAACTTAGAAATATTGATCTCATAAGTATCGATCATGTAATTAACTTTAGACGTCTAAAAAATGGATCTTCAAGTCCATTATTATTTTTGTTTGTATGAACATATTCTACAAGATGTTCGGTATAAATTTCAATTAACATATGATACTTATCAAATACTTTATAGAATAATATATATATAATGAGCTCTCAAAAATAATCTCACAAACTTTTGGTTGTGAGTTGATAACTAACATACATGTGACCATTTAGTTGATGCATCAATTAAAATTATAGAAATTTAATTGGTCCACATGATCGGTGTATTGATTTATAAATATCACCTTATATATAAAATAAGAGACGCTCGTTTACTAAATTTATCAATTTTCTTCGGGAACTAGTAATACACAAAAAGTGTAAGATTGAATGAACTTCTGGCCATTCAATACATATTCATAGAAATTTTTCGCTTCATAATAGACCAGAAATGACCCAACTGATCTAGCCAATGATAAAATTAATATGATTTATTTGTAAACTTCTGGTTTACTTGAACATGTGCTTAAATTGCACTAATATCATAAGTACACCACAAACTAGAGACAAAAGTTGATAATATGTCTCGTAATATAGAGATAAAATATTTCCGTCGTTTCTTGTTTCAATATGATATTCATTTATGTGAATATCCTTCGGTAACAAATTTCTTTAAGACTTAAAATATAAAATACATTAGCAAAGTGCAACTTTGTTTCTCGATATAACAATGCATTGTCTCTTCTGGAGCCTTCAATAATTTTCGTACTACCAAAGATAAAATTTAATTTTTCATGAATAGTAGTATCAATGAATATTTTCAAGCTAAACAAATATGTTTCTACAAAAAAATCTTTTCGGTGGAACACAATAAAAAAATAGTAATAATTTATTTGTATGAGAATTAAAAGAGTAAAAATATAGTAACAATTAAAAGATTTTAAAATTAAAATCAATCAATTGATTTAAATATGTAACCGAATAATTAAAATCAATTTATGTTTGCAAGGAATAATTTTTTTTTTTTTTTTTTAAGAGCAAAGAATAATCATTATTATGAGAGGAAGAAAAAAAAACGTTTGAACCATGCATTCAATCACGAGTTTAATATATCAATAATATCCATCCAATGTATGTAAAACAATGGATATACAAAATATTCTTGAACTTTTTTTTTCTTTTTTAAAGTTGCTACTTCAAGAGCATATTCAAGAGACATAAATATTTCTTCTATTGATTTCCTTTTAATTTTGGTTCACCTTATACCAAGATCAAATATATCATATCGATTGTAATCATGTTATAAAATTTTGTAAGTTCTTCAGGAACTTAACAATATATCTCTATCAACAATGGCTATGGAAAAATTACAATTTTCCAATCCTTTTGGAATACTTGATATTAAACTTTTGCTTATTCAAGAACTATATCTTTAGGGAAATTAAAATATTAGTTCTTCAAGAATTATACCACCAATATTTATAAACATTGATTATGAAAAATTGTTCTTGAGCGATATTACAAGAAATGCTTTAATATTGAATTTTAAGTTCTTCAAGAACTATACAAATAATTTTTCATTAACAATGGTTCGTGAAATTCATATTCTTTGAGTAATCCATCGGAGATCATTATTATTAAAGTATTAGTTCTTCAAGAACTATATCACAAGTGATCTTCATAATGATTAAGAATAATTTATTCCTTGTGCATTCAATTGAATTTTCCTTTTTTCTTCTTTAGTTCTTCAGGAACTAATTTGCCCACTTTTTACTCTTTTTTTTCATTATTTTTTCTTTCACTTCTAGTGAGAAGCCGAAATTTTAAAATTAACACAGTCATGACTATTACCACGACCATGACCACAATTTTTTTTTCATGGTAATCGTGTGTTACTACATTCACTTCTGGGAATGGAGTAACATCAGTGGGTTAGGTTTCATTCACTTATGAGAATGCTTTTTCATTCATTTATCATTGATATATACTATTATCAAATAATAAAATTAAGCAAATAATTAGATAAACATAGTAAACACAGTCTAATAAAAGATAATTCCAATTATTTTTATTAATACTAATATAATGTAACGTACTAAAATTTTATAATGCAAATTAAATAGTAACATAATGAAATTAATAATAATTATAATGTAACATATGCTATGAATGAGATTAATTAGTAACTTATTGAAAATAAATTGGAATATTTTTATGCTTTAGCTTTACAATATGATGATACATATTAAATTATTATTATTATTTATTATTATTATTATTATTATTATTATTATTATTATTATTATTATTATTATTATAACAATAAATAAAAATAAATTCAATAAAAATTATAAATAGCCAAAACTCTAAAAAAAAATTGATAAAGCTATCCTTTAGGGATGCATGTATATGTATTTTGAATTCTTCTGGAATTCATAAGAAATAATTTATAAGAAGTTCTTCAAGAACTATATAACATCATTATAATGTAAAATTAATCATTTATGCAATTCTTCAGGAATGCATACAACATCAAGTTCTTCAGGAACTGTATAACATATATTATAATGTAATAGGAATACATATATTGGTGCAATCCTTCAGGGATGCATAAATATATTGAATTATTCATGAGTTCTTCAAAAACTTTATAAATATAATAGATCTTATCAATTATTTTGTACATCCTTCAGGGATCTGTCCCAATTGAATTCATCAAGATTTCATGGAGAACAAAATTTGGATTTTTAAGTTCTTTAAGAACTATATAATAGATCAAATCGGTTATTTTTTTTTTCAATCCTTCAGGGATTGATATTTTAGAAGCGTAGGTTTATGAATCTTCAGGATTCATATTTTAAAATTTCATCATACTATGAATCTTCAGGATTCATATTTTAAAAATTTTACTACGATACTTCTGGATCGTAGACTGTGAATCAATATGAAAAAAAAACGAAAAAAATAGAATAAAAAAATACAAGAGAAAGAGGGGAGAGAGACTATCGTGCTGATAACGTGTTATGAACTATTTCTAAAGAATAGCAAGAATATAGAAGGAGAAGAGAAAGAGAGAAGAGAAAGGAATAGACCATTGTTATTATTCTATTCACAAGTGTGTATCACATTGTATCATATGCTCTATTTATAGGACAATATATGGGCCAATGAATATGAGCTAAGACTAATGGACATCTACTAATATATTCATAACAATTTTGTTTTATTTGTAACAATTTCATTTTTCTAACACTAAACAATAGGAATGAATTCCTTTACAACTTCAGAGCTTTAATTCCAAATCCAATGTGTCATCATTGACAATAGGAGGATTAACAAACATGCTATTGATTGGTTTATCTAGCTTGTCAATATATGGTTTAGTTCCATCAATTTGAGAAACTTCCATATAATGTTGAGTTGGTGGCATTAATGTCATTTTAGCAACATTTTTCTCAGCAGATGGCATAACATTTTGTAAAACATGGGGTGGATGTGAAAAAACATTGTTCATAATTTAGCTTGTTGTTGGTTGAGGTAATGCCAATGGTTGTTGTGGTGGTGCTTGGAGAGGGTTGGGAAATGTACTCATCAACAGACGGATCTATAACCTCGTCAACATTCTTAATATCACCCAAATCTGTGAGATAGGCGGAGACATCAAAATCTGAATCCTCAGCATTGTATCCATTAGTGTCAAGATACTCGTTATCAACAGCTAACCATTCATCGAAATCAGGATCATGCGCACGAGCAGGCGGCAAGGGAAGCACCTGTCCTTCAACAAAGCTTTCAAATGTGACACTATCCTTGTCAATGTCCAACATTTCAACATAATCATCATCAACAGCCACCAACGAATCCACCCATTCATTTATATCAGAAGCGGACAAATCTTGTTTCAAAACTTCATTATTATCGGGCGGCAAGGGAAGTATCCATCCTTCAACGACGCTTCCAATTGTGACACTGGTGTCAAGATCAAACATTTCAAGATAATCATCATCAACAGCCACCAACGAATCCACCCATTCGTTGATATCAGAAGCGGACAAATCTTGTTTCAAAACTTCCTTATTAACGGGTGGCAAGGGAAGTATCTGTCCTTGAACAACATTCTCCTCCCATTCAGCTTCTTCAACAAAGGGTGCACCATATTTCTCCTCCCCATTTTCTTCAACAACATTCTCAACCCATTCAGCTTCAACAAAGGGTGCTCCATATTTCTCCCCATTTTTTGGCCCCGAACCACTCTTCTGAAATACCCTACAGAGAACATATGCATCCTACAATCCATGTTTGGGCAATGATTGATCAATGATTCTATATTCATGCATAACCCAATTGGAGCGTTCACCGTGTGGAGCCCTACCCAAGTGATAAACAAGAGTCTTCTTCATTCCAACAGTAACCTCTCCGTTCTTGATAACACGATCCTTGCCAGTAGTCTTCCAGTAACCTCTATCAGTAGCACGATTCGTCCTGTTACTACTACTACTACCATACTTCTTGTCCAACCCACTGAAAAAATACCATTCCAAATCCCTAGTTTTCAATTTCGATAAACTTGGAAGATCCCATGGCTCGAATTTGTAGATATCAATAACGGAGAGATGATCGAAACACGGTGGTAACTTTCTTGTCAGTTTCCGTTTCAAGTAGAAACAAACGATTTCTTCGTCGGTAGGGTGGAATCGGAATCCAGGACCTTGATACATAGTTAATCTTGATCTATCTCAAAAACATATCAAACAATTTTAGATTTTTATACAATTCAACATAGATAATCTATACGATATAAGCTTTCAATCCAACTATGAATTTTGTAAAATTTGTATTCGTTAAAGCGTTATTGAGCGGTGTAACATTACTCAAATGTTACACCGGTGTAATTTAATCCCTCCCCTCATATTATTGATAGTTGTTGGGTTTTATTTAATTTATTTTATACTAATAATAATTGTAAAATTGTTAACGAATTAGTAACTCTTTTAAAAACTAGAACTTTGACCCATGTGGTGAATGAGTCTAATTAGGTGTAATATGTAACAATAAAAAATAAAATACAAAAATTTCAAGAGCATTTTCAATAAGAGTAGTATAGGGAATTTCATGGACTAATTATTCTATATTTGTTTATGTGCTTATTTTATATTTTATATATTTTTAAAATAATTTTGGAACCCCATCGTTTTGTTTACTTATTAAAAAATAATTGATGATAACTAAAGGTTAAAAAATTGATGATAATTAAAGGTTAAAAAAAATTAAAGACATAATCAAGAACATAAACTTTAGTAGACATCCATAAATAAATAAAAATTGTGATTAGTTCCGCCGTTCAAATTTATTGAAAACAGGGTTTACATATTATGTTTCCTAAATTCTTTCATAATTGAAGCACATGTTTTAGCGGTTGAAAGGTTTTATTGTAAGTAAGGGATGCAGGTTAAATGACAAATCTGTATTTTTTTAATATAAAGCTGCAATAAAAAGAAAGAGAAAATGAGAGGGGAAAAAATTTGGTTTAGGGTTAACTTATGTTAGCAAGTTTATAATATAAGAGATTATCGGTTTTTAATTGTTTAAATTGTGCAATGAAAATTGATGGTGCTTAATTATCGTATGAAATTTTTCCTATGAGAGTTGATGGAGTTTAACACTTTGTGGACATAATTTAAATCACAATTGGTCTGGTAGTGCATATTGTATCAATTGATCATCGGTTAATATTAAATCTGCAATGTTAAAATCAAAATAATGAATGTGATTAGTGACATGACTATGGTTGTGTTTGGTTGTATTGCAAAAAAAATTGATTTAGCAGAATTGAGTTTGATAATAACTTTCCAAATTATACGTGATAATAACTTTCCAAATCTCACATGATAATTATTCTCTAAATTTATGATCCGGTAGAAAAAAAATCATTGATCAGGAAAAACATAAAAATATTTCGTGATGAATAATATAGTCAACAATAATTTTGATATGATATACTTTTAAAATTGATGGTGCTTATCAATTATTGCACATAATTTTAATCAAAATTGGTATACTTGCCATAGTGGTTAGAAATATTGCCCCCCATTTTCAAGTCAAAATTGTATTATTTTTTAATAAAAATTGCAAAATAAAATGGAGGGAAAACAAAGAAAACAAATTAGGGTTTAGAGTTTGCTTGTGTATACAAGCTTATAATATAAAAGATGGAGTGATTAATTTAGCAATTGCCAATCAAACTTGAATTTTATTCAACTTTTTTTTCTTCTTTAGTATAGCTTCATATTTACTCTTACTTTTTATTTTAATGTTTCACGTTAATTTCTATAAATGATATTTTATACTAGTATGTTTTTAGCATGTACATTTAACAATTTTAAGAACTTATATTAATTTTAATATGAGTTAAATTCATACGAGTTTACGAGTTGATGTGAAAACTCAAATTTGACAACCTTGTATGTGGCAATTGCAAGTGTTGAACGTGTTTTCTCCTCTATAAAATATGTGAAGAACTAAACAACAAAATGAATACTCAAGAGTAAAATGGTCGTCATGTAACTTTATAGAAAGAGATGTTATTTTTAACTGCTTATAGCTTTATTTTACCAAACAGAGCCTTATTTCATCTCATGTCTTTTTTTTGTTTGTCGTGATTTTCACTTGTATCTGGTCCATTAGATTGTATAATTTGATTCGGATGTCAGTTCTGACATCAATTAGTTTCAGCTCTCTCCCGATCGCAATTGCGGAAGATCGAACCGTAATTCTCCCTACCAAGTCCAACGTCAATAACCACTTAACCAACCAACGATTGGTTATCGTGCCCTTTTAATTTATCAAAATTGTGCAAGGTTATAGAAAAATGAATTATACGCAATTAACCCAGTAATCACTGTGTATTAAATAAATCAGAACAATTAAATCAACTTTTTTACGGCTAACATTACTTACTGCGTGAAATTGCGTGAAACAGTTACAAATTATAACGGACAATTCTGTTTCAAATGATACTAGTATTGTTACACATAAAATTGTGAAATCTTTAATTTTCATATACTTTTATAAATTAGGGTCATGCTAACCGGTGCCCCCGGGGCATTGGTTAAGGAAACCAAAAAAGGAAATTTTAAAATTGAAAATAATACTTTTTAGACTTTCGAGGCGTTGACCGCACAAACTTCAATATGATATTACTATATTTGGTTCCTTAAACAGTGCCCCGGGGGCATTGTTTAGCATTTTCCTATAAATTATTATAACGTATTCCATTTTCAATCTAAATAAATAAACACAAACTCAAATCTAAGAAAAACTGTTTATATTTTTTTTTCCCACCTGAAATTTTTTTTCAAAATCAGTCCACCAAAGTGAAGAAAAATAATAATTTTTTTTGAAATTTTCATACAGCTTTTGTTAATTGCATTATCCATTCGTTTACTCACACTCTCCACAGTTTCAGTTAGTACGGTGCGTGCACAGTCACAAAACAGATAAAAACAACTCTCTTTCCTCTCTCTCTCTCTCTCTCTCTCTCTCTCTCTCTCTCATCACTGCCATTTCCATTCCCTCTTTCTCATCTCTTTTTCAAACCTCTAAACCAAACAAGGGTTTTCTTTTTCTCTTTTTCATTTCTTCATCTATTTCACACTCCAATTTTCTCATATTTCATCGATACCCATGATTGTTTTTGCCTCAAAGTTGCTAACTTGGTAACTGGGTTTTGCTAACCAAACCAGTAGAAGAAGAATAAGGGAACCAATTTCAGTGATCGTTGAAGAACTGAGGTTTAGGGTTTTTTTAGTGGGTTTGTGAATTTTGATTGAATTAGGGTTATTAAGTTTGTATGAGAGATAAAATTGTGTTGTGATTGAGATGGATGTGGAGGAAACTGGAAAGTTGGAATCTTTGGACCCAGATATGTTGCAGCTTCAAGAGGTTTCTCCTTTTTCTCTCAAATCGAGTCCTTATGTTGCTGAAGAGCTTTTCTCGCAGTGGCTTTCACTTCCAGATACTTCTCGTTTGGTAAATAGATATTTAGTTGATTTGAACTTAACCCATTTATGTTTTTCTATGAATCAATGATTTTGACTATTTATTTGACTAATGTAGATTATGCAAATAGAGCTTTGTGGAATATATTTTATTTACTTTTGTCCTAATTGTAAGTGTTTTCTATTGTTTCATGGGAGTTTTAGTTAGCAAAATTGGACTAAAATGTGAAAGAGTTCAGTATAGTAATTAGGTTTTAAACCCTAATATGTTGATGGATTATCTTTTCTATTCAATTGCATTGTATCTGTATGGATCACTTTTTATTTTTTGGTCAAGTAGCCTAGTGGCTAGAATTTCACTTTTTAAGGTGAATAAGTGGGAGTATCAGGGTTCGAACCTCGGTCCTGCATAATACATGCAACGTCCTTACCAAACGAGCTATGCTCACGGGGACCGTTGTATGGATCACGTTAGCTTGGATGATTGTAGCTAAAACCCGGCTTGTATTTATTTATTGTGCCGTATATGGTCTATTGTAAATAACTTGTCATACGAGTGTTTCTTCGCTTCCTTTTAAAGTAGCTTTCTTATGTATTGTATTGACGTTGAGTGCATTGCCGCACGACAGATGGCTAATCTCAAACTTTTACGAATAAGAGGCCTCATTTTAGTATTCAGTCTAATGCTCCATTTTTGCTTTTATACTTTCAAACACAATAAGTGAACCTTTCCTTTTCGTTGTTAATGCCTTGATGGAAATTTTAGACTGCAATCAGTCAGTCATAGAAAGTGGTATCTGTTTTAATGTTTTGAATAATAGAGCTCTTTGACCATATTTTTAAATCGTGGAACTTTCCTCTACCTTCAAGATGACTTTTGAGGCACATAAAATAATTAATTTTGCAAAAGCTTGTGCTTTAAATTCATTATATTTTTTAATCTTGGAACTTTCCTCTACCTTTAAGATGACTTTTGAGGCATAGAAAGTGATTAACTTTGCAAAAGCTTGTGCGTTAAATTAAATTCATTATTTTGTATGCTTGTATGAGTCTGAATTTGTTGTGTTCTGACAATAGACAAACAACTGTTCTTGTATGTTCATTTTAATCACCATCTTATAGGAATATTAGTATATGGAGCTTTCGATGATATGCTTTCCTGTTAGATCATGTGAGGAAACAACTTAAGATGTTGAACTTGTGTAGAATGTAGGTACCATGTAGCTTGTAGACTGTTGTATCTATGTTACTAATAGTGGATGGCGGTTTGTGGCAGCAAGCCCAAAATCTACTCTACCATAACAATATGGAAGATGGCATTGTGGTATATGAGTGCATACAAAAATATATACTAAAATAATTGCTGAATAGTGAGATTAACATGCCATTACCATTAGTAGATAAACTTACAACGAGCAGAATAGGGATGCTCATTATTTGTACCATGGAGATGTATGGAAAGATACTAAACAAAATGCAAAATAGTGAGGTCAATTAAGTGAGATTCAGGTCAGGACCAGGTCACTTGATCCAAACCCTTTTTTCCGGATTATTTTTTTAAGAGATTTCCTCATTTTTCACTTGATTTTTTTTAATTAAATAAATGGTTGTTATAAACCATTGCCATATAAAAAGGTATTTCTCATGAATAGTGTAAGTTTATTAGCAAGGCTGTTGAGTTCCTGAATTATGCTGTGCTAGGACTAGATGTTTTAATCTATTTCCAGTTGCCCTCTACAAAAGCATTGCCATTTCTTTTTTGCTTTCTTGTTTGTTTAATTCGTATATCCGTATTTTATGTATATTTCCTTCAAGGTTTTTTTTTCATTGATGCATTCTTAACACAGGTTAAGTCACTGCTTGCTGACGCAAAGGCTGGAGTTCCCTTCAGTGCACTTGAGAACTCAACAAATTCAAATGCTCTTTCAATCAACCCGTTACCTTCCTTATTTCCGGCTGGGAGTACACCACCACTTTCACCACGCAGCTCACCTGGTTCCCCACGGACCATGAAACAGAGAACTAGCCCTTCTTCATTAGGTTCTCCACTAAAATTAGTCCGTGACCCTGTAAGGGAGATCATTCCTCAGGTATATATAATGTCTTAACTAATTATTTGTTATTTTTCCTCAAACTTTTCTGGGTTATATCTAGAAAGCATTAATTCCTTGTATTACTGTTTATTAACATTACCTTGAATGTTTGTAGTTCTACTTCAAAAATGGTCGTCCACCTCCAAATGAAATGAAAGAGCATTTCCTGTTTCAAGTTGATAATCGATTTCACGGTCATTTGGATGGTTTGCAATTACTTGGTAAGAACATGATATTTGTGGGATTATTTGGTTCTGTATTCTCAATTATGACAATATTCTGGAGAAATATTAGTTGCCTTTTCAACTTCTTTTATAAATTTGTATTCGAATTTCAGAGTTCAAGTCTTTTACGAAAGAGATATGCAAACTTCCCTCGTTTTTCTCTACTGCTCTTTTCAGAAAGATTGATGTCAGTTTTACAGGAACCATAACAAGGTACCAAATCTCTTATTGGACTATTCCATTATAAAATAATATGGAAAATAGGGCTACATAAAATAAGCAGTTGAAAAGTGTTTTTTATTTTCTAGGTGAATAGGTTATGCTTCATAGGGTTTGCGATTGTTTAATCAATGTACTTTAAATTTCTAACATTTCATCCTTTCCCTTGAAGCATTCTTTTAAAAATCGAATTAGACATCAAACCGGTGAGACCTTTGGGTCATGGTTCAACTGATTTAGACTGCTTGAACTGGGGCAAAACTGCAAGCGAATCGTTCAAATAAGCAAACAGTAGACAGTGCCAGTCCACAGTTCAATCGAACCATCCAGTTCAATTTTTAAAACATTGCTTGAATGAAAGAAAATGATCTTAAACCTTAGATCAACCATCACTTATATTCTAATGATATCATTTATGTTGGATGGCAATACTAACCTGGCAAATACTACCCTAGTTGGTGATTTAACTATTTTGTGGGTGGTGATTTCCTAGGTAGTCGATAGCGCGCTTTGGTTTGTTTCATTATCTGAAAATATCATATGTTTGAAAAAGGAGATAGTTGGCATTGTGAAGAAGGGAAACCAAAGTCTTGAAGCTTGCCGGCGCTGTGTTGTTGATGTTAGGGTTACATACTTACATATCAAAATAACCTAATGGGCTTATTTTTTTGTTCGAGGCTTTGAGCAATGTGGGCCTCTAAGTTTTAACCGAACAGTACAATACAAATAATAATAACAAAAATAACACGAGGCTGCCAGAGAAAATATTTCTTATAAAATTAACCAAATAACATAATTAAATAATAGTAAAAATAATATATTAGTTCAGTAATTATTAGATATTGTTTGAAAATAAAAAATAACTACATATATTTAGTATAAAAATTAAAATATTTAGATATGTGTAGTATTAATTACTATAGTTATATATTAAATACTTCAAATATACGCTATCTCGCTATCCCAGTTTTGGGGTTGGCTGCTCCGCGTCGCTATCCGGGATTGACTACCTAATGTGATTTCAGAATTATTTTGGAGGACCCTTTCACTGGTTTCACTCTTTGTTGTTTGAATTCAATGTTGAAGTGAATTTAGAATTTACGCAACTAAAGTTGGTAGTTCTTGGTGGCACTTCTGGGTAACTCCATGTAGGACTATAACACAGAGTGGAGGCAATGTTGTCAAAATCGAGATTCTACCTAGGATTAAGAGAGGGTGAAAGATTGTATCTCGTTCTCGGGTGATTATAGCATGGATCGTAAGGTCCTGCCTAAAATTCAAAATTATACTGACACACATATGTTTGTGTGTGTATGTATCAGTTCATATAATTTACTATTCAAAATTAGACTGATGAAAATACTATCTGCTTTAGTTTTTATAAACATTATCGGTACAATAGTAAATAATTTTTGACAGGTCATGTATGATGTATAAATAATATATTATGAATTAATTTTTAAAATATGCCACTTGTAATATATTAATAACAAAAAATGCGCTCACACGTGTGTGTGTGTATTAGTTCATATAATTTACTATTCAAAATTAGACTGACGAAAATACTATCTGCTTTAGTTTTTATAAACATTATCGGTACAATAGTAAATAATTTTTGACAGGTCATGTATGATGCATAAATAATATATTATGAATTAATTTTTAAAATATGCCACTTGTAATATATTAATAACAAAAAATGCGCTCACACGTGTGTGTGTGTGTGTGTATTAGGTAAACTGTGAGCATGCATGAACTGTATTATACTGACAAGACTCATTATACACATTTCCCCCAATCCTTACAAGACAGAGATGATAAAGTAATCAAGGGCATCTTAGTAAGAAAATAATTAATGCAAGAGAGAAATTAAAGAGTCTCATAAACAAACTTCTCAAAAGGGTTTTGTATAAAGGGACAGAGGTAGCAATTAATCCAGTATAGTAATAGATGGATAGATAACAAACAAATGATAAATGTTGGTTCACCTGTGTGTTTCCACTGACAACCAACTGTTGTTCGGTTTTAGATTAGATCAATTGTAGCTGCCATTTTCAAAATTAGCTGGGGAAATTGCTACCCTCAGTTTTCCACTTCTGTTTTTCATTATATGATTTGTATTTTATGTATAAAATATCTTTTATCATGATAGATCATGTGTGGCTTTTGTAGAGAACTGGAAGTTAACAGATTAGATATTATAATTTATTCTGAATTTATTCACGGAAACATTTTGGTCCTGTTGGGCCTTATTCCTTACAATTTTACATATATTTTAGGGATCAATTTATCGACTATTGGATTCGAAGCAATATGTTAGCTATGGATTTACCGACACAAATATATACCATACTGAAGCAGCCACATCGAACATACCTTGTACAGGTTTGCTTTGTTTTACAAGTTGTCATACCCTTACTCCCAAGTATTTTGCTGTTCATCTCTCAAGTCTAAACATGAATTATTATGGGCCTGGTAGCTTACTAAAATGTTATATATTAGAATTAGAATTGCACTGATGTTATCTATTTCTGATGCAGGATGATTTCAAACCTATCTTGAGGGAACTATTGTCTTCTCATCCTGGATTGGAGTTTTTGCACAGCACGCCTGAATTTCAAGAAAGATATGGTATGTACGATCATATTATTTTAATTTAGATTAATGTTTTGTTTTGTTTTAAGCCTCTTTACTTTTTTTATAATTTGTTTCGTAAATAAATAGATCTCTTAGTCACGAGACTTGTCCAAATATTTTTGGAGGACATCTAATTCCGATTGGCATTTTTCTTTTGTAGATAAGTTTGGTTCTTTGTAGTAGATAAGTTGGGGCTAATTTCTAATTAATGTCTGACAATAAGGTTATCCAATTAAGATATGATTTACTTTAGTTTTTTCTTTTCCTTCCCACACTTTTTCTTTGGGGGTGGGCATGCTAGAATGCAGACTGTCTGATAAGATTATCACGCTCTATCTTTCTTTTTAACATCACATCTATAAAATTTTAAGTTTTGAAAAAAGTTCTTGAGGTATTTCTGACTGTTGTTCTTTTGTTGTTGTTGAAACAGCTGAGACTGTCATACATAGAATATTTTACTACATGAATAGATCAGGAAATGGCCGACTTACTCTGAGGGAGTTGAAGCGTGGGAACCTAATTGATGCCATGTTGCATGTAGATGAAGAAGAGGATATTAATAAAGTTCTGAGGTAAAGTCTATACTAAAAAAGTTTGAAATAGAAACTATATTTTGTGTTTAAAAAAGAATATCATGGTAGTCATTGCTTCTGTATTAAGTAAACTGCTGGAGATAGGGCTGTTACAAAAAAATAAAAAAACTGAACTGCAGAACAGAACCAAACCTATCTACAAAGAACCGAACTGTTGATGCTGTATGTGAACTGAACTGGCCTTTCAAACGCAGTTCACTTAACTAAAAGAACCGAACTGCTAGAGTCAATGAACATTAATCCTACTGGACTGTAATAATGTCACTTATCACTGTGTAATTGTATGTCTAGATCAACAAACACTCGTATTCTTTTCTGCAGTCCAGAAATTCTCAGTCCAATTAATTTCATTGCTTCTCCATTTTCTATCACTTCTTTCCAAAAAATAAAATAAGAGACTGAAATACTGTTCTATTCTAACGTCGTGAAGCTGTCTCATACTTTCCAATTATGCAATCCAAGCACAAGCACATTTGATTCCAATTTGCAAAACCCCTAGAAATTGAAATCTCCATCAGAATGTTACACAACTTCAGATATTCAAATTTATGGAGCTTTTTTCTAGATCTTAAAATTCCTTCTTAACATTCCTTGCAAAATATAATAATTCTTGTTCTTCAAATTCCTACTTCATTTCCTTCCATTTATATGGATCAATTGTTCAACTATTTAAAATCAGTTGAGTTTAGTTCTTGAACCAATTCAGAACTAAGAATCAACTTGGTTCTATATAAGAAAAACAGTTCAGTTCTGAACTTGAAATGACTAGTGCACTGAACCAATGGACTAGTACGATTCAGTTTGGAATTAACAAAGTTCAGTTCAGTTTTGTTATTATAAATTTTTCTGTTTATTTGGTTCAGTTTAGTTTTCTACTGTGAACTGGACCGTGAATGGGACCAGCTGGAGGTATAAAACTGGAATATTTAATCATCCTGCTTGCCGACTAGTCACCCCTCCAAGATTCCATCACCCAAATTGTGGCCCTTAATTCAAGGGGTAAAGAGTAAAGACTTTCTTAAAACCTCCTTAACAAGAGATCCCCTAAGAGAAGCCAAGAACACCTAAATAGAATTTCTTAGAATTTGGGTTGAGCTTAACTCAACTCTTATAAAAGCAGATTATACAATGTTGACTGCCCTAACTTATAAACTTATGTTCAAGCTTTATCTCATCCAATGTCGGACTATTAACACACTCCCCTCACGCCCAAGAGTGGACATCTAGAGCGTGACCTGGTGGTCCGATAGCGGTGACGTGATAGCAGGTGGCTCAATAGATGTTTAATAGGCTCTGATACCATCTTAGAATCTGGGTTGTGTCTAACTCAACCCTTACAAAATGGCTTGTGAAATGAGAATTGCCCCCACTTATAAACTTATGTTCAGGCCTTATCTCATTTGATGAGAGACTCTTAAAAAGAAGGTTCAGGGTCCAAATCCTGAAAACTAACTGATATTTGCCTATACAAAAATTATATTCAAGGTTACAAGAAAAAATGCTGGAAAGTTTAGGAAAATGGCAAGAGAAACAGGTAGAAAATGGAGATCCACTGAATTCTGAATCTGACGAATTGTTTGTGTTTTCTCTGTTTGCTAGATCTGAATGCATTGGATACAAATAACTGAAGCTGATATTAATCTGACTATTTGACAGCTGTTATTCTAACTGTACAGAATCACTAAGTTGTCTAACATGCGGGGTAGGATGGGTAGCTCAACTGGTTAAGCTAGTTGAGCTAAGGGTTAAGGAGCAGGAGGTCCAGGGTTCAAGTCCTGGAAAAGGAGAAAAAACTAACATAATATTGTAATACCAACAATTAACATTGCTTATAAAAAAAAAAACTAAGTTCTCTAATATGCATCCATTCCATACCAATGTTGCTATGCTTCTTACATTTTGTGCTATCTCTATGTTCAATCTTGAGTCATTTGATTCCAAAGATGTGCAAGCTCATGATTAATTTCCATTTTCATTTTAGTTGTCACTAGAGTTTGATTTTTCTTTTCTTATTTCTGTTTGCTACATTAGTTCTTTGTTGAAAAAATTTCAGGTACTTCTCATATGAGCATTTTTATGTCATTTACTGCAAATTTTGGGAGCTCGACACAGATCACGACTTTTTCATTGACAGAGAGAACCTTATTAAATATGGGAACCATTCTCTTACATATCGGATCGTTGATAGAATTTTTTCCCAGGTCTGTTGGTACTTATCATCTTTCTTAATGTGTCAAGTTTAGTTTTACTGTGTATGGGTATGTGGGGCTCATATTGTAAATTCATAGCGGGTTTGGAACGATAAATTTTAGGAATTTGATTTATAAACAAAATTCTCTATTTGGAAACTGACTTTGAATCCTTTTACTTTCTGTTGTGGACTTGTGATTTTTTAGATATCCACTCAAATTTGGTTGAATATGATTTGATTTTAGTTTTCATTGAAGATGATAATTTTTCCCCTATTAGTTTATCTACATCGCATACTCTAAGAGTAATAAAGTAAACGACTTAAACAAAACGAGTTCCATTCACTTTGAAGGTATTTTAAATGTGGAATTTGATTTGGAAATAAACTCAAATTCTTTTGTTTAAATTGAGTCCTGAGCATTATAATTGTTAAACCAGTCAATCAAATCAGTTCCATCTTTTAAATTTTTTTGTCTTATTTATGCTAAAACTGAGGCAGGTTCCGCGAAAATTTAGCAGTAAAGTTGAAGGGAAGATGAACTATGAAGATTTTGTTCATTTTATACTTGCAGAGGAAGATAAGTCATCTGAACCTAGTCTGGAATACTGGTATACTCCCTAGCCTTCTCAAATACTGGAGATCCTTTTAGCAGCATAGAAAATCGTACGTCTTGACTGATATATGGCAACTTGGATAATGAATGAAAGCTAGTTATTTTCTTAACCATTTCACTTGCACAATTATATTGAATTTCTTATAATAGTTGTGGAAGTTATGGGGCTTTAGATAAAAGAATGAGAAGAATAAGAATTCTTATTTTTTTAATTAGGGTGAAATATAATTGGCAATGATTTGATACCAACTTGATACAAATTTCTAACCACTATATATAGGGCCACACGACTCCTAATTCTAAATGAATAGGGAAATCATGAATCAAATTATTTTAGTTACCAAGTCGTACGGGACCTAATATTAGGAGATAGTATTATAATAGAGTTCTTCTATTCTAACAACAACAGCGACAATATAATAATAATATGACATTGAAGTCCAATTCCGTGTCATTTGTTATAAATCAATAAATCACTTGCATAAGTCTGTTGTCCCTTTTCAATTAACTCATTCTATGTTTCAGAACATTGTTTTCAAAACTGGATTAGACTAGCTGGTTAACAGGGTTTGAACTGGGTTCTATTTAGGTAAGGTGTATTTAACAAAAAAACCCAGTTAATTCTAAAACCATTAAAAACTGGCCTATAACCTAGTAAGAACTAGTTTCAAGTGGTCAAATTCTTTCTTTAATTTTCCATTTAATTCTAAAGAATATTTTTAAGTTGAATTGAATGAAGATCCAGTGCCAAGTTTCACTTTCAGTGAACTTTTTCCCCTCTCTTCCTAAACATTAAATTTTAATTTTAAATTGTATCTTAAAGAATTTTTTCCCTAAATGGTTGTAGGTTCAGATGCATTGATTTGGATGGAAATGGAGTGTTGACATCAAATGAAATGCTGTTCTTTTACGAGGAGCAGTTGCATCGAATGGAATGTATGGCCCAAGAACCAGTGCTTTTCGAAGATATATTATGTCAGCTTGTTGATATGATTGGACCAGAGGTCTCTCCTTCATTCATTTTCTTGCATCTTTGGTTGTTTCATTTTTATTGCTCTCCAGTATGCCATGTTGTAACCATGCTAAGTTTTGCAGAATGATGGATATATCACATTACGTGATGTCAAAAGCAGCAAACTTTCTGGAAATGTTTTCAACATTCTTTTCAATCTCAACAAGTTCATCGCTTTTGAAACTCGTGATCCGTTTCTCATACGTCAGGTAGAAGAATGTTTTAGATCCTATTTTGCTATCAACGAAGACTTTTTTAGCAATGTTGGTAAATTCTGTTGTCCAGGAACGCGAGGATCCAAATATGACAGAGTGGGACCGTTTTGCACACAGAGAATATATTAGGCTTTCTATGGAAGAAGATGGTGAAGACATGTCAAATGCCAGTGGAGATGTCTGGGAAGAATCACTTGAGGCCCCTTTCTGAATTTCAATTAGGTAGGTTGAGTAGTGCATACTGCATGCCACATATTCATTGAATACATCTCAGGTTTAAATCTGTAGTTTTGGTCCGTCTATTTTGTCTTCACTTTTTGTCCCTCACTTGTCATATCATCAAAATTCAACATCAAAGGGCCCAGGTGGGGGGTACAAGTCGCGCATTTTAAAAATTAGGGGATCGAAATCATTGATCTAGAAATAGGGGGCCAAAATTGTGGGACTGATCAAAACTGCAGTTAAGCCTAATTATTTTATATAATTACATATATAGTATTTCTTGCACTACCTAAATAAATGGATATGATATCATAACTGTAGGTGAATCAAAGGCTAAGATATGCTGCTTCTAAGAATCTTCACACTCTACCACTCGAACATGCGGGTAGTATGCTCTTGGTTGGTAGATGTCTAATAGAATGCTCTGTGGAGAGGTTCTCCTGAAAAATTTGTTTAGTAAGAAATTGAGAATAGCTACAGGGTACTAGCTGGTTCAGATTTATTGTTTTTGTTCATATACTTATTTTTTAGACTTTCTATATGGAATTTGATTTCTGTAAAAAGAAACTGGAGGGCTTTTGGTTTATCCCTTTTGAGTTTTGGTTGTTTTCATGGTTTTGTTTCTTCTTTTTACAAATTTTTTCACAATTGTACTAATCTTTCAACTTGTTTCTTTAGTCTGTTCTGTTATATAGTTTTAAAGATTAAATCAATAACCATCTTACTAGTAGATTAAATTTCAACTTTCAGTCATATATATGAAGTGTGGATAATTTTCTAAAATTCGAAAGTATGTTTTAAATGGAAGTTATGTAATGTTTTCTATGAGGATGTAAAATCAGAAAGTTGAAATTCCTTCATGTTAGGGCAATTAATATATTAGTTTTTTTTTTTGGCTTAATTGCACATTTGGTCCCTTATGTTTATTTTTGGTTTCAAGTTGGTTTCAAATACTTAGGTGTTGAACTCTTGACTTCGTGCTTAAGGGCCCCAAATTCTTTTTCCCTTGAATTAATTCTTGGTAACTAAATATGTAATTAATATATAATTTAAGTTTTGGTAGAGTGTAATATAAATAATTATACCTTAATACAATCAATGTTTTGAAAGAGTTGAGCACACCTATAATTCTATCCACAATCCTGTCATGGTCACTTAACCATATTGGTAATTAAGCTGGTTAACTGATAATGTTAAACTTGGTGGTTAAACCAGCTTAACTTTTTGTTCTCTCTTTCGATGGATAAGCACAACCACTTCAAGGTGTCTCTTTTCTTTTAAATTTCTTCAATTGTAAGAAACATTAATCTGATGGATTGAGACAAACGATAAAATGAAATGCATTAATATAATGATGATGATTTGTATTGAGGATTCACACATATATTGTTATTATTTAGGTGAAAGTATTCTCACGTATTCTTTTCTTTGTCACAAAAATATTCACCATCTATTGGCAATAGTTTGTGATTTTAAAATCTAAATTTGTTGAACATTTTATTATTATAAGAAAAATAAAAACAAAAAAACAAATGAAGGTTGCTTCAATGTAAGGAAAGACAGAAGTCTCAAACAATGCAATTTGCTTAATCAAATACACATACACATCCAAAAAGTTGTCTGAATCGAATTTTTACTTCAACTAACTCGTTGGTCACGTAAACTCGATTTTTTTTTTATATATATATATATAGAAAGTCAGATATATACACATGAGAGGGAAGTACAACTAGAGTTACTCTTTTCAAAAGTTCAAGTATTCTACAAGGTTATAAGATCATCTTCATTGCTGTATTCGTCTCCAACATCATCAAATTATTCGCGAGATGATAAAGAATCTTCAATATTAGAACCAAAGACCAAATTAATTGCAGGTAGAGCTGAGAAAAGTTGTTTGTTTTGATAGATGGGAAAAAAAAAGAACACAAGTAAACTCATGTGAGTTTATACAATGGACCAAACTTTATGTACAATTCCATATACACAGTTTTTACTGTGCTAGATAACATGGGGAAGTTATTTTTATTTAAAAACAATTTTCTTTTTCTTTTTTTTTTAATTAAAAAATATAAATAACTACCTTTTTGTGAAAGGAACTGGAAAAACAACATCTAAAGAAATGCATATAAGTTTTGTCCTTATACAATTTCAGTGAGTTTAATCGAGTTATTTGGTGTAAAATTAGATTTTCCCGAGTTTATCAGAAAACTAGTTTACAACCGATTTAACACATTTTTCATATCTAAAAACATAAAATTGAACAATTTTACAAGTTAAAATACGATTTTGAGAACAATGCACACCCATATATACTATTTGTTGAACATTGCATTTTATTAGTTTTTTTTTTTTTTTTTAATTGAAACCACTTCATACCACTAATCCAACCATATTTACTATTTTCATAATTAAAGAAAATGATCGACACCCCCTTTTGTGAGAAAATATCAAGCTCAAATAGTAGTTATAGAAATACTTATCTATCATATATCAATTTAATCTTTAAGTCATTAACATGGTTTTGTAGAATTTGAGCTGAGATTTTACCAACAGGATAAACTTAATATTATCTAGAACCATTTTATTGGGATGAGACTTACCAACTGTCAAAAGTTTCAAAGTTTGATATTTTTCTATTTTAAAATTTTCAAAACTACATTCAAATCGTAAGACCCAACAGCCACAGTCACAGATGCAATGACAACGGGGATCTCATTTCCTTTTGTTGACGTTGTTGGAAAAACTAAATAATAGCCACACAAAATTGTTTAATTATTAAATAATCTTTTTTTAATAGATAGACAGAATGATAAAATTATTATAAACTACACGCAAAGTGAGAGAGTCAGAGTACAAACCGGTTATAACAGCCGACATAATAATTTTTGCATTTTTGTCAGTTGAGTTAGGATTTGTTAACATGTGTCTTAAGGACACACAATAAGTTATCTAAAACTATTTCTATAATAGACTCCTTGCTCTTAGGGCACATGCCCAAACTAAAATTGATGTTTTCATAAGGAAGTCATCAAAGGCTTTCCACAAATTGTGATTTGGTCGTAGAAGGATCGAATTGTATCCGAGGAACAGAAGTTGCTAGCCGGCAGCCACTCAACTGTTCAAACGCAATACAATGGTGGTTGGTTCCGATTCGACAAGGGCATAATGCCTAGTCGAAGGTCCAGTACAGTAGGTAACATACACTCTTGCAAGAAAACGACATTACACAACAAGCGCACCTTTATTTGTAAGTTGTTTACAATAGTTGAAGATTCGTGTGAACATTTGAAGGATTGGCAAGGATGAGATAGTGGAATATGGGTATGAAGTTAACATTTTCCGTAAAAAAATTGATTTAGATCCCCTTTTGCGAGAAACCATCAAGCTCAAAGGGTGGATAAAAATACTTACGTGAATTCTTCACTTCTTTATACTTATAGTATGTGAGTTTTTTTATTTTTTATTTTTTTTTTTATTTTTAAGAATATAGTATGTGATTTTTTTTTTGAATGAAAACTAATATTAAATAGTCATTTTTTTTTAGGATTAGTTTGTTTTTTTAAAAAAATATACGATTTAAAAATTTGTTTTATTTATAGCTCTATATATAGAGTCATATAACCATGAATAATATATAAAGAGAATGAGAAAGAGAACTTGAATAATTTTTTTGAATACTTTCCATATAACACTATCTCAGTAGAATTTCCTCGTATAAGTAGGTAACATTATTCTGTTTTTATTTATTTTTTATTTGTGTGTTTGATCTGCTAAAAAATAGAGGACTGGACAAGACAACTTTTATTGTACCTTGTTTAATTTGAAACTGATTATGAGAATGAACAAATTAAGTAGAAAGGGACTGGACAAATTAGGTAGCAAGGGACTGGACAAATTAGGTAGCAATGGACTGGACAAAAACAAGATTTTTTGTCCCTCACCGAACCACGAGACAACTTTTTGTCCACAGTACAACTATAAAAAATACGAAAATACCTATTTTATTTTCGAATATAAAAATATTATCGTCCTATATCTCTCCGGTACGATTTGATCATGTCCTATATTATCTTATTCTGTCATGTACTGTTATGTTCCATCTTTGCTGTTTTACAAATCAAACCACCCTAAGATTTATCATCATTGGTATTTTAAGTAGGTAACATGATTCAAATTTAAGTCTTTGTAAAATTTAAGCGATGAAATTTTATGCACCATTTTTTTATTTACAATGAGCTAGAAATCAAACCCATAACCTACTACCCAAATCCCTCACTACTAGACAAAATCGCTTCAATTTTATTCAACCTTTTGTTGTGAGCAGATTTGCCTATGGTGAAAAGTTTGAAATTCGGTATTTTTCTATTTAAAATTTGCATTAAAATCGTAAGTTCCAACAGCCACGGATGACAACCGGAATCTCATTTGTTTTTTGTTGTTGTTGGTAAAATTAAATTATAGCCACACAATTTATAATTGTTAAACTGTTAGGCCTGCCATTTTAGAAAACACTTTGAATTTGACTGTCAAAATAAATAAATAAAATAATTCTGCATAAAAAATATCCAGGAAATATTCTAGATAATGACAGTTTTTTTTTTTACAATAAGTCGGACAAACTCAGGACCCATAACGTATTATCCAAATCCCCGGATTAAATCTAGTGGTTTAGATAATGATAGTTTTATTATTTTCTCAAATAATAAAGAAATAAAAAAATTTGAATATAGTTAAGGTGGGACCAGTGTGAAGAAAATGAAACTAAATTACAATAATCTCTGTTCTGTTCTGTTCTGTTCTTACAGATGAGATGACACGGTTTTAGTTTTCTTCTTCATTCATTCATTCATTCATTCTGCTATTCTTTCCTTTTTACTTTTCCTTTTTCTTAACCTCATCATCACTTTTTAACCTTTTCAATCTCAATCACTTTCTTCTTCTTTTTCAATCCTCCATTTATTGAATTCCAATCTCTATCAATTTCATTCTACCTAACTTTCCCTTGATCTCATTCTAAGTTATCTTCTTTATATCTTCCTTTTTATCTTTCTTTCAATTGCTTAATTCATCTTCTTTTGTTAATTCATTTGCTGGTTAGTATTTCTTTATTATTTATTTATATTTTCCATCTCTTGTTTTTCTTTCATCACTTTCATAATAATAATAATACATACTTAATACTTAATAACTGAGTTTAGCTTTATATCAGGTTTTTACTCTTTGGTTATGAATTAATTAATTAAATTGTTTTATTTCTCTTAGAATCTTATTTTTCTTCATTCTTACATCATTCCACTCGGTTGCTTTTGTCTTTTCTCATTTATGTTTATGTTAAATCTTTTGTTTTGAATTCTCATTTATTTATTAATTATTATAAAAAAAAATAATACACGAAGAAGAAGAATGAGTCTCATTTGTTTTTGTTTCTTATATGGAGTTTCAATGAATTTGTTTTGCCATTCAGAAAGGGTTAGCAGCTGCATTGCTGCGGCGCCGGTTGTCTGTTTGTTTTTCATTCATGTGTAGTTATGTTAAATATATAGTATTATAATTTAATATTAATAGAATTATGTTATGCATTGCTTCAAAATTTTATATATTATATATTAATATAAGAATATGAATGAGACCTTCACACACGTTCTCATATTTTTCTTTAATTCATAGCTGTTTTGTTTTCAACCAGTACTAAAATATTTGTTTTTTGTTTTCAAAATTAGTTCTTTTTGTTACTATGTTAATTTATTATGTTAACTATGTTTCAAATGTTTTAGAACATCTTCATTGTTTTCTCTAACTTTTGTTTTTGTTTGTGTTTTAGACTGAGTAAGTCAGCATAGATATAGATCAAGAACAACACTGGTTATTTTAGTTGTGAAGATGGTTTTGGGAATAAGAACAAAGAGTAGAAAAAGTGTTTCAAATTCAATCCAACTTCACTACATCATTCATGTTCATGAGATCAAACCATGGCCACCTTCACAATCATTGAGGTCTGTTCAATCTGTGCTCCTGCAATGGGAAAACGGAGACCGCAATTCCGGGTCTCTAGCATCCAATGTCAGTAACGGGAAAATCGAGTTTAATGAACCTTTTAAGCTTCCAGTGGTTATGATTAGAGAAGCATCTAAGAAAGCACAAAACCGCGAAACTTTCAAGAAAAACTACTTAGATTTTAACTTGTATGATAGGACGGTAAAGAGCCAACTTTTAGGATCAGCATCCATAAACTTTGCAGATTTTGGAATTATTAAGGAAGTTAAATCCATAAGTTTTCATCTGAACTGCAAGAAGAGTTCCAAGAGCTCGGCACAACCGTTGATGTATGTTAGTATTCAGCCATTTGATATAGAGAGTTCCAGCGCATCACCAAGCAGTCGCTTGTCAAAAGATTTTTCACTAGAAAGTGAATCTGTATCACAGTCAGTTAAAGACGACGATGATGATGATGATCTTGAAATTGCCGCTTTTACGGATGATGAAATTGAGGACATTCCTTCAAATAATTCGCAAACTATCAGATCTGCTTCAGAGACTACAGGAGGTTTGTTTTCTAATTCTGCTTAATGATAATAGATCAAATAACTGTCTTGTGTGCAAAGGGATTGTTTTCTAATTTTACGGACATTCCTTTGTTATGTTTTGCTAGTCATTGACCATTTGATCTATTTAGCTGGATTTTGCTCAACAAAAAACTACTATGATGCCTTACATTTGGTTATGGATGTTTTGTATGATTGATTATTTTCCTATTTATTGTTAGT
Organism: Trifolium pratense; assembly: GCF_020283565.1. Classification (NCBI taxonomy): domain Eukaryota; kingdom Viridiplantae; phylum Streptophyta; class Magnoliopsida; order Fabales; family Fabaceae; genus Trifolium; species Trifolium pratense. The sequence continues at coordinate 17,408,322 of NC_060059.1, forward strand.
ATGCACATATGGGTTGATCATATGCATCAAGTTATGTTTGGTTGTATGCTGCTGCAATCCATGTTTAGTTGGTCTTACAATATTCAGTAGATGGGATGACTTTATCCTAAATTTGGGCTCATTTAATATTTGTATATCAATTATCCTATAAGGTTGGTTTCTGTTGAGTATGACTCATAGTTACAGAAGAGGGGCAAGGGGCGGGGGAGCGAAGTGAGCATAGCGACCTCCGCCCCTTCCCTTTTGTTTTGCCCAAAACTGCATTAGGCCCTACTGTTTGTCGTGGTTGGGGGTAGCCCCCGCGGTATGGTTTGAGGTATTCTTGTAATATGGACCGTAGTATTATATATATGGCTTGTAAAACTGAAAACCCTAATTAATACGGAACTAAAGTTGCTCTGTAGTAACGGACGTAGGCACATTTTTCCAGACTGCCTGAACAAGCGATTGTGCATTATTGTTTTCGATTGCGTTTCTTTATTCTCCCGTTACTCATAGTTGTTCTATCAGTTTCTAATTGTCATTTTTAGCTACACATAGAATGATCAAATATTTGAACTCTAAATGTGTTGACAGGTTCTTTTTGAATCGTACTCATCTACACAGAAATGCAATTGTCTAGTTTGTTATTTTTAATAGCCTGTTGCCATTTGATTTCAGACGGTATCAAAATCAGCGAAGGAGGAACAAAGGGATCTAATGGAGAATTTATTCTACCCTCAGAAAGTACTACTTCTAGTTCATATGTGAACACAAAGGACACAAAGGCTGAAGCATCCGCACAGGTCAATGGCATCAAATCTCCCTCTTCGTCTTTGGTTCTACGTTCGGGTTCGGGAAATGCTGAGAATGGCAGGCCTTCTTTACCTAAAATTCCTGTGGGAAGTGTTAAGGTTGCTGATGCAAGTTCTAAAATTCAAGAAAACGTTCAACAATCCCGTTGGAAAGATATCACTAGTGATAGGTTCAAAGCCATATCTCCATCTTCAAACACTTCATCAAACACAAAGGCTGAAGCGTCCACACAGGTCAATGACATTAAATCTCCCTCTTCTTCACCTTTGGTTCTACGCTCGGGTACGGGAAATGCTGAGAATGGCAGGCCTTCTTTACCTAAAGTTTCTGAGGGAAGTGTCAAGGTTGCTGATGCAAGTTCCAAAATTCAAGAAAGCGTTCAACAATCCCGTTGGAAAGATATCACCAGTGATAGGTTCGAAGACATATCTCCATCTTCATACACTTCATCAAACACAAAGGACACAAAGGCGGAAGCGTCCACACAGGTCAATAGCATTAAATCTCCCTCTTCACCTTTGGTTCTACGCTCGGGTACGGGAAATGCTGAGAATGGCAGGCCTCCTGTACCTAAAATTTCTGAGGGAAGTGTCAAGGTTGCTGATGCAAGTTCCAAAATTCAAGAAAGCATTCAACAATCCCGTTGGAAAGATATCAGTAGTGATAGGTTCAAAGCCATATCTCCATCTTCAAAGACTTCATTAAGTATGAAACCACACTTAGAAATATCTTCCCAATCTCAAGTGATTCCAGAGGATATAAGTCAAGAAGATAGCACAGGAAACTGGAGATATAAAGATTCTCCTGAAAAAGTTAGTAGTGTTTCTAACAATGTTGTGATGGAAGCCAATGAGAAATTGGTCGAGAGAATAAAAGGACGAGAACAGTTTACTATAAGTAATGAAATTTCAGATGATGATTTTTCAGATGATGAGTCAACAAGGACATGGAAAATAAGAAGTGATACTCTTCGACTACGTAAAAAATCACATGAACATCCAACAATTATTTCGACAAATGATAAATCAAAAGATGTGAGAAATGAAAAGTTTCCTATACAAACTACTCAGAGCAATGGGAAGTTCATCAGAAGTCAACACCTAGATCAGAAAGAGAAAATTAATACTTCAAAAGATCAGAAAGAGAAAATTAATACTTCAAATGGTGTTCATGTCGATGCTGCTTGTCATAATGACATTAATGTGAATGGCAACTTTCTTAATGATAATACTGAATTGAAGGCCGAAGTTGAAAGGCTTCGTGAAGAGCTGAGGGAAGCTGCCGCTCTCGAAGCTTCAATGTACTCAGTTATTGCTGAACACGGCTCAACAAACAAGGTTCATGCACCTGCTCGGCGCTTGTCTAGATTCTATTTCCATGCTTGTAGAGCTGGCTCACCTGCTAAAATAGCTCGTGCAGCCCAAAGCGTTATCTCAGGATTTGTTTTGGTTTCTAAAGCATGTGGAAACGATGTTCCAAGGTATATAAAAGTTGATTTGATAACTTTCTTAACCATGCCGAATTGATATAATAGTTTAGGAGCATACAACTGATAATCTTGTGTCTATTGAAGGTTTTTTATATATTATCATTTTCAAAAAATTCGCAACATAGTTTTCATCATATGCATGCATTTTATACCAGTTCTTAGTTTACTGTTTTGTAACCATGAATAGGTTGACATTCTGGTTCTCAAATCTAATATTGCTGAGAGCAATTGTGAGCAAAGGAGTTGAAAATGAAGATCTTGGCGATGGTCCATGCATCAACAGTGAATGTTATGTAAATGGTCCTGCGCTTCAGGAACAAGAAAAAGAAAATTCGGAGACATTTATAGTTGCATTGGAAAAGGTAGAAGCTTGGATATTCTCTCGAATCGTTGAGTCAGTGTGGTGGCAGGTTGAATCACAAACCTTCATTTTTTCCTCCCGTTTCTCCTCAATGTTCTTCTTCTCTTTCATCTCTCAAGAGATTTGATTTGGAACTGATTGCCATTGTACTTTTCACTGATTTTTGTTGTTGTTTGATGTCTCCAGACTTTGACTCCATACATGCAGTCTGCAGCGGCTAAGAGCTCTAACTCTAGGAAAACCAATGGGAAGAGACATGTTATCGGTGATCAAGATCAAGGAAACTTTTCTGTGGATTTATGGAAAAGAGCTTTCAAGGATTCATGTGAAAGGCTTTGTCCTCTTCGAGCTGGAGGGCTCGAATGTGGCTGCTTGCCTGTGATATCTAGAATGGTATAGTTTAACATTTGTATTCTTGATGCAATATGTTTCAATGCTGGATTCATTCTTATATTCTTATTTTTTTACATGTATATATAAATAATATGACAAAACATCTATCTTTATGGGCTATTTGTGATGGTAGGTGATGGAGCAATTGGTTAATAGACTTGATGTGGCGATGTTCAATGCTATTCTTCGCGAATCAGCCGATGAGATGCCTACGGATCCTGTATCTGACCCTATTAGTGATTCTAAGGTTCTTCCTATACCATCTGGAAAATCAGGCTTTAGGGCTGGTGCACAACTAAAGAATTCTGTGAGTGTCTAAACTTGTAGTTCTGCATCTTCTTTCTATGCATTAGGAATGGCTTTAAGAAAGTTTAAAAGCACTTACAAATTTGGTGTTTTGAGAATATGATTTTTTAATTCATTAACAACATTCAAAATGTGGCTTCAATCAAAACTTGCTTACTTTATTTGATCCTTATAGTCAATCCTACTTATTTAGATAAGTTTTGTTGTAGTTGCACAAAGGATTTGCATTGTATGTACTCTTGCTAACTTCACTCTGTCTTTACTCAGATTGGTGACTGGTCAAGATGGCTTTCAGATTTGTTTGGCATTGATGATTCTGACTCTCATGAAGATGAAAATGAAAATGAAGATTTGAAATATGAATCACCCTTCAAACCTTTCCCTCTCCTGAACGCGTTGAGTGATCTAATGATGCTTCCTTTCGATATGCTTGCAGACAACTCTATGAGAAAAGAGGTTTAGTTACTTTTGATTTTTCGACTCGTGTTTTTCATTTTTATTTTTTTGTGAATTTTTTTTTGATTTTCTTTATGCAAAAAATTCTATAGGTATGTCCTAGATTTGGCATATTGATAATAAAACAGGTCGTCAACAATTTTGTACCCGATGAGTTCTCCCCTGGACCTGTCCCAAATGCTGTTTTCGAGGCCTTGGACAATGAGGTTGGTTAATTTGTTGCATGATTTTTGTTTCTTTTTTTTTTTTTTCACCACCAGTATCCAGCCCACCGGACCGCCTAATTTGGTTTAGGGATCAGTTCTGGCATTAAGTGGTTTCAGCCCCTTCCCGATCGCAGTTGTGGGGGATCGAACCGTGGTCCTCCCTACCAAGTCCAACGCCAATCACCACTAGACCAACTAACGATTGGTTATACTTTTATTGATTTTAGGATATTGAGGATGATGAAGCATCCATCACAAGCTTTCCATGCACTGCTGGTTCAACATTCTATGCACCTCCTCCAGCTTCTTCAGTTGTAAGCATGCTAAAAGAAGTTGGAACCCCTTTACTAAGAAGTGGTTCATTTGTGCTTAAAAAGTTATATACAAGTGATGATGAACTTGATGAATTAGATACACCACTTTCTGCTCTTGGCATGGATAATAATACTAAGAAAAAGAATGCAGCAGTAAAGGGAGGTGGTAAGGTTGTTAGATATGAGCTTTTGAGAGAAGTGTGGAAGAGTAATGGTGAATGACATATATATCTTAAATAATTGTTTTATTCTTTTTGTATATTTTGTTTACTATTTAGCATGTAGTATATAGCAGCTTTTGTTTTGTTTTTAACATTAAGAGTAAAGAGTAATAATAATATTGGTCTTTTATAATCTTGTACTTTTTTATTGTCAATAGAATAAGTTCAGCCTAAAAAATTACGTGTCTGGAAGAGAGAGCAGCTCTTTCATCTATTATCAATGAGTCTTTACTAGAGATATAAATGTATTACAAGAAATTGACGTCAAGAATTTTCTCAAGAACAAACTCTGTTTTCACAATAACAACTCCCAATTTTTATACTTCTTCTATTACAAGGAATAAGTCATTTTAGCATAATTCCAACGACAAGAGTTTTAGCTCATGGTGAGCTTAGCAAAACATACAACAAAAAATACAACAACTAAAAACCATCTTTCAACAACTAATCTACAGTGTCGTGGCATTGGTTGTTAGAATCGCGGGCATGAACTGAATCGGTGGTTAAGGTGTGGCAATGGAGGTGCATGCTCATCCCGATCTTAAATAAATGCAAGGGTGACAAATTTATATAGGTATCTTTGATAGCCTCACAGTGTCGTAATAAAAAGAGTATCGATCCACAGAGACTAAGAAGAAATAAAGTAAAAATCAAAATATATAGAGATTAGAAAGAAAAGTAGTAAAAATAAAAGAGGATATTTGGATATGTTTTGGATTTTGAGAGATTAGCTGCAAGCAAAATAAAACTAATGGTATATATTTCTATGGAGAATCACCCTAGGATCATGCAATTAGTCACAAACACACAAATCACCCTAGAATCACCCAATCTAATTTCTCTTGTCATGAGAAAACATTTTTTTAAAACAAGTTAAATGATAATGGAGTAAACTACATGGCCAATAATCCCCTTTCGTGGCAATTAATGGAACTCTCTGCATAAACATGATAGAAAACTTCGCATACCTCAAACACACAGTACTCATATTATGCTCTTCCATAGCTTGTAGGCTCTGGACATACATCAATTTGTGTGTTCGGTACTTCATCTTCTATTAAAACACCAATACTATGAAAGAAACATATTAGTAATCCTAATCGACAAAAGTGAAAAGAGAAAGGATTAAGAGAGCTTGTTATGGACGACTCTCCATAACCCTAAGAAGGAAGGGAACTACTCACACCTATGTTGAGGCAAAATCTCAATTGGATGTTTTAAAAATGGCAAAATTACACTATAAGTCCTTTATCTTATTTTTTTTGTAACATTTTGGTCCTTAATCTTTTTTTTGTAACAATTTGGTTCTTTATCTTTTTTTTTGTAACACTTTGGTCCTTATCTTATTTATTTATAAAAAATAAAGGATCAAAGTGTTACAAATAAAAAAGATAAAGGACCAAATTGTTACAAAAAAAGGGACTAAGGTGTTACAAATAAAAAAAATAAAGGACTAAAGTGTTACAAATAAAAGATAAATGACCAAAATGTTACAAAAAAAAGATAAAGGACCAAAATGTTACAAAAAAAATAAGATAAAGGACTTGTAGTATAATTTTGCGTTTAAAAATAACAAACATCTTAATTATATTTTAAATTTTAAATGTATTTCTCATTAATTTGTTATTTAACAAGTGCTCTTAAGTGTTTTAATTACCCACGAGCGATTGATTATTTTATCAATATTATTCATCTTATTATTGGCTAAGAAAAAAGTTCAGGGTTATTGTGAGAATGTTCTCCAGTTCACGCAACATTCTCCTCAAGAACATATCTCAAAGCAAAGATATTTATTTCATTAAGTCAATCATGTACAAGACAAATAAGCACTTTCTCCTTGATTTTAACTCACAGAATCCCAACTGTATTAAAATCATTTAAGGCAAGGAATATTTGTGTGGAAAGAAGACTTTCCCCATTGGTTAAGGTTTAAGGATCAAGCATAAGGGGCGTCTCCGAGTTTTATGAGACTCTGTACAAAATATAAAAGTGGCCCCTTAATAAAAAAATATAATTTTTTTAAAAGAATTTTCAATTTAAATTGCATATAATATATATATAAAAAAAATCATTCTTATTCTTGTAAACATATAAATTATCAATATTAAACCAATTGAATTAAATCAAATGGGACAACAAATACAAAATAATTATCTTTGTATATAACGTCAAAAAGGACCTCCTAATGTAAAGTTAAATTTTATGCAGAGATTAAAATGGACTAGAACTATATTTACGAGTATAAATAACTAATCTATTGATACTCATATGATATTTTATGAACATTGACAATATATAACTATTATTTCAGGGCCTAAAAATTAATCTATTAATATACATCTGATATTTTATTGGTATAAATAATACATAATTAATATTATAGGACCTCAAAATTTTGATCGAGTTGAGACCCTCAAAATTTTGAGGCCCGATGCGGTCGCACATCTTGCACATGTGTGCAAGCCGCCACTGTCAAGCATGTGCACAAGGAGAAGTATTAAAGGCAAGATCACATAAGCTGCCTCAAATATGCTTAGACAAAATATTTCATGGACCAATGAGAATGGAACAACATGACTTAAACTCTTAGTTGTCATGTACTTTCAAAAGAATATTAAATGAACATTCTCCCATGTTTTTTTTTTGTTTTGTTCAAGAAGGTTGTACTCGGAAAGTACATCATGAACAATTCAAAGAAGGACAATACAACTGTTTCTTTGGTGAACAAGCAAGGAAGAGCCATCTACAGCTCACTACAAGCTGATCAAACACACTCCTTTGACAAAGAAGTTGAAGAACTTCCTAGAGAACGTTCTGAGAATGATATACTTGTCTTTAAAAATAATGAGCTATCTTCATTTAAAAAAACTAGCCGTTTGGAAATGCTTCATGGCCAAGGAACTGAAGACACAAGCCTCAGCTATAAATAGAAGACATTGGTTGCCTTTGAAGAGCAAGAGTTTAAGCAACAACAATCTTCATACTTGTCTTTGTGATACAAGATATCAAAAGCTCTTCTTTAATCTTCCTCATTAAAGCTTTGTAACATTTCATACTAGGATCAATATATCTCTTGACTGAACTGAGAGTTTCTTTTTGTAAAAGCTTCTCAACGTTGTTTGAGTTTTGTAAAAGCTAGCTTAGATCAAATCACTCTCTTTGTAAAAGGAAAATGAAAGCATGTTGAAAAAAAGAGAATTTTTTTTAAAAAGTATGAGAGAGAAACCTAGAGAGGGAGTGGGGTGGCGACTCAGGAAGGGGGAAAAGTATTTCCCAATGGTAGAAATCATTCAAAACAAGGCAACCGTATCCAAGGTGGTGAAGTAACAACATTTTACTTCACTAATTTCCCCGATCACCTAACGGTACAAGATCTGTGGGATAAGTTTGCTTGCATTTGGAGGGTGGGTGAAGTTTACATACCGCATAAGCTGGATCGGAGGGGAAAGAGATTTAGCTTTGTGAGGTTCTGGGAAGTTCAAAACGTGGAAGGGGTGTTGAGGAAGCTTGAGGATACATGGTTTGAAACTTACAAAATCAGGGCCAATCTGGCTTTGCATCAAAGAGATTCGAAACCCCCAGATAAGGGTAAACAACAAATAACAAATATGGCACCTGGGAAAGGCTTTAGAGGTGATGTTAGGCAGGGCGTGTCATACAAACAAAGCTTGGCGAAGGTGGATCCACCAACAATCATTGCTGATAACTGGAGGGGTGGATTCAAGCAACTCGGCTCAAGACGAGAATTGACGGCGACCCAAATACGTGAAAGTACGATGGATGTGGCGGTGGTGGAGGAGAATATGAAAAAATTTGAAAAGTGTTGGGTGGGGAAACTATGGGACCAGAACGATGTTGACAGTATCCAATTCAAAATCTGGATGGAAGGGTTCCAAATGATCTCAGTAGTTTACCTGGGCTTGGATATGGTTCTTCTCTCTAGTGTGGAAGAAGATGGTGTGAAGAATGCGGTGACGTCAAATAAGGATTGGTGGAGTCGATGTTTTATCGAAATCATCTTGTGGACTCTAGTGGTTTGGCCTCGAGGAAGAAGGGTGTGGATTCGTATCTTTGGCGCACCATTACATGTGTGGGGAGAGGATTGCTTTGGCAAGGTGGTGTGTGGATTTGGGAAACTGATAAAACTCGATGAACCAACAAAGAGCTTGGAATGCTTAGAGTATGCGAGAGCACAAGTAGCCATCAACTGTTGGGATACTATTGATAAAGTGCTGGATATTATAGTTGGTCAAGATTTGTTTGTCTTGAAGCTGATTGAAGAACGGTGGACGGGTGAACAGGTGGGGGAACGAGATGGATTTTCAAAGAACTGTGAGGAGAGTGACGCCTCGATTGGGTCATCGGTTGGGCGGTGGGAAGCGGCGGATGACGATCTCCATGAAGTTCGGTCTCATTGCTCCTCGCCGGAGAGACCGATTCAGGGAGTTTCAAATGTTGATACGGTTGGACTGCTGGGTAATGGGGCAAAACAACTTTTTCCTGACACACCAACCCTAGTCATTGTCGGTGTCAGTTTGAGGGAGGGTGAAGAGATTGTTGTGCAGCAAAACAAGGCACCTTTAGTGAAGGATGGTCCAACAATTGTGATGGAAAAGGCAATGGTTGTCTTGCCTGACAACGCTTTTGATCTTCTTCAGGTGGGGCCTGGTGGGTCTGCGAAAACGGTAGGGGCGGCTGATGTTGTAGGGAGCAGAGAAGGTGAAAAAAGTCATCAGCTGTTAGGGTTTGGAGTTGAAGTGAGTAGTATGGGTGGGACCGATTTTTGTAGAGGAAGGATGAAAGATAGAGTGGGCCTTAATAAAGTTGGGTTGGATGGTGTATTAAATCTCAAACCAATAAGGGGTGTGGGGCCAGGAGGTAGGGTGGATAAATTAATTAAAGGGAGTTGTTCTCTCTGGGCTCAGTCAACAAATAAATTCGGGCCTCTAAACCTTGTTATGCAGCAGGAAGAGGAAAATGTGAGGAGGGCTTGTGACATTGAAGTGGTAAGTTTGGAAAGATTCGAAAAACAAAAAAAGGCCTTGTCTCTCTTGTGTGGGCCGGATTCCTTGGGCCCAGGTGGTGGTGCTAGTAGTAAAACAAAAGGGTCCAAAAAGCAAAACAAAAAAAACTTACTTACGAACTCCATCAAGCAGGGGGGGCTCCAAGGTGTGTACGTTTTGCGGCTGCTGTTCAAAATTCACGAAGAAGCACGACGAGAAATGGTGATAGGGTGGAGTTGGTTACAAATATTGCTCCAAAAACTTCGGACCCAATCCAAGAGTCGTCCGATCCAACGGTCCAAGGCGATGGGGAAGGTAATAACAGTCTCGTTGATGGTGATTTGGTGTGTGACTAGAATTAAAACTCAATAAATGTTCGGAAAGAAGCGAAAAGGTTATTTAATATAGGAACCAATCTTGGAGTTTCTAGTAACGAGGAGCATATTATGGTGATTGAGAAATTAATTGATCTAAAAGAAGGGGAGGATCGGCCTACTCATGTTGAAGGGGATGTGATGGTTGATCAATGATAGTATGTAGTATGAATGTTAGGGGGCTGGGGGAGAGGTTGAAGAGGAGAAAAATTAGAGAGCTTGTAAAATCACAAAAGGTGGATGTTCTTGCTGTCCAAGAAACAAAGTTGGATGATATTAATAGGCGTTTATGTTCCTCACTAATGAGGGGTGATGATGTGGGTTATATCCCTTCAACGAGGAGGAGTGGTGGCTTACTTACGATATGAGACTCGTGTAACACCCTTAATTTACCCCTTTATTTTATTTTTCGAAAAAGTTAATTTCATTTATTTAATAAGGATGTCACACTTACTCAACGTAATTATGTCCTCAAATGATTAGAAATTATGTAGCGGAGAATAAAAATTAAACCAAAATAATATAAGTTTCAAAGTCCGAATTGAAAATACTGAATCAATTGACATAACCCAATTGTTATAAAAATTTAGCAGCATAATTAAATAAGTTTCTCCCCAAAAACATCCTAACAGAGCGACTCAAATAAATAGTAAAGCAACAACTATCCGAACACATCAGATATGATTCATCTCATACATGAAAATCTATGGTTGCACACCGTAGGGCCAAGCCAGAAGGAGGATGTAAAGGTGAGCGACAATACATCAAGAAAGTAACTGAATTAAAATAACGTAATAATTAGCAACATCATAAAGCACAACAAGACCACCTAAGCGGATGGCGACGCACATTCATTAGTCAACCACAATCATCAATCAACAATTAAATAAAGAGAAATCAATAACAACATTTAAATGAACAAATATAATTAAAATGCATGCAATGCGCCTAGACTCGCTACATGCATGTGGTACCAATAACAACCTCATTTCAAGTTTTACATCATGGAGGATCAACATCATTATAAACAACGTCATTTTCAACTTCATTAGGTAACATCATTTTCAACATCATTTATACAACTTCAATAAGAAACGTCATTGGACACATGAATGAATGCATGTCATGTTATAATAAGCAACGTCAATAGAAAACATAATTTAACAACTTCGATAGACAACTTCATCATCATTATAACAACATCAATAAACAACGTCCATAAGCAACTACAACAACAACAATTACAACATCATAATTTCGGCACAACTCCAACATCATTAAAATAGATAATTCATCATCGTTATAACCACGTAGCTCAACATCGTTATTCAACAAAACAACAATTCAAACAACACAATTACTATCAATGAGCAACGACTTAAAACAACGTCGATATACAACAATTATTAGCAACTTCGATTACAACGCCAACTAAAATTTAATAACCCAATTAGTCTTTCACCCTTCTCAGGACAACAACTTATTACTCGTCTTTAACATAACCATTAACCCAATTTAACTCGGTTTAGTTTATCAACGAAACATATGAATTTTAAATCAATTTAATTAATAACAATTGTGAAATAAATTCAAATCCTTAAGATTATATAAAACAAGGTAGAGTGAGATACACTAGAGGGTTCTAAAATATTCAAAATACTGTGCATAAAATTTTGAGAAATTTTCACGAAATTGTAATATTTTTAATCATCTTTTTACTCCAAATAATTAATTAAAAATAGCTACGAGTGTCCAAAAATTCCTAAAGAGGTACCAAAATTTCAAGAAAATTATTTACTATTTTTAAAAATGGATCCTCCATGAGCTCTCACGCGCCTGACGCGCGAGTGGGCGAAGCCACCTCGCTACTGTTCATCTCCTTCACCCGTTTTCCTGCAACATGGGTCGTTCGACCCGATTTTCGACCCGATTCGTTCTCTCTCATTTCTAAATGATAGACGACGAAACTTATACCGTTTTAATCATCGTTCAATTTTAGGAAGGTTCCCGGTATTAGTTTGTAAAATCGACGATTAAATAACATGTTTAGAAATAAAAGTTCATACGCACACTTTGAAGCATACCCGTTCTGGCTCTTTCAAATTCGTAGCTGGACGACCCAAAATAAATTCTCAGAGGTTTAAACATCTTGCAGAATCGTTTATGGCAATTTAGAATATTTCAAAAACGTTTTTTTTTTAAAAAAAATCCAAATCATTCAGTCCGAAAATAATCAAAGTTTTTGGAACTTTATTTTTAAAAAGTCACTCATGACCAACACAACCCTTCAACTCAGAATTTCGAAACAAAATCAAAGGATATTCTACACATTTTTCAGACATGAATTCAAGGTGCAACTATAGAATCAAAACACCGCATCATGTACACCAAATTCATACATCACAACCTCATGAACAAGAAAAGGATTCAAAACATCACACGACGACAACAACAACAACACGGCAATGGCAACATCACATGACCGAGAAAAATGAAGCATAAGAATAACAACTTAAAGCACACACATAGTAATAAATAGAGCATGTATGCCTATATTCAGAGTTTCAAGAGTATAAAGCTCCCTTACTTGGATTGCAGTGAACTCCCTAAATTAAGGTTAAGTTTTTCCTTCCTCTGCTTCTCTTCACTCTCCCATGAGCTCTTTCTCTTTTCTCTCACCCCCTAGCACTATTTTTTTGTGTTTTGTTTTCTTTTGTTTGTATCAGTATGCTAACTCTTTCTAACTTCACCACCCTTTAAACCATTTAATTTCAAGGGACAATAACATTATTATTATTATTATTATTATTAATATTAAAATGATTTAATGTGAATTAAAATTGTGTTTCTTCTTCTTTATTCCTTTCTCTACCATTTTCCTATCTACACCCCCTCTATGCTCCCAACACCTCTTTATTTTATTTTCTACTTCTTTTCTTTTAATTTTATTTTAGTTCACCAACATCATTCTACTCATTCTTTTAATTTTATTTTAGTTCACCAACATCATTCTACTCATTTATTTTCCCAATGATTAATTATTTAACACATCAAAATAATTAAATAACCACACATCAATCAACACAAGCAACTTCTAATAATAAAAAAAAATATTAATCAACTAATTCTAAAAATTTGGGTGTTACAACTCGGCTAAGGGAACGTTCGTAAAATCTTTCCATGGCCGGGGCTTCTTAGGTGTGTGCTTGGAGTGGGGGGGTTCATAGAGGTGCATTATTTTGAATGTGTACGCTCCTTGTGACTTGTTGGATAAGAAAAGACTTTGGGTGGATATTCTTGTGGCAAAGTATGAGGAGGAGGCCGAATTATGGTGTGTGGTGGGGAGTTCAATTCGGTGAGGGCTCCGGAGGAAAGAAAAAGGAGTGGCTCGTTGCAACCAAGTTCGGTGAGTATTGAGGACTCTAATTGGTTTAACCTATTCATCCAAAGGCTAGGTTTATGTGATCTTCCACTTCTTGGTAGACAATTTACTTGGGTACAACCGAATGGGGCGTGTATGAGTAGATTAGATCGGATTCATGTGTCGTTGAATTGGTTGATGGAGTGGGGTGATGTGACACTATGAGCTCTTGCAAGGGATGTCTCGGATCATGGTCCAATTATACTTAGGTATTCTAACTTTGATTGGGGTCCAAAACCTTTCCGTTTCAATAATCATTGGCTAAAGTCTAAGGGGTTCAGTGAAGTGGTGGTGGCGGGGTGGGCTACTATCACGGGTGGTAGGTGGTTCTTGCAATTAATGAAGTAGTTGATTGGGTGAAAAGAAAAAAAAGAGAAAGAAAGAGTGTTTAATATTCAAAGTGGACTTTGAGAAGGCTTATGACTCGGTTAGTTGGAGCTTCTTGGACTACATGTTACGGGGGTTTGGTTTTGGTGAAAAATGGAGGAGTTGGATTAGAGCATGTGTGTTTGCGGGAAGTCTATCAGTGTTGGTTAATGGAAGTCCAACGGAACAAGTTGACATTTCTAAGGGGCTTAAGCAAGGGGACCCTCTTGCACCATTCTTGTTTAACCTAGTGGCGGAAGTTCTTAGAGCCCTTATGAAGAATACGGTTAATCTTGGATATTTTAAAGGTATTCAAATTAGTAATTCGGGTGTAATTATGTCTCACCTACAATATGCCGATGATACGCTCTTTGTTGGGGAGGAATGTGAATGTGTTGAGAATCTTTGGACTATTAAGGCAATTTTGAGGTGGTTTGAACTTATCTCCAGACTTAAAGTCAATTTTTTTAAGAGTAAGCTCTTTGGAATTAATGTGGGAGATGGCTTTATTAATTCGGCGACGGCTTTCCTTAAATACAAGATTGGAAGTTTGCCGTTTATTTATCTTGGGCTCCCGGTGGGGGCAAATCCTAGGCGCGTGTCTACATGGAATCCGGTAATTGAAGTGCTCCAAAAAAGACTTGCTTCGTGGAAAAATAAATATGTAAGTCTCTGGGGTCGAGTTGTGTTACTAAATTTGGTTTTGGCGGAAATTCCTATTTTCTATCTCTCTTTATTTAAAATGCCGGTGGGGGTGTGGAAGAAGATTATCCACTTGCAAAGGAGGTTTCTTTGGGGAGGGGCGGCTGGTGCATCAAAAATTTCATGGGTTAATTGGCTTGATGTATGTAGATCAAAAAAGGAGGGCGGTCTTGGGGTGAAAGATTTGCGCATAATGAATATTTCCCTTTTAGCCAAATGGAAATGGAGACTACTTTCGGAGGATGAATCAATTTGGAAGAATGTTCTCCGGGACAAGTATGGGAGTGGAGAGGTTGGAACGGTTTGGATGTCTAGGACATTGCCGTCGGCCAAAGTTTCACCATGGTGGAATGATCTTATGAGTTTTGGGATGGTTGTCGGGGTGGATCACATCCATGGAATGTTTTTCAAAAAAATTGGTAATGGAGGTACTACTAGTTTTTGGCATGATTCTTGGTTGGGACCTCAACCATTGAAGGAGGTTTTTCCACGCTTCTTTCTAATTTCGGTCCATAAAGAGAGTAGTGTGTTGGAGGTTGGTAGGTGGGTCTCGGGGTGTTGGGAGTGGGAGGTAAGGTGGAGGCGCAATCTCTTTGTGTGGGAGGAGGCACTACAAGAAAACATGCATTTACTGGCGGCCAAAAGCCCTCAGTAATGCACAAATTTCGTCTAAAATGCATGCATTACTGACGGCCTTGGGCCCTCTGCAATTAGCTCGCCAGTAATGTTTACTGACGGCCCAGGACCGTCAATAACGTTACTGACGGCCTGGAGCCGTCAATAATGCCCAACGGTCACAATCAAAAGACTTACTCATTTGTGACGGCCTGCAGCCATCAGTATTGCTTTTACATTTGTGACGGCCTGCAGCCGTCAGTAATGTTAACGTATTAAAAGAAAAATTAATAATTTAATTATTTAAAAATCAATATTAATATTGATTTTTAAATAATTAAATTATTAATTTTTTTAAAAAAAATTCTAGTTTTAATAATTTAGTTTTTTTTAAAAAATATACTGCATAATAAATAATTAAAAAATATTAAATATAATTTTATTTTTACAAAAAAATATTAAAATTTAATAAAAAGCATAATAAAAATACTTAACATAAGCATAATTAAACATAATGATAATATTGTCATTACAAAAAGAAAACAATTAAACATAATATAAATTGTCGTTATGTTATACAAATAATTAAATCAACAACAGATTATTAAAATTACACATCAAGGTTGGTCAGGCGGCTGATATAGTGGTCGCTTCCCCTTGCCACTGTATGTTGGCTGACGCGACCTTCCTCGGCCTCGGCCTCTACCTCCCTCATTTATTACGACTCCGGGGAGTGACGTTCGCGGAGGTCGTGCCACAGGCCTATGAACGAAGTTAATTGGGGCTTGATTGGGATCAAAGCTGGCTTGATTTGGGAAGAAGTTGTCTTGGGGTTGATTGGGGTTGTCATGTGGGATTATGAAGTATTGTTGATATGGATTTGATGATCTCTGTCGATGGTATTCGGTGAAAGCAGTTTGTTGATTATTTCTACCGCTTCCGCCACTACTGCTTCCACTTGTTTGCCCAACAGGATCAAAAAATTGTAAATGAATTGGTTCATTAAGCATTTGACTCATATCCTCTATGCTCATACTCAGTACTGGATCACCCTCTCGGTACTCCGGCAGCTGATTCAAATTGACCATGCTATTCAAATCCGGTCGATATTCTTGTTCACCGGCATTTTGATTTTGTCGTGCCGATCCCTGAGATGATGATCCAACCCCCGCCGGCGCCGGCGCCCTCTGCTGCGCAAAGAATTCCTGCAATACATGTTGGACCCGTTGGTCCACCCGCTCATTAAATGTTGCTTCGTACTCTTCGCGGAATTCTTCCCGATACGTGGCCCTCATTCGCGCTTCATACTCATCATCGGTTTCCTCTCTTTGAGCTGGACGAGAGCGTCCTGTACTAGATGAAGATGAAGATGTGTAAGTGACATCTCTCAAACCAGTTGGGTCACTTGCATATAAAGAAGATGTACACCCAGCAGCGAATTTGCGACCTCGAGTCGCACCACCAGCATTCTTAACAAAAGCCAATGACAGCTTGTTTCGACGAACCTCCTCATTATCTCGCCTATGAGGTGGTAGTCGTAGTTGGCTTGCATTATATTCTTCAGCCCAAATTTGCGTCAACCTCTACAATAAATTAAAAAATAATTATAATTAATTAATTATAATATTAAAAATAATTATAATGTTTAAAAAATAATGTTATAAGAAATAAATAATAAATAATATATATAAATACTTACCGAAACTTCTTGCGCCCTTGCCCCCGTCCATTCACCGGAATCTGCATACTTGTGCATCATGTCATTCATTTCCATAAAGGTGGGTGGACGACCAAATTGTTGAATGAACTCAAGACGAAGCGTTCCGGCAGATTTCGACCCTCCAGAGTGTACGCACGCACGATTGGCTTCATCGGTATTTCTGTTGGCTTTGTTCTTTATACACTTTGCCTTATACTCTTCCTCTTCCCATCTGAGGCACAACATAGGGTATGAGTTACCAGCGAGCCAAAGTGGTGGCTTTGAAGGATCCTTTTTAATCTTTTTCCGCGCTTCAAAAAGTAAGGTTGACAGACGCTTGGTGGCTTTTCTGTTGAATATAGCCTCAATAGCCGCTGTGTGGTGATTTAGCCAAGTTACTTGCGACTACGAAAAATAAAGAAAAATTGTTAATAAATTAGTAAATATATGTTTAGTAACAAAATTGATTGGATAAAAAATTAATTATAAATAAAAACGTACCCTGAAGCCATTCCAAAATTGTTGATATCCACGCTCATCTGCCCTGACCTCCGTCCAGTTGAGATATGGAGCCTGGAATTTGGATTTCAATGCATTATTGATTGCCTTATTCGCCGGATTTTGGGGTTGCAAACTGCACAATATATATATATATATATATATTAGTTAAGAATAATAATCATATATATCCAATTAATTTATTAAACACAAATTCTTAATAATAATTAACTTACTCTGTGGCGGTATATGGCATGATGATGGGTCTACCATACCGGTCAACCAACAATTCATTTTGAGGAGCTAGAAGTGCAATATCGGCAATTTCCTCGTCCTCGTGGTCATCATCGTCGTCGTAGGAGCCGTACTCCTCTTCGACACCATCTACGGTTCGAGACTTGGGCATACCCTCCAACCATCGATTCCGAACAACGCGGCGGGGTAATCTACGTCTACGTCCACCGCGTCCGCGTCCTCCGCGTCCGACACCCGGTGGTGGTGGAACATCATCAATGTCATCATCGACATTGTCATCATCGAAATTTTCTTCATCTGGATTCATCTATAATAAAAAAATATATGACAAATTCGTTGCTATAGTACAACATACACCCGTTAACACAACAGTCAATTCTCTTCGCTCCGAGTCCTAACTTTGCAACCAATTGTCTTGCTTCGTAATAATTTTTTGGCAAATCAAGAGGACGGTCTATTGTTATATCCAACATCAGTTTCGTTATCAAGTCCATGGTGTATTCTGAAACAAGACATTCAGACTTGATACCCAAAAGTCTAATACACACCGTTAACTTTGAGTCTCGAGAGCCTTCACACAACGGTGTATTTGTCTCTTTCAAAAGATCAAAAAATCGCTGGGCTTCCTCATTTGGTCTCTCGACGTTAACATCAGCGTCATATTCATCATCAGCAGGGTCGTCGACATCATTTGACACATAAATCGGCGTATTAAACCCAAGGGCATTAGTTATCATATTGTCCATCTCATTAAACGGATCATAATGCTGATGATAATATTCGGGAACAACAACGGGCTGAAAAACACTGCTTGAAGCACGATTTTGATTCACGGGAACAGTCGTGGAACATCCCTCGCCATGACTTGACCAAACCCAATAATTAGGTTGGAATCCCTTTTTATATAAATGAGACCTAATTTCATCTTCGCTCCGTATTCTTGTACATCGACAAAGTACACACGGACATCTAATTCCCCCTTCACGTATCACAATGTCATTATATTTTACTGTATTGATAAACATTTCGACCCCTATTTTAAATTCCTCTTTAACCCGGCCCCTCTTTCCAGGATTATGTCTATCGTACATCCAATTACGATTGGTAAAATCCATATCTGCGTAGTTTAATTAATATATAATTAGATCAATATATGTATTAAATTTATTACTTTATTTTTCAAAAGTATTTTGGACATATATATATGTCTACTCAACAATAACATATAAACTTTTAACATTTTATTTTTAAAGTTTATGGTTTATTAAATCTAAAAAATACTAAGTTTTTTAGTTGACAAAACTACCGACTTTTTAACATATATATTATAATTTTTTAAAATATAATTGTTTTTCTTTTTTTAAATACATAGTAATAATAAAATGCTAGTAACTATTTCTAAGTGTACGGTAAAAATAAAACTATCACTAAATATTATAAATTAAAATTACATATATTACTTACTTGGGTGCCGGGTAGAGTCTTACTTGGTGCGCGCTCCTAACCACAAACTCCGCTCCTAACCCACGACCTCCGATGACCACGAGAATTTGCTAATAAAAATTGTAAACAACAAAATATTAGAACATATACATTTAAATAACAAAATAAAAATTTTAACTTTAAAAGTAAAACACAAACACTTACCACTTTTTAGATGGAGATATGAAAATTACATTACTTTTTTAAAAATACACAAACTGTTAAAAAATTTCTTTTTTAAATTTTTTTTTTAAAAATTTCGTTTTTTAAAAAAAGAATATAAATATACTGTTTTTTTGAAAAAAAAAATACTTATTTAAAAAAAATAATTCTGTTTTCGAAATAAACAAAATTAAATATATTTTTTTAATTTTTTTTACAAAAAAAATAACTTTTATACATAGTGATAAGAAAATATTAGTAACAAATTACAAAGTATTAATTAATAACTATTACTAAGTATACGGTAAAAAAAAACTATCACTATATAAATTAAAATTACGTTACTTACTTGGGTGCCGAGTAGATTCTTACTTGGCGCGCACCTAGCCCACGAACTCCGCTCCTCACGAGAATAAGACTTGCTATTAAAAATGGTAAACAACAAATATTAGAACATATACATTTAAATAACAAAACAAAAATTTTAAATTCGTAAAAGTAAAACACAAACACTTACCACTTTTTGTATGGAGATTAAGTTGAAAGTATGAAATTAGAGAAAATTTAAGAGAGAAGTTAGAGAAAATTTAGAGAGAGAATGGAAATGAAAAAATGAAGTGAAGGAGTAGTAATATATAGGAGTAGTAATATACAACCGTTGGAATTTAAAATTCAAATACGCATTACTGACGGCCATAATCCGTCTTAATTGCGCAACGGTTCATAACATTACTGACGGCCTGGGACCGTCGTAATTGCTGTCTGCATTACTGACGGCCCAGGACCGTCTTAATTGCGCAACGGCTATATATTTACTGACGGCCTGGCACCGTCTTAATTTCGCATGCATTACTGACGGCCTGACACCGTCACTAATGCGTAATAGTACCGTTTTAAATTATTTCGTTCTTCAAGAAGCAATACTGACGGCTCCTAGCCTTCAATAACCCACAAATGCATTACTGAGGGCTAAAAGCCCTCAATAAGTTTGGTCAGTAATATTATGTTTTCTTGTAGTGAGGAGCTTCAAAATGCGTTGTTGGAAGTGTTGACCCCCATCCAACTTTCCAATGTCGAGGATGAGTGGAGATGTCACTATGTCAATGGAGGTATGTTCTCAGTTAGTTTACTTTACAAATATTTATCCGGAAGGATCATTCCCCCTATTGCAAGGGATCCGAAGTTGGTTAGGGACTTGGGATTCCTATGCGAAAGTCTCGCCCCATCAAAAGTTATTGTGTTCTCTTGGCAACTCTTACTTTGTCGCTTACCAATAAGGGTTAATCTCGCTAAACGAGAAATTGTTGACCACGACTCTAACTCTTTTTGTGTGTTATGCCCGATGCATTTAGAAAGTGAGGGTCATCTCTTTGGTTGGTGCGCTTTGGCTTCGTCTTTATGGAGTAAAGTGTTTGGGTGGTTTGGTTGGGATGTGGCGGTAACAAGAGATCCACTCGAGATATTCCGAAGATTTTGCATGGGGAGGGGGGGGGGGGGGCAAAAGACTAAAGGGTCTTCTTGCGATGTGGCATATGGTGGTGTGGGCTATTTGGAAAGTTAGAAACGATTTGATTTTCAACTCACAAGTGCCGGTGGTGGATGAAGTTTTTTATTGTATCATTGCTACCTCATGGAAGTGGCTAGTTGATAAAAAGAAGGGTTGTGTTTGTTGCCTCTATGAATGGAAAACATATCCTATGGATTGTATCTGTAGGTAGTGTGTATTTTTTGGCTCTCGCTTTAGACTATCGGGCCAAGGACCCCTTGTACTTAATCCCGAGTTGTGGGTGTAGTACCATTTGTACTTTCTCCGTTGTATATTTGCATAAAAAAAAACTGTAGGACTTGGGTAGATCAAGCTTGTAGGGCTTGGGGGTTTTTAATCTTGGACTAGATCAAGGAAGAAGTGTAATTTGAGATTGGTAGCCTGTCATAGTGGACAAACTCACAGGAGCGTGAGGACTAGACGTAACCCACATCTTAGGGTGAACTAGTATAATTGTTTGTGTGTTGTTTTTCTCCTTTAGTCTCCTTTAATTTACGCAAGCACAAAACAAACAATACACATTTTATTATCTTGCATTCAGGTCAGAGATCGTTTTGAGAACGTTCTCATGTTCATCATATATTCATATTGACTCAACTAACAAGACGTTCTGAGAACGTTCTAACATTTGCTCTTGAAAGTATTTGTGTTTAATTTTTAATAGCTAATTTTTAAAAGGTTCACAATTCAAATCCCCTTTCTTGTGAAAAATTTTGCTACTTCAACCTAACCCTGGTGAGCAGCTAAATAAACTAAATAAAAATAGAAAACTAAATCACGAACACAAGAAAATAAACTTATAAACGTTATTTGATATTTGGAATTTGTTTACAAGAGTAGAGATGTATCTTACATTGAGGATATATATATATCCTAGAAGATCATAATTTTGTCCATCTCAGTATTCATTGCACTTTTATTATAGATAATGAACATTTAAAATTGAAATGAAAAGACAAGAACTACTGATTCTCTCTACTAGGTCTGCCACGGTCATGCCTGGGCTCACTCAGGCCATGCAGAGCTTTCCTGTGAAGCAAGACTCTATGACATGCTTGGCACGACTGTGGTGAGATCCCACACGGCTGTGGCAGGCTTAGTTGATGGCAAACTCTTGACTTTTTGTAACAATTTTCTTTGGCTTGACTTTTGGCTACGACCAACACTTGATTATATTGATTTTTCACTTTCTCTTCATTAAGAAAGGGCTTCCATTATCATAATTGAGGTGTATCTTCCATTAAGGAATCTTAAAATGCATCCAATGAAATCCTTCACATTTCAAGCATTAAGTCATAAAAAAACAAAAGGAAGAAAACCAAGTAAATAGTTATAAAGAACTTATTTAAGTAAAATATTAGTAAATATTATACTGCTATCAAACTCCCCTGTGCTTAAACTATTATTTGTCTTCAACCATTGTAATATTTTTTCCATTACCCTTGGTAACGTCAAGATTCCGTTTTTTTAGTCTCTCATTGAATATGCTGGCTTATGAACCCGTCGTTTTTCCCCCCTGTAATGTTAGAGAATTTTTGTTTACCCCCTTCACTAATGATATCACGTCATCATTTATGTGGAAACTTAAACCAACATATTGAACGAGAGGCTAAAAGGACGAAATCTTGACATTACATGAGGTAAATCGAAATTCGCTAACATTACTATTTTACCCAATAATCAAATATCAAGAATGGAGATTAAGTCTTAGTCAAAGTTGTGGAGTCCTCGTGTAAATTCCAAGTTAGAGGCTTAATATTTTTTAAATTCTTACCTCTTAAAACACTTCAAGGAGGATTAGTTCCTCTCAAGTCTCCGTCATACATGACAAAGGAACAATAGTCAAATTTACCACAAATCCTATCAATAATGATGGATGATCATACTAAAATATGCAAAATATTTAGTAATGTTTTACTTAAATAATTTTTTTTTTGGTAAACTAAAAGTATTCTCCGCACGCAACTGCAACGACTAATCCTCTCGAAGTAACTGAGATCCGTTTAAGGGGACATCTTCCAACAAATGCTTCTTCATACGCATCAGACATGGATCGAACCCAGGACCAAACTGTTAAGGGACCCAAATATCTACCACTTGTGTCACACTATGTTGATAATAAATTAAGCTTTTAATTTAGTTTATTAGAACTATTTACTTTTGTTTTTTGTATGATTAGGACCGAATGCTTAGAATGTGAAGAAAAGAATGCAAATTTTATGCATTTTATTGGTGCGTTAATGACCAAAACTTCAATTATATTAGTGGAAGCCCTTTCTTAATGAAGAGAAAGTGAAAAATCAATGTGATTAAATGTTGGTCGTAGCTAAAAGTCAAAGAAAACTGTCACTAAATGATGAAGAAAGTGAAAGTTTTGCCGTCAGTTGAGCTTGTCACGACCATGTGGGATCTCACCATGGTCGTGCCAGACAATCAAAAGCTAGGAATTTGAAAAAACAAACTTTACCATGGCCTTGTTGTATAATGTGTTTGTAGTATTGGGCCTTGATTAGCTTAAGCCCAATATAGTTTGTGTTAGGCCCAATTGTAATGACTTGCTATATAAGCAAGGTTTGTGTGATCGATAAAATTGACTTGGCCATTTGTTCTTAACAAGTGGTATCATGAGCCTTTAATCCATCACCTGTATTCCGTTTCTTGCAAGAAACAAGTTAGTTACGGTGGTTGCAACCACTCTAACCGTCCTAACCGTTCCAAAAGATTGTTCTCCGTTCATCTTCTTCATCTCACCACACCAAAGAAACCCACATTCTTCATCTTTCTCATTCCTCCCACTGCAATTTTCTTCGCAATGGCAGAAAATTCAGACTTCTTGAAGCCTTCAATTCCAAAATTTGATGGCTACTACGATCATTGGGCAATGTTGATGGAGAATTTGCTCCGATCTAAAGAATATTGGAGCTTGATCGAGAATGGTGTGACAGTGGCACCGGCGAATGCAACGGTGGAACAACAGCGCATTGCAAATGAGAGTAAGCTTACTGATTTGAAAGTCAAGAACTATTTGTTTCAGTCCATTGATCGATCCATCTTAGAAACGATTCTTAATCGTGACACTGCACGAGATATTTGGAATGCTATGAGAATTAGGTATCAAGGTTCAACCAAAGTGAAGCGTGCACAGCTTCAAGCATTGCGCAAAGATTTTGAGGTTTTTGAAATGGGGGAGAGTGAATCAGTAGAAGAATACTTTTCAAGAACCATGGTTATCACCAACAAGATGACTTCTTGTGGTGAAAGAGTAGAACAAAGTACTGTGGTTGAGAAAATTCTTAGATCAATGACTGCAAAGTTCAATCATGTAGTCTGTTCTATTGAATTATCTTCTGATGTTACCACACTCTCCATTGATGAGCTGCAGAGTAGCTTGATAGTTCATGAACAACGTATGAAAGGCCAACTGATCAAGCAAGAAGAGCAAGCTCTCAAGGTCACTAATGGTGGCAGAGGGAGAGGTAGGGGAAGAAATTCAAATTCTGCTAGAGGTCGTGGTAGGGGAAGGCAAAGCAAAGAGAATGTGGAATGCTTTCACTGTCATAAATTGGGACACTATCAGAGTAATTGTCCCAATTGGAGTGAAAATGCCAATTATGCAGAATTGGATGAGTTTAAAGAAGAAATGCTCCTCATGGCCAAAACCAATGATGATGAGTTTGGTGAAAATTGGTTCTTGGATTCTGGGTGCAGCAATCATATGTCAGGTAACAAAGATTGGTTCTATGATTTTGATGAGAATTATAGAGATTCAGTGAAATTGGGTGATGACTCAAGGATGAATGTGATGGGAAAAGGAAATGTGAAACTCAGTATCAATGGAAGAGTTCATGTTTTCACCAATGTGTATTTCATACCTGGGTTAAAGACAAACCTTCTCAGCATTGGCCAAATTCAGCAGAAGAAGGCTACAATTGTGTTCAAAAACAATTGCTGCAAAGTTTATCATGAAGAAGAGGGATTACTTTTTGCTACATACATGTCAACAAATAGAATGTATATTGTCAAAGCAGAAGTAATTGCTCCAAGATGTCTGCAAGCTTCAAAACTTGTCAACTCTTTGCTTTGGCATAGCAGATATGGCCACTTAAGCATCAAAGGATTGAATGTTCTTGTTAAAAAGGATATGGTGAGAGGTCTACCAGCATTGAAAGAGCTAGATGAGAATTGTGCAGATTGCTTGGAAGGCAAGCAACACAGAGATGCCATTCCCAAGCAAGCAAATTGGAGAGCCAGCTCTAAGCTTGAACTTGTTCATTCTGATATCTGTGGACCTATCAATCCAAAATCCAACAGTGGCAACAGGTATTTCATAACTTTCACTGATGATCTAACTAGAAAAACTTGGATATATCTGCTTAAAGAGAAGTCTAGTTCACTAGAAACTTTCAAACAGTTTAAGGCTATGGTTGAGAAAGAGTCCAGTTGTTCTATTCAATGCCTAAGAACAGATAGGGGTGGTGAATATACCTCAAATGCTTTTAATGATTTTTGTAGTAATAATGGAATCAAGAGGCAATTGATTGCAGCATACACACCTCAGCAGAATGGTGTTTCAGAAAGGAAGAACAGGACTCTAATGAATATGGTGAGGAGTATGTTGGCTGGAAAGGGTGTACCAAAACCATTTTGGCCAGAAGCCTTGAAGTGGGCTACTTATGTGATGAATAGAAGTCCCACTCTATCTGTCAAAGACATCACACCAGAAGAGGCTTGGAGTGGAGTCAAACCTTCTGTGCATCACTTCAGAGTTTTTGGATGCATAGCCTTTGTTCATGTACCTGACAGTCAAAGAACCAAGCTAGATAGCAAAAGTGTGAAATGTGTTCTTCTGGGACTAAGTGAAGAGTCAAAAGCTTATAAGCTTTATGACCCTGAAAAGAAGAAAATAATCATCAGCAGAGATGTGGTATTTGAAGAAAATAAAGGTTGGAATTGGAATAAGATCTCAGACAAAAAGCAAAACCAGTCAAGCAATGATGTTCTCAGTGATGAAGAGTATAGTACATCAGCTCCAGCAAATGACAATGAGGCTCCAACAAATGACAATGAGGTTCAAGCTGAAGTTGATATGAATACTTCAAGTGATGATAGTGATGGCATTGACTTCCAATCTGAGGTGAATTTGCCTCCAAGAGTTAGGAGACCACCTCAGAGCTTGAATGATTTTGTCACAGGAGAGGAGCTTGACCAACTGCATAATCTTGCAGTCTATGTAGCTACTGAAGATCCAACATCATTCAGTGAGGCTGTTAAGTCTAAAGTTTGGATAGAAGCTATGAATCAAGAAATGCAGTCCATAGAGAAGAATCAAACTTGGGAGCTTACTAGTTTACCTGATGGAGCCAATGTAATTGGTGTGAAATGGATTTACAAAACTAAACACAATGAAAAGGGAGAAATTGATAAACATAAGGCAAGACTGGTGGCAAAAGGGTACAATCAGAAGCATGGTATTGACTATGATGAGGTATTTGCTCCTGTGGCAAGATGGGACACAATTAGATCAATACTAGCTATAGCTGCAAGAGAAGGTTGGAAAGTGTTCCAGTTGGATGTAAAAAGTGCCTTTTTACATGGTGAATTAAGTGAAGATATCTATGTTGAACAGCCACCAGGTTATCAGAGGGAAAAGAACAAGGTGTACAAACTTAAGAAAGCATTGTATGGCCTAAAGCAAGCACCAAGGGCCTGGTACAGTAGAATTGAAGCCTACTTCAACTCTGAGGAATTTGAGAAATGTCCTTCAGAGCATACATTGTTCATAAAGCACAAGCCAAATGGTAAGATTCTGATAGTCAGTCTATATGTTGATGATCTCATCTACACTGGAAATGATTTGCTTTTGATGAATGAGTTCAAAACATCAATGCAAAAGGAATTTTCAATGACTGATTTGGGCAAGATGAAGTTTTTTCTTGGAGTAGAAGTAATCCAGTCTGAGGAAGGTATATACATCAGTCAACAGAAATATGCAATTGAGGTCTTAGGGAGGTTTGGTATGGAAAATTGCAACAGTGTATGCAGCCCTATAGTGCCTGGTTGTAAGCTTGACAAAGATGAAGATGGTGATGCTACAGATGCAAGAGAGTATAAGCAGATAGTTGGGAGCCTAATGTACCTGTTGGCTACAAGGCCTGACTTGGCTTATTCAGTGTGTCTGGTAGCTAGATATATGGAAAGGCCTACAAACATGCACCTTACAGCAGTCAAAAGAATATTGAGGTACTTAAAGGTTACACTTACAAATGGAATCATGTATAAATGTGACACTGAGAAGGGTTTTGAGCTAGTTGGCTGGTCAGATTCAGATTATGCTGGTGATGTGAATGACAGGAAGAGCACCACAGGGTTTGTATTCATGCTTGGATCAGGAGCCATATCTTGGTCTTCTAAGAAGCAACCTATTGTCACTTTGTCCACCACAGAGGCAAAATATGTTGCAGCTGCTGCATGTGCTTGCCAAGCTGTTTGGTTGAGAAGTATACTAAGCTACTTGCTTAAGAATCAGAAGATTTGCACTCAGATTTATTGTGATAACAGCTCCTCCATCAAGCTGTCTAAAAATCCCATTATGCACGGTCGTTGTAAGCACATAGATGTGAGGTTTCACTTCTTGAGAGATCTTACAAAGGATGGAACAATTGAACTCAAACATTGCAAATCACAAGACCAGTTGGCTGACATCATGACCAAACCTTTGAAGTTGGATGCTTTTTTGAAATTGAGAAGTGGGTTAGGAATGGAGATGAAGTGAATGCTGCAGAATTGCTTGATCTGCTTCAGTTTTGCTCTTGCTGCAGAATTGCTTGGATTGCTGCAGTTTTTCCACTGTTTTTGCTTTGCTTATTTTTCAGTTTTTGTGTGAATGTTGTTTAGCTTGCTTGTCAAGTATCCTTTAATTGAACTCTTAGGATTGTTCAATTAGGGGAGAGTTTGTTGTATAATGTGTTTGTAGTATTGGGCCTTGATTAGCTTAAGCCCAATATAGTTTGTGTTAGGCCCAATTGTAATGACTTGCTATATAAGCAAGGTTTGTGTGATCAATAAAATTGACTTGGCCATTTGTTCTTAACAGGCCTGTGTGGAATTGGCCACGGTCGTGGTAGACCTGGTAGAGGAAATTGGCAGTTTTTGTTAATTGTCTTTTCATTTCACTTTTAAACGTCCATTAATTATATGTAATAAAACTCAACTAAATGTTGAGATGGGCGAAAATTCATATCTTTAGGTTATGAATGGGACCTTATTCCTTTGTTAAATCCAAGCTTCACTCTTGTAAACATTTTCAAAGTTTCAATAATAGTTTGTTAGTTTATTTTCTTTTGTTCTTAGTTTAGTTTACTATTTTCATTTGTTTTGTGGATACTCACCATGGCTATGTGTGAGTAGTCCACTTTACTTTGGAGTTGCAGGGAGTCTCTTGCTGAAGGTTGTGTAATTACTACCCTTAATCTATGTTATAACATTTTGTATTGATTAATCTAGTCGTATGGTATTGTAATGTCCTCTAAGCATTATGTTCACATTTTTGCATGTTTTAGATGGATATCTGAGGGTCGAGAGGCCAAGATTGAAATAGGAAATATAAGGTTGAACAAGGGGTCCTATGCTTGAGAATAGATAGAGTTTCTTGTGACATTTAGGGATAAATAAGAAACGAGCTTAATGGGTTCACTAGCCTTGTAACCATGGAAATAGAGAATTAGGTTGTGTTGGGGCACGCTTACGGAGACATTTCCGTTAATGAATGTGTTCTGGACTAGACTAATGCTAGTCCACCTAGACTCTCACAAAGTCCACATGGCTTGCCCAACCACCTCCATGTCAGCATGGCACAACCTCTCCACCAAGATAGGGTAAAATTACTACTCTACCCACTATCTAAGGGTAATATCTTGGCAGTCCCTCTTAATGGGCCTTGGCTAGTCCAGCCCACTAAGAGGACCTTTGGCCCAGAGCTGGGGGGCTATAAATACTCTCCCTCTTGGGAGAGCAAGGTAGAACACTATTCATTATCACAATTACTCTCTCTCTCTAACTTCTCTCTAGTATCTCTCTTGCTCTCTTCCTTTACTGACTTAGGCATCGGAGCACCTGCAGGTACAACCCCCCCCTCCGTGGACCATCTGCTCGGATTGCTGCCTACCACCTGCTCAACGGACTTCCAGCTGGCCTTCTATCTGTTCTGATCAACAGTTAAGATCAGTGGCGCCGACTGTGGGGAACTGAGTTCTCCCCTTCTTTGTTTCGAGCAAGTAAACCAAAGAACAAAACCAATCAATCACTTTTTCATCATGGCCAGTTCATCTCATTTCAACAATGACGTTGAGGACGCTGCTCCTCCATCTTCTCCCCGTCTGTCTCCTGCTCTCATCACTGACCTCCAGGCCCTCCCCGAGTCTGACCCTAGAGACGGGCAGGAAACTTCCTGGACTTCTGAGGACGGCGACTTGGTCGTCTTGACTGAGAAGCAGGCAGGGAAGCGCCCTCAGTCCGAGCAGGGCAAATCAGCAGAAACCGACTTGTCCACTGCTTCAGTTACCAATGCTGAACTAGCAGCACTCATAGCTGCCCTAAAGCAAACCACCGAAGCTCTCCAAGGCCAGAATCGCCGAATGGACGAGCAGAATATGAGACTAGATCGCTTGGAAAGGAATCAGCGACTCTCAAGGAACAACTCTCCCCCGAGGAGAACTCCCACTTCTCAATCCCCTCCTCGTCAGGAAACTGTCAGGCAACGACGACCTGCCCTTGAGAGGATCGAGCAGCCTGGCAAGAAAAGAGACCATGTCTCCCCTCCCCGCGAGGGTATATCTTCTCCAAATGTGAAAAAAGGAAAAATTGTGGACCGAACACCTCCTCGTCGTCATTCTCCCCAGGGACTCAGCTTGATGACCAAACAAGGGCAGCCAGTAAGCCGCAGCCATCACACTGACCAATTCTCCAGGAGCCCAACTCCTGATCGTGAGGGCTCACCTCCCCTAAACTCGCAAGAGAGTGACGAGGATGATCCCCGCTGCCCTTTATCTCACGACATACTTCAAGCACCCGTTCCAAAGGGATGTGAGCGACCACCTCCTCTCCCAGCTTATGATGGACTTTCTGACCCAGATGAACACATCGCATCAGTCAATGCTACCCTGAACTTCTTGAGGGTCAGCGGAGCAATTAGATGCAGAATATTTCCAACTACTCTGAGAAAGGGAGCTATGGCTTGGTACCACAGCCTAGCTCCTCGCTCCATAACCTCATGGATGGATCTGTCCGACCAATTCCGCAGGCACTTCACTGCTTCCCGCAAGCAACCAAAGACCGAAGCAGTCCTGGACGCCATCTTCCAAGCTGATAATGAATCTCTCCGCAGTTTCATAGAGAGGTTCAACAAAGAAGCCGTCCAGGTAGAAACAACTGATGATATGAAGAAATACCTGCTCCAGAGGGGCCTTAGGCCAAACAGTGACTTTGCAAAAGCCGTTGGAATCGAAAAACCGCGCACCTTTAGCGACCTCCTCCTCAAATCTCAACCCTACATCCAATATGAAGAGCAACAAGCTGCAGATGCTGCCCGTTATGGGCGAGCAGGGAACAGTCAACCTGCTCCTCGTTCAAATGCTGAACAGTCCAGCCGAGGAGGAGGAAGACGAAGAGGCGAAAGGCCTAGGGAACCCCGTGGACCTCCCAGCACGTTCAGCAACTATACTCCCCTTAGCAAAACCCAGGAAGAAATTTGGAAAGAGTGCAACTCAGCTGAGTTCACTAAAGCAGGAATTAAATTTCCAAGACAACAACCCACAAAGCCTGGCCAAGACAAGAGCAGGTACTGCAAGTACCACAAAGGTTACGGCCATCTGACTGACGACTGCATCCAATTAAAAGACGCCATTGAAATTCTGATTAGAAATGGGCAAATCAAACAATACGTGAAGAGGGGCAATGCTCCCCGGGCAGAAGCTGCTGAGACCAGCAACACTGAAGAAGCTGCACCAGAAAAATCCGGGCACAAGCCAGTTGCCCTTGCCATCTCCAGACCTGAAGATTTCTTCGTCCCTGACTACTTGGACGACACCTACGTTGCTCCTACACTGAACAAATGGGACGCACTTGCCCAAGCTATGGTGATCTCTGGTGGAGGTTTTGACAAACAGACTGTGGGATCCATCAAGAGAAAATTTGAAGAATTGATAGATGGCTCTTCCAACCTGAGTGCAACTTTGGATAAACCGAAAGGGCAATCAAAGCCCTTAGCCTTCTATATGGAAGAGCTGCCCGGTGGAACTGCAAACTCCCAGATACCCCTGCTCATCAGAGTGGACATGGCAAATATGGACGTCCGCAGGGTACTGGTCGACCAAGGAAGCTCCTGTGATATCATGTATTCCCAACTTTTCAAGACTCTGCAACTAGATGAAACCTACCTCACTCCTTATTTTGGATCTGATCTCTCCGGATTTAATGGAGCAACAACTAAGCCATGGGGCTATGTAGACCTGCTAGTCACCGTTGGCTCTGAAGAAACTGCAAAAACTATCAAAGTAAAATTCCTGGTAGTAGACTGCCCTTCTCTCTACCAGTGCATCCTGGGCCGAACAGCTATTGCTGACTTAATGGCTGTCCCTTCAACCGCCCACCTCAAGATGAAGTATTATACTCATAAAGGCCAAGTTGCGACACTGCATGGAGACATTGAAGCTGCAAGGAGAGTCTTCAATGCGTCCTCCAAAGGAAATGAATATATCGGGCAGCTCCCCGAGTCCAAGAAGTCCAAGGCAACAACTTCCCTGCCCTTGCCAGAAATCAGCTCCATCGACCTCGACAGCCGCTTTTCCAAACAGGAAAACAAGGATGAGAAGAAGCTCCGCAAGGAGAAGAAGGAAGACGACGAGGCAAGCCAAGAGCACCGTCGTCCGGTTCCAGACGGGGAGTTCGAGCTGATGCCCTTCGGAGAAGACCCGAGCAGGGCAGTGAAGATTGGGACTGGGCTCCCCGAACTTGCTAGGAAGCAACTTGAAGCCTGCTTGAAGGAAAATGCTGATCTGTTCGCCTGGCACGCTTCTGAGATGCCCGGCTTGGACCCCAACATAGCATGTCACCAGCTGACTATTGATCCCACTGCACTTCCCATTGTACAACGTAGACGTAGGCAGTCTCCTGAAAAATCGGAGGCTGCAGAAAAATGTGTAAAGGACCTCCTAGAGGCAAATTTTATTTCGGAGGCCAGGTATACAACCTGGCTGTCCAACGTTGTACTCGTCAAAAAATCTAATGGAAAGTGGAGGATGTGTTGCGACTATACCGATCTTAACAGGGCTTGCCCTAAAGACTCTTATCCCTTACCTTGCATTGATAGACTTGTTGATAATTCTTCTGGCTTTAAATTATTGTCTTTTATGGATGCTTATTCAGGTTATAACCAAATTCCAATGGCAGTAGCAGATAGAGAAAAAACAGCTTTCATGACCGAGTCGGGCAACTATTACTACAACGTAATGCCCTTCGGTCTCAAAAATGCAGGAGCTACATACCAGCGAATGATGAACAAAGTCTTCCGAGGACAAATAGGAGACATGCTCGAGGTATACATGGACGACATGATCGTAAAATCCCCCGAGGAACTCGACCATGTCGTGCACCTTCGAAAGGTGTTCGAGCAGGTCAGGAAATACAACATGAGATTCAACCCAGAGAAGTGCACCTTCGGGGTCCGAGCAGGTAAATTCCTGGGATTTTACCTAACCGAGCGAGGAATTGAAGCCAACCCTGACAAGTGCAGAGCTTTTGCCGAGCTTCCCACTCCGAGCGATAAGAAGTCCATACAAACTCTTAATGGAATGCTAACATCGCTTTCCAGATTTGTATCCAAATCAGCACAACATGCACTCCCCTTTTTCAAACTACTAAAGAAGGAAGCCGTCTTCGAATGGACAGATGAATGCGAGCAAGCTCTCCAACATCTGAAAAAGGCCTTATCAGAGCTGTTGGATATTTGAATTGGCTTAATTTTGCTAAAACAAATATACTAACAAGATGTTGGAAAACATGTTACAACATCCTATTTATTCAAGGAAATCTCGCGCATTTATGAGAGCATCTGCTATTTATGGAAATCCACTTAAAGAGCACGCTCAATGGAGATTTGATCTGATCAGGAGCTTTAAGGATAAGACTAACTTAATGGAATAGCTGGATGACTTATCCTATCATATAAAGTCCTTTAAACACTTTTGGAAAGTCTTGATATATCCTTAATGAAGATTGAAAAAGTATCAGATCATCCTTTATGATTCTCAAGGAGCGTCTGAGCATCTGTGAAGAAAGAGGAGCGTGCCTAATCATTATATATACGAAGACCAAGCTCAAGAATAGATATCTCATTGAAAAATATTAGTTCACATATTGAGTCTTTGTTGAGTCTTTTATTATTTGATTGTAATTCTGGCTTGTGGATTCTATAACACGAGTTAAGAAGTAAGTTTATTATTTTAAGGTTACTCCTAAGCTTTGAAGTACGGAGTTTACCATGTGTGATTCACTTGAAGCTTTTAAGCAAAAGTGAAGTGTTGTCTTGACAAGTTGTCACCACATCTTTCCAAACATTGTATAATCAACACAGGTTGTGTTGTGTGAGTGGAAGTGAGATGGGATCTCATGTCTAGGAGTTCCTAGGCAGAAGTTGCATAAGTAGTGTCGAGGTTATAAGGCGTAAACCAGGGTTTGCTGGAGGTCTTAGTGTAAGGCGTAAATCCTAGGGTTTGCTGGAGGTCTTAGTAACTAGAGCTATTAGTGGATTTCCTTCCTGGATTGGTATCCCCCAGAGTAGGCAGTTGGCTGAACTGGGTTAACAATTACTTGTGTCATTTATTTATTTTCTGTCAGCCTTTTATATGTTATATAAGATGTGCCAACAATAGAAAACAACATTATACACAAAGTAGTTGTTGGGACATCTTAGGCAACATCATTCTAGTGATACCAGAATTTCAATTGGCATCAGAGCAGGCACCCTGTTCTGTTATTTTGGGTGAGCTCCAGGGAGAGTACTTTCTGGTACAATGGATAAAGAAGGAGGGTCAGTGTCTAAACCCCCCTTACTGACAGGTCCTGAGAACTATGATTATTGGAAAGCTAAAATGGAGGCTTTCATAAAATCAATTGACAGCAGGACATGGAAGGCTGTGTTACGCGGATGGGAACCACCAATGGTTCTTGACAAAGATGGCAATAAAACTGATGTCAAGAAGCCAAATGATGAATGGACTAAAGATGAGGATGATCTGGCACTTGGCAACTCCAAAGCCTTGTATGCAATTTTTAATGGTGTGGATGCAAATATGTTCAGGCTTGTTAAGAGATGTATTACTGCTAAGCATGCCTGGGAAATTCTGAGAAAAGCTCATGAAGGAACATCAAAAGTTAAGCTATCTAAACTTCAGATGCTCAAAACAAATTTTGAGAATCTCAGAATGAAGGAGGAAGAAACCATTCATGACTTTCAGATGAATGTGCTTGACTTTGCAAATTCGTTTGATGCACTTGGAAAACCTATCTCAGATGAGGAGCTAGTTGGAAAAATACTCAGATCTTTGCCTAAAAGATTTGATATGAAAGTAACAGCTATTGAGGAGGCTCATGACCTTTCAAGTCTAAATTTAGATGAACTCATAGGATCACTTCAGACCTATGAAATTGGTCTAAACAGGAGAAATGAAAAGAAAGATAAGAATCTAGCCTTTGCTTCGAAAAGTGCTGCTGATGATTTACAAATTGAATCTGAAGGTGAAGAAAGCTTAGCTGAGTCTATGGCTATGCTTGGAAGACAGTTCAACAAGTTGATGAAGAAAGTGGATCAAAGGCACAAGCCAAATGGTCGACTCAACAACAACAAACAGTCCAGCTTTCAGAAAAAGACAAATGAAGATGAAAGAGGAGTGAAATGCCACGAATGTGAAGGTTTTGGCCATATCAGACCTGAATGTCCAACCTTTCTAAAAAGGCAAAAGAAAAGTCTCGTTGTTTCATGGTCTGATACAGATTCAGAGGAGGAAGAATCTGCCAAATATGTTAATGCTTTAACAGGAGTCTGTGAATCTGATTCAGAGTCATGTGATGAGGAGGTAACCTATGAGGAACTAGCTGCTACTTATAAAGATCTTCATACTAGAAGTATAGAAGTTTGCAAAGCATTAGAGAAACAAAAGAAGATCAATGGTAAACTACAAGCTGAGAAAAATGACTTACTCATAAACATTGATAATCTCAATGCTAAGGTTGAAGATCAGAGTAGTCAAATTCAACAGCTGGAAATGGAGAAGTCTAACCTCCTGTGTAAAGTTGCTGAACAGAATGTAGAAGTAACCAAATTAAATGCTGATTTAGAACAAGTCACAAAAGTGGCTAAAATGATGACCAAAGGTACTGATGCTTTTGAGGAAATGTTACAGAGACAAAACTATGGGAAACCTAAGCCCATTGGTTTTGAACATGAAAGAGTAAAGCAGCAGATGAAGTTCAACAATGCTACTATACATACTCCAATCAGTAGCACGTTTGTGTCAGGAGGATTGTCGCAACATCTAATGGGACATTCTATGCCCAGGTTCTACAACTGGACATGTCATCATTGTGGCAGGAAAGGACATATTAGGCCTTTCTGCTATAGGCTGCACGGATATCCAAGGAGAGTTCATCAAGAATTCTATACTCCTGTCTTTCCTAATGTTACAACAAGACAAGAATGGAGAGAAAAGAAGAAGATCACAGGTCTAATAGCTCATACATCCTTAAGAGCTTCTTCAAGAGAAACCTGGTACTTTGATAGTGGCTGTTCTAGACACATGACAGGTGTTGAACACTATCTTGAAGACTTGAAGTCATATGCTACCAGCTTTGTGACTTTTGGAGATGGAGCCAAAGGAGAGATCAAGGGAGTTGGTAAACTTGCAAACCATGGCTTACCAAAGCTAGATAATGTGCTGCTTGTAAAAGGGCTTAAAGCAAATCTAATCAGCATAAGCCAACTTTGTGATCAAGGCATGAAAGTTAACTTCACGAAAGCTGAATGTCTAGTTACAAATGAGCAAGGAGAGCTGTTAATGAAAGGAGTAAGGTCAAGAGACAACTGCTATCTCTGGATCCCTAAAGAAGAAGATGTACCAACATGTCTTATTAGCAAAGAAGATGAGGTAAAGTTGTGGCACCAAAAACTTGGCCATCTGCACCTTAAAGGCATGAAGAAGGCAATAGCTAAAGAGGCTATCAGAGGACTTCCAAAGCTCAAAATAGAGGAAGGAAATATATGTGGAGAATGTCAAATAGGGAAGCAGACAAAGATGTCGCATCCAAAGTTGCAACATCTTACCACAACAAGGGTTCTAGAATTACTGCACATAGACTTGATGGGGCCAATGCAAGTGGAGAGCCTTGGAGGAAAAAGGTACGCGTTTGTCATGGTAGATGACTTTTCAAGGTTCACAT
Organism: Trifolium pratense; assembly: GCF_020283565.1. Classification (NCBI taxonomy): domain Eukaryota; kingdom Viridiplantae; phylum Streptophyta; class Magnoliopsida; order Fabales; family Fabaceae; genus Trifolium; species Trifolium pratense. Next base: position 17,444,475 of record NC_060059.1, read on the forward strand.
GGATTGAATTTCTAAAAGACAAATCTGAAAGTTTTGATGCATTCAAAGAACTTTGTCTTCAACTCCAAAGAGAAAAGAACACTGCTATTGTTAGGATACGAAGTGATCATGGTAAAGAGTTTGAGAATGCAAGCTTTCTTGAATTCTGCATCTCTGAAGGAATCAAGCATGAATTCTCAGCTCCAATCACACCTCAACTAAATGGTGTTGTTGAGAGGAAGAACAGGACAATACAAGAGTCAGCCAGAGTGATGTTGCATGCAAAACATCTCCCATATCAATTCTGGGCTGAGGCTATGCATACTGCTTGTTATATTCACAATCGAGTCACACTCAGAACTGGAACTTCTACTACTCTATATGAACTGTGGAAAGGCAGAAAACCAACTGTCAAACACTTTCATGTGTTTGGAAGTAAGTGCTATATCCTATCTGATAGAGAACACAGAAGAAAAATGGATCCTAAAAGTGAAGAAGGATTGTTTCTGGGATACTCAACAAACAGCAGGGCCTACAGAGTTTACAACCAGAGAACTAAGGTAATAGTAGAATCTATTAATGTTGTGATAGATGATTTGACATCTGCTAAAACATCTGATACTGAAGATGATGTTGCAACAACTTTGCCAACATCTGAAGAAACTATAGCAGAAAAGGAATCAGATTCAGATGATGAATCAACCATTCTTACACCTCGTCCTGTGAGCAAAGTTCCTTCAATAAGAATACAGAAGAACCATCCCAAGGATCTCATCATAGGAAATCCTAACCAGGGAATTGCTACAAGAAGGACAAATGAAGTGGTTACTAATGCATGTTTTGTCTCAAAGGTTGAGCCTAAAAATGTAAAAGAGGCTCTCACTGATGAGTTCTGGATAGAAGCCATGCAAGATGAATTAACTCAGTTTAGGAGAAGTGATGTGTGGGATCTTGTTCCTAGACCCAATGGTGTTAATGTCATAGGCACAAAATGGGTGTTCAAGAACAAGTCAGATGAAAATGGTGTTGTAACAAGAAACAAGGCAAGATTAGTGGCTCAAGGGTACACTCAGGTTGAAGGACTTGATTTTGATGAAACATTTGCGCCTGTAGCAAGACTAGAATCTATTAGGCTACTCCTTGGTATAGCATGCATTTTCAAATTTAAGCTGTACCAAATGGATGTCAAGAGTGCCTTTCTAAATGGGTACTTGCATGAAGAGGTTTATGTGGAGCAGCCAAAAGGTTTTGTAGATCCTGCCAATCCTGATCATGTGTACAAGCTGAAGAAGGCGCTTTATGGATTAAAACAAGCTCCAAGGGCTTGGTATGAGAGGCTGACAAATTTCCTTGTTAATCAAGGATACAGAAAAGGAGGCCATGACAAAACCTTGTTTGTTAAAGAACAAGAAGAGAAGCTGATGGTTGCCCAGATTTATGTTGATGATATAGTATTTGGTGGAATGTCTGAAAAGATGGTGCAACATTTTGTACAACAGATGCAATCTGAGTTTGAAATGAGTTTGGTAGATTGGGCTGGAAGTGCTGATGATAGAAAGAGCACTTCAGGAGGATGCTTCTTTTTGGGTGATAATTTGATCTCATGGTTCAGCAAGAAGCAGAATTGTGTGTCTCTGTCAACTGCAGAGGCTGAATACATAGCTGCAGGTAGCAGTTGTTCCCAGCTAATGTGGATGAAACAGATGCTGAAAGAATATAATGTCGACCAAGATGTCATGACATTATATTGTGACAACTTGAGTGCGATCAATATATCCAAGAATCCAGTTCAACACTCAAGAACCAAACACATAGACATCAGACATCATTTTATCAGAGACCTTGTTGAAGAAAATTGTGTGGAACTCAAGCACATTGGTACAAGTGAACAGCTAGCTGACATTTTTACAAAGGCGCTTGATGCTAATCAGTTTGAATTTTTAAGGGGCAAATTGGGAATTTGCCTGCATGAAGAAGCATAGCAGTTACAGCAGTTGAGGCGTGCAAAAGGAAACCGTTTTCTCTCCCATCATTCAATGCACGCTAATTTAGGGAAATCATTACAAACTTTCCTTAAATATGTCTGTACACGCAATCAATGCACTTTCTCCCAAATCCTAATTTTTGATCGTGAACCCTATTCAACTGCTTTTCATCACAACCTTCATCCATTCAACTTCTCAAACTTCAAAAACCTTCATTCAAACATGTCTGAATCATCACAAACTACAAAGTCTGGCCGTTCTACTCGATCAAAGGCGAAGATCGATTCCTCGAAGATCATCAAGGACGCCGTCCCTGTTACGACTGTTCGTGCATCCAAACCCAAAGCTCAATCAAGTGTTGCTGAGAAGAAGGTAAAGGGAAAATCAGTTGAAAAGATGAAAGCTCCAAAAGTAAGTGACAATACTTCCCCTTCTATTGATAAATCTGGTAAAGGAAGTTCTAAGAAGAAGAAAAGGGATTATAAGTCTAGAATTCCTCTTTCTATGTCTGATCTGGTTTTTGAATCTAATGTTAAAACATCCGAGCAAACAACTGAAGAAGAATCTCAGAACCCTAAATCTGTGTCTGAAGTTGTTGAAACACTCATTTCAATTGCTGGTAACCCTAATCAAGATAATTTGGGGTCTGATGCTGAGAAGAGAGATCTGAATAATATGCCTGTTGATACTGAGATGGAAGATACTCCTACAGAGGTTGAGCCTGATATTGCTGAGAAATCACCAACAATTGCTGAGATGGTGGCTGAAAGATCAACCCCTGCTGTTACTGAAGAAGTTGTTATGAAGGATGTTGACACATCCTTGAATGAGAATGAAGAAGTTGAAACTACAACTGCTGAGGAAGAACCTGTGAAGGAAACTGTTGCTGAAAAGGATGTTGAGACAACTGCCACAACATCTGAGTCTACAGATGAAGAAACTGGGACTGCTGATGAGGGTACTTCTGATAATGAAGGGGACACTCAATCTGAAGAGAGTAACCAGTCCATTCCTACAGATGAGCAAGAAGTTGAAGCTGACAAGCCTGCAGAACCTGAGAAAGAAAAAGAAAAAGATGTTGTTGATGTTGATGATTATGTCACCACCAAGACTGCTGTAAAACCAACTGGTGGTATAACAAAGAGGTTGAGAAGCTGTACAGGGAAGGCTGTGGCCACTGCAAGCAAGACTCCTGCACCAAGAGTGAAAACAAAAGGTGTTGGACCAGTCAAAGGTTGGAGCAAGGTTCTCTCCCCTCCTGCCAAGAAGAAGGAAACATTGAAGAGAAAGAAGGAGTCATCTAGTGACTCAGACTATGATGTTGCTGAAGATGTTGCTAACATCTCATCTGCCAATCCTAAGAAAGCTACTATGAAGAAGGCTCCTCAAGGTGTTGAAGAAGCCCCATGTGATAACATCTCTTTTCATCGTGCTGCCTTTGCACTGAGATGGGACTACATTTACCAAAGGAGATTGGCTGTTGAAAGGGAACTGACCAAAGATGTTCTCAAATGTCAAGACATCTTTGACTACATCAAGGAAGCTGGTCTGATGAAGACAGTCTGTGACTTCAGTCCCTGTTATGAGCTGCTTGTGAAAGAATTTCTGGTGAACATCCCTGAAGAATGTGATAACCCACTGAGCAAGGACTACCACAAAGTTTTTGTCAGAGGTAAATGTATCAATTTTTCTCCTATTGTGATTAATAACTACTTAGGAAGACCTATAGAACCTAAGGCTGAATTAGAGGTTGCTAATGATGTTGTGAGTGCTGAGATAACTGGTGGTAAGGTTAAGGTCTGGCCCACGAAGAAGCTGATACCCACTAGTAAACTGAATGTCAAATATGCCATCCTCAATAGGATAGGGTCAACAAATTGGGTACCAACTAAGCATGCAACCAATGTTGCTACAAACCTGGGTAGATTTATATATGCTGTAGGAACCAAGTTTGACTATGACTATGGAACCTTCATTTTTGATCAAACCATTAAGCATATTAGATCAACAGCTGTGAAAATGCCAATAGCATTTCCCTCGTTGTTATGTGGAATTATCTTGGCCCAATATCCAGACATTAAGGCTGTGACTGACACTCCCAAGAAAAGGGAATCTGGTTTTACTTTTCATCATAAACTTTTTGGTAATCACAATGTTACTGAACATGTTGGGACATCTGCTGGTGGAGCTGCTGTTATGACCAAAAAGGAGATTATTGCTGGTTTAAAGGCTCAATGTCAGGATATTGATAAACAACAGGCTGAGCTTGAGGAGAGGAAGAATGTGTTCTTGAAAATGATTGAAGGATTGGAAACTGATGAGATACCTGTCAAAGCTAGTGCAAATGTGGCTGCTACAGGTGATCAAAACAATGCAGATGAGGAAGAAGGTTATGCTACTGCTACAGATGAGGATGAAGCCTCTGACAGTAGTGATGATGAATGATTTTGTACTCTGTTTAATATTTTACTGAACTTTGCTATTTGTTTTGTGGGTGTTTGTGCCCTGGATTTTAGCACCTTCTGAGTGCATGGTCTGTACTTTTAATTCTGCACTTTGGATACTTAACTTTCCTGTTTTGGCACATTTTGTGGCTAAAAAGGGGGAGTAGTACTTTGTTTTGTTTGTCTGCTACGTGTTGTTGTGTCTTTTGTTATGACATGTGTTTAAGTAGCAGTAAGCAAGTATTCAGGGGGAGTAAAATTTTTTTTTCCTGAGATGATGCATAAGCTGATGAAGTCAGGGGGAGTTTGCTGCTGAAATGGATGCTGCCCTGATTGGACGAACATGCGCTAGAAGATGTGCTCCCATATGTCACAACATCTTTGATGACATATGATATATATTTTGCTCTGATACCACGTTTTATTTTGCTCGAGGCTAATTGATGATAACTCCGCTGCTGCTGCCTCTGATGCATATATTTTCACCTATGTGAAATTTTGTTTAAATGATGCTCTAACATTCCTTCTTTTGTGTGATCATGTTGATTTGAAGGATTGCGCTTATTAATCTCTCAAAGGTAATTGCCTGAAATTGTTTTAGCCAAAAATTGCCAAAGGGGGAGATTGTTGGATATTTGAATTGGCTTAATTTTGCTAAAACAAATATACTAACAAGATGTTGGAAAACATGTTACAACATCCTATTTATTCAAGGAAATCTCGCGCATTTATGAGAGCATCTGCTATTTATGGAAATCCACTTAAAGAGCACGCTCAATGGAGATTTGATCTGATCAGGAGCTTTAAGGATAAGACTAACTTAATGGAATAGCTGGATGACTTATCCTATCATATAAAGTCCTTTAAACACTTTTGGAAAGTCTTGATATATCCTTAATGAAGATTGAAAAAGTATCAGATCATCCTTTATGATTCTCAAGGAGCGTCTGAGCATCTGTGAAGAAAGAGGAGCGTGCCTAATCATTATATATACGAAGACCAAGCTCAAGAATAGATATCTCATTGAAAAATATTAGTTCACATATTGAGTCTTTGTTGAGTCTTTTATTATTTGATTGTAATTCTGGCTTGTGGATTCTATAACACGAGTTAAGAAGTAAGTTTATTATTTTAAGGTTACTCCTAAGCTTTGAAGTACGGAGTTTACCATGTGTGATTCACTTGAAGCTTTTAAGCAAAAGTGAAGTGTTGTCTTGACAAGTTGTCACCACATCTTTCCAAACATTGTATAATCAACACAGGTTGTGTTGTGTGAGTGGAAGTGAGATGGGATCTCATGTCTAGGAGTTCCTAGGCAGAAGTTGCATAAGTAGTGTCGAGGTTATAAGGCGTAAACCAGGGTTTGCTGGAGGTCTTAGTGTAAGGCGTAAATCCTAGGGTTTGCTGGAGGTCTTAGTAACTAGAGCTATTAGTGGATTTCCTTCCTGGATTGGTATCCCCCAGAGTAGGCAGTTGGCTGAACTGGGTTAACAATTACTTGTGTCATTTATTTATTTTCTGTCAGCCTTTTATATGTTATATAAGATGTGCCAACAATAGAAAACAACATTATACACAAAGTAGTTGTTGGGACATCTTAGGCAACATCATTCTAGTGATACCAGAATTTCAAGAGCCACCTGTCCTCTCACGACCAAGTGACGAGGAGGTATTATACCTGTACCTTTCCGTCGCCTCAGAGGCTGTAAGTGCAGCTCTTATTCGTGAGACAAATGAAGGGCAGAAACCAATATACTTTACGAGTAAAGCCTTGCAGGGTCCTGAACTAAGATACCAACAAATTGAAAAAATAGCCCTTGCACTAGTTTATGCTGCGAGGAGACTAAGACATTATTTCTTGGCCCATACAATTGTGGTCCGAACAGACCAACCAATCAAGTCTTTGCTTGGCCGACCAGATATGGCGGGCAGGATGCTCAAATGGTCCCTCGAACTCTCAGAATTCGACATTCGCTACGAGAGCAGAAAAGCCCTAAAAGCCCAAGTCCTAGCTGACTTCGTCGCAGAGATGACGAGCTCCTCCCCTACAGTGGACGGAGCAGATAAATGGACAATCTTTGTGGATGGAGCATCAAGCGCCACAGGAGCAGGTGCAGGTATCATTCTTGAAAATGAGAATGGCTTACTAATCGAGGTGTCCCTAGCACTATCCTTTCCAACTTCAAACAACCAAGCAGAGTATGAAGCATTCCTCGCTGGACTACGTTTGGCCGAGGACTTGCAAGCCAAGGAGATAAAAATATACACAGATTCGCAACTGGTCGCCTCACAGGTGCTAGGAGAGTATCAGACCAAGAATGATAACCTCTCTGAATACCTAGTGCTAGTAAAGGAAAAAATCACCAAGTTCAACTCTGTTGAAATATTACATGTTCCCCGCGAGCATAACAAAAGGGCAGATATCCTGTCCAAGCTGGCAAGCACAAAAAGAAAGGGCGGAAACAAATCTGTCATCCAAGAAATACTCCCTCGTCCAAGCATAGAAAAACCAAGCAAGGTTGTGGACATAAACGTCATTGGCGACAAAGACTGCTGGATGACTCCAGTATACAACTTCCTCGAGCACGGAACTCTCCCTGACGACCAGAAACAAGCAGCTATAGTCAGACGAAGAGCCTGCTCCTATGTCATCCTTGATGGAAAATTATACAGGAGAGGATTTTCCATTCCTCTCCTAAAATGTGTGGACGAGGACACAGCAGATTACATCCTGCGCGAAGTCCATGAGGGCATTAACGCCCAACACCTGGGAGGAAGGTCACTTGCCAGGAAAGCTCTACGAGCAGGGTACTATTGGCCTACTATGCAACAGGACGCCAAAGACCACGTAAAAAAAATGTGACAAATGCCAAAGACATGGGGATATGCACTTAGCCCCCCCTCGAGAACTAAAATCTTTGTCTTCCCCCTGGCCCTTCGCCTGGTGGGGCATGGACTTACTTGGTCCTTTTACCAAAGGACTTTATCAAAATCGCTATCTAATTGTAGCAGTGGACTACTTCACAAAGTGGGTGGAAGCCGAACCCCTCTCCGACATCACATCACTCAGAGTCCTGCGCTTCTTCAAAAGAAACATGCTAGCTAGATTCGGAATACCACAGGTGGTAGTTACAGACAACGGAACACAGTTTACAGACAAAGATTTTCAAGCATTCCTTGTTGCCCTGGGCACCAAGCAGCACTTCACATCGGTCGAGCACCCCCATACCAACGGGCAAGCTGAAGCAGCCAATAAAGTAATCCTGAGAGGGTTACGAAGAAGACTCGACCAAAACAAAAAGAAATGGGTCGAAGAGCTTGACAATGTACTCTGGGCCTATCGAACAACCCCACACTCCACAACTGGAGAGACCCCTTTCCGAATGGTATATGGAACGGAGGCAGTTATCCCCGTAGAGATTGGGGAACCATCTCGTCGGACTGAGCAGCCTCTTGACGAGGAGCAAAATGACGAAGCACTTCGAGAGGAGCTTGACCTCGTCGAAGAAATTCGAACAGGAGCTTCTTTAAAGGAGGCCACCCTGAAGCAGAAAATAGCTGCCCGTCATGACACCAAAGTCATCAAAAGAGAATTCGGGGTGGGCAGCCTCGTCCTAAGACGCAATGCAGACTCCCAGGATGGCAAACTTGCACCCAATTGGGAAGGACCATACCGCGTCATCGACAAAACAGAAAATGGTGCATACTATCTCGAGGACCTTCGAGGGAAGAAACTTCCTCGACCTTGGAATGCCCAGAAATTGAAACAATATTACAGCTAAGTTATTGCCACACTAAAAGGCTGCTCGCACTTCAGAACACAACGAATCGAGCACCTTAAACAACGGAGGGCACCATGGCACACGTGCTCATCTAAAACCATAGCAGGGGAACTAATTCACCATAAGGGAAATGGAACTCCTGCTAGACGAGGATAACTCTCGAAACGAGCCCATCGTCCCCGTGCCACGACCTAGCACCCAGCTCGCGATGGGAGGTTCAGGTTGCGAAGAAGGGTACACTAGCGTGCTTGTATTCGCGTAACTTAGAAACAACTCTAAGTGCTTATACAGTTCCCCAAACTGTTTAAGTCAAAACAGAGGAGACTACCCTCAATAAAACATGCTCAGTATCAAGCAGGGGAAACCTCCCCGGCAAAATAACAACGAGCGCAGCATTCATACATGCAAAAATATGATAAGAATACAAAATAGGCATAAAAATAAACAGGCAAAACTTAGCACACCAACTTGCTCGAATGAGCATACCAGCATGCCAGACGAGCACCTCAATAACGGGGAGGTAAGCTCCCCGGCACGAAATTTAAACAACACATTTCGTTAAGTTAAAATGGGGACAAGCTCCCCGGCTCAGATTTTGAGCAATAAATTAGCATAAAATTTGGTTAAGTTAAAAGTAGGGACCAGACCTCCCCGGTTGAAATTTTTAACAACAAATTTCATGAAAAATTTTCTAAGTTATGAGACGGGGAGGCTCCCCGGTTGAAATTTTTAACAACAAATTTCATGAAAAATTTTCTAAGTTAAAAAATAAGGAAACATACATGCGAGCAGGTATAGACGAGCAGTTATGTACAAGCATATATAAATAAAACGGGCACCTGCCCGGAATTGTCATAAATATCAAACGGGGACAAAAGCCCACTTGTTCCAAAATTACAAACCATGGCTCAAAGGCCCCAAAAATTCAAAGAGACAAAATAAATTACAATAGAAAGGAAATTACAATAGAAAGGCCGGGGACATCTACTCCTCGCACCTATCTTCCTGCTCATGCACGTCATCTTGCTCATCTTCATGACCCTCCTCGAACACCCCCTCAGCATCTTCCTCCTCTTCATCAGAGTCGGCCAGGCCAGCCGGGATAACAATTTGGCCATCCTTGACCTGCCCGTTCACATGCATTCCCCGGGTCACCAACTCCACGTCAGGATTAAGGCACTTGATTTGCTGCACGGCATTCTCAAAGGCGTACTCAGTGCCCTCTACAAAGTCATGGGACAGCTGAGCAATCACCTTGACCAAGTCTGCTCGGGTGGTCAACCCCTCGGCAGCCTTGTGCTCGTTCTCGCCCGGCGCCATGGCGGCATTAAGCCTTTCAATTTCAGCCCGAGCAGCATCCAAATCCTCTCCCCTTTTACGGTGCTCGTCCAGCTGGTCACCCCAATGTTTTTGCTTCTCCTTTAGGTCTTCCACAGCAATTTTGAGCTGGTTGATCCGACCTTTGGACCGCTCGTGCCTGGCCTGGGCAGTGTTCAGCTGCTCGACTAAGGACTCCCGCTCGTCACCAAGGACAAGGGAGCTCGAGACCATCCGCACCATAGCAGCCATATCACGAGCATGCTGCTGCCTACGGGCCTCTGGTTCCTGGTCAAGAATAGCAGCCCTTTCAGTTTCAAAGACCTCCGGAGGATACTTCTCAAAAAATCTGTCCACGGTAAAGCACCGAGGAACTGGAAACTTGCTGCATCCTCCCATGCCCGCATCTTCAACCGGGGGATCTTCTTCTCTTGTCCTCTTCGCTGGAGGAGGCCGGGGAGCTGAGGTAGGGGTGCCCGAACCAACACCCGAGGTCCCAATAACCTGCACGGAAGGGGTCCCCGGCCTCACTTCCTGGGAAGCCCTGGCAACAATCTTCTTTTTTCCTCGGTCAGACCTGCTCGCCTTCTCATCCTGCTTGGCCTTCAACATGCGCTCGGCAATGGTTTCCATTTCGTCTGCAAATAAAAGACGAGCACATTAGTAAAAGACGAGGAATGCACACAACAATAACATAAATTTTTCTAAGTTAAAAAGAAAGGAAACAATACCCAAGCACAGTTTAACCTCCCCGGCATTTTTGCACTTAAGGAGGGTCCTAGTATTAATAAAACGAGGAGAGGCCTTAGGCTCCCCGTGTTCATCTCTTATGGTAACTCCCTTACGAGTCGTCCAGACCCCGGGAGTAAAACCGGCCACAAAGGTCTTCAGACTTTCGAAGGCAGCCATGTCCTCGGGAGACAAGTCTGCGTCCCCGGTTGTATATTCCTTAGGCTCCTTCAGGAAATGGGTGTACGACCAGCTTAACGGGAACTTAGGGACTGCCCGAACTATAACTTGCCCGCTGGCATCCTTACGGGCAACACCTTGCTCGTCCCTATCTTCCTCCAGCTCCATTAAACTCTCCCGGGCAGATGAAGACTCTGGCCGGACAACATAATACCTCTCTTTGAAATCCTTAACGGAATCCACAAACATTTTGAATAATTTAACATCCTCGTGATGCTTTAATGAAACCCAATTCTGACGAGGTGCTCGCCCAACCTCCCTCGTCGGCTTACGCTGAATCTTGAAGATTCTAAAGAAAAGGGGAAGAGTGGGAAGAACGCCTTTATACGTACAGAGGTGCTCGAACCCCATAATAAAAGACCACGAGTTTGGATGCAGCTGCGACGGAGCCACCTGCAAGGCTTTAAGCACGCTGGCCGCAAAGGGGCTGAACGGCAGCCTGAGCCCCATCTCCTTAAATACAAATTCGTACATAGCGAAATCATGCCCGTCAAAAGACGAGCACACCCGTTCACCCTCCCCGGGTATACGGGTCGACCAATTTTGAAGCCCGTCTGCTCTCTGCTGCTCGACGGTCATATATAATCTTGGATCCTGGGAAGTAAGCGCCGAGGCTATTCCCCGGGGTTCTGGAGCAACCCAATCCAGCGCAGGATCGGTTATGCAGTCGACCAATGTATACTTCTCCGCACCCTGGCTTTCCACAACCTCCTCGGATTCTGACATTTTACAACCTGAAATGCAGCAAAAACAAAGTGAATTCGATGATCAAATCCACCCTTTCACCGCAATTCAAGTGAAAGGGCGCAGGATAGGACGAGGACGCTGTCCCCGACCAAAGCCCTTTTCAAATGGCAATTAAAATTAAACCGAGGAGGGTAGCCCAGGAGAAAGACGGGGAGATAAGCTTCCCGGTTTGAATTTCAAACAACGAATTTCATGAAAAAATTCCTAAGTTAAAAAGGGAGAACATGCTCCCCAGCAATACAAACTATCTAAAGTTTCAAACGGGGAGATAGGCTCCCCGTCACCTAAACAAACTATCTAAAAGTTTCAAACGGGGAGATAGGCTCCCCGGCTCTTAAATAAACTATCTAAAGTTTGAAACGGGGAGATAGGCTCCCCGTCACTAGTTATCTAACCTAGAGTTTCAAAAGGGAGGAAATCTCCCCGGTACCAAGTTCATATGGTGCCCGGCACATTCATCCTAATGTTCATAAATTCATACATTCTTCATGAAAAAACGCCCAAAACTGGGTGTAACGACCCAAAATTTAGTATTCGTTATTTAATTATTTTATTACGCGATGGCATGATTTATAATTAAATTATTAAGCGGCGAATAATCATTTAGCGAGAACGTAAGTTAATGAGCGAGAAGTTATGTTGTTGGGCCTTTGGGCGTGGGATAGGCATTGGGCCTAAGCCAAGTGGGCTTGGATCCATGAGAACAATGGGAGCTCTATAAGTAGCATAAGTTTGGGTGAATAGTCTCATAAGTTACAAATCCATGAGAAGTTCAAGAGCTTAGCTAGGGCAAGGAGCTCATGAGGAAGAGAGGAGCTCGTGGGAGAGAAAGAGAAGAGCAAGCTTGTGGATTCGTCGAGCTAAGGTACGAGAGTTAGATTACATATTCGTGAGTGATTCGAAAGAGGGGAGGATGTCGATTCCTCCATTCCCAAACTCTTTCCACTCTATTTTCTTGTGGGTTTTGTGGGTGATTTTCTTAATGGAAAATGGATTCTTTTGATCCTAACATGTGTAGTGAACTCATGGTAGATGAGGTAAACAACTTTGGGGAGTTGAAAATGGGAATATGTAGATGTTTGATCAATGATTTGCATGTTTATGCAACTTTGCTTATTTTGCAAGAAATTGACATGATTTTGATTGTTTGATGTATTTGGATGTTTAGAAGGGATGATTAATGTTCCTTGATACCATATATGCTTGAATTAGCTGTTTATAAGAATTTATAACATGTCTAGATGGATTTTTGAGTTGATTTGAGGTTAAACCGCCTTAGATAACTCAAGAACAGATATTCTGTTATGGTGTGGTTCGCTAAGCGACCAGGAGTTCGCTGTAGCGAACAGGTTCGCTGAAGCTCGCCGAAGCTCGCTATGAGCAGGTGATCCCCTGGTGAGGTTCGCCATGTCTCGCTAAGCCCTCGCTTAGCGAAGGCCTCTGTGACAGCAATTGTTGTTGATGTTTATAAGTGTAACTAGGCACTTGTAACGTGGTTTACGAGTATCCTTACATGATTATTGATACATGTTGATACTGTTAATGCTTATTGATAATCGTTATATGATTGATAAACGTGTATGCAATGAGTTGTAGCTTAAAGTGAGCAATGAGATATTTTAGCATTAATTTGCAATGTTAAGGAAATGATGTGTGTTTTATGACATAAGTGTAAATGAAACCTTATGTGTATAAAAATGGTTATGCAGATAATTATCATGTGAATAATTATGATTGGAATGATAGGATATTGTGTTATCCTAATGTGTTAGATGTTGGAATTGTGTTCCCGCATTCATAATGAGTAGCTTCGAGCTAGAAATATCATATTGATGATATGTGTAAACATACATGCATTCATGTATATATATGTTGAAATTGGAAACTTGGGTTCCAATAGATTTAAATGGATTTTTGAGTCCATAAGGAAGCCGAGGATCGGATTAGATGAATCCATAAGATCTAGAGCTGCTATCCAGCAGGATATAAAACTGTTTAACTTATCCATGAGGGATATGAAGGTTTGGTAAGTTCCGAACAATCCGGCAAGATGTAAAACTGTTTAACTTATCCATGAGGGGTAAAAGGCAATTGGTACCACATGCATTAGTCGTGTCTAGGGATGACATGACATTGGATAATTGGCATTAGATGCATTAGGGTAAATGCACATGTATTTGATAATTGTTATGTGACATTATCTGATTGGATTGTAATGTGTTTTCCGTATGTGTTAAGCTTTGATATTTACTAATTGTTTAATACTGTGATTGTTGCCATGTCTTGGTATATGAGCAGAGTCCGTCATGACTATAAAATGAACAAGTGTAGAGTCCGTCATGACTATAAAATGAACAAGTGTAGAGTCCGTCATGACTATAAAATGTACACTTTGGTAGTGTCCGAGAAGACGTGAAACTATATGATTGGTGTGTTTGTAAATGAATGATTAATTGGTAGTCGTATTTGACGATGTATGTGCGTGAGTTAGAAAAGTATGATAGCGTGTGAAGTGTGTAGTATACTACTCACACTTATATTTATGTTTATGTTTTCTAACTCTCTGCTTTGTGTTAATTGCTGGACCTTTGGGGGTCCAGGTTGACAGGTTATGTGTTAGCCTCGTCCGAGTGCAATGGTGAAGCTCTGCTCTGATTGAGACACGGGAAAAAGGGGTTTTTATATGTATATGCATGTAGTCCTCTTAGTATACTCTGTTGGTCTTAAGCTTTCATTTGAAAAGTATCCGTTTTGTATAACTAATAACGCATCGTTCGATGCGAGGTTTTGTTTTTAGTTCATTCGAATATTTTACTAGATAAATGCATTAGTATTATCTTTGAATGAAGTTTGTGATATTCAAACCAGCGCTTTATAAATCAGGTTTTCAATTTTTCCGCTGCGTATTTTCGAAAAAGATTTTATAAAGGTAGAGTTAATTAAATAACGGGTTTGGGTGTTACACTGGGCAGAAATGACAAAAGATAGATCTAAGCAAGAAAATTTGGAAGAATTACCTTGAATATGAAGAAAATCTGAAGAACGATTTGACTAGTAAATTGGAACTTCAGAGAGATTCACAATTGAAGAGAGAGAGTGAAAAGTAAAAATGAAATTCACTCTCCTCTATTATATAGACCAAGCCAGGAAAGTGAAGAGACGCTTTGATCCAATGGTCCTTACACTCCCTCGTAAAAATCAAAGCAGTAAATGCACCCTTTCACATCCCCAACGAGTAAAGCTCCCCGAATTTCACTCGAGCAAGCCCTCAAGCAAAAGGGCTATATTTACAAAAACCTCCTCGTTGCTAACTTCTTAGGTGCAGCAACAAGCAACAATTGATATCACCCCCTCGTCGTAGTCACGAGCAGATATACTTCTCGTGGTTATCTCTTCGCCATGGCAACGAGCAGTTATTCCATCTTGTGCAGTATCTCCTCGCAGGAGATACGAGCAACTATTCCATCTTGTGCAGTATCTCCTCGCAGGAGATACGAGCAACTATTCCATCTTATGCAGTATCTCCTCGCAGGAGATACGAGCAACACATTTGAGCAAAACATTGCATGTATTTGCTACGAGTAATGCTTTGACGAACAACTTCCTCTTCCACTTTTGTTCAAGAGAGGTTGCAAGGAGATTTCCTTCTGCGTTTGGGCACACACCTAAAGTCATCACTCCTATGCCTAGGAGCAACGACTTGGGGGGCTCCTGTTCTGGACTAGACTAATGCTAGTCCACCTAGACCCTCACAAAGTCCACATGGCTTGCCCAACCACCTCCATGTCAGCATGGCACAACCTCTCCACCAAGATAGGGTAAAATTACTACTCTACCCACTATCTAAGGGTAATATCTTGGCAGTCCCTCTTAATGGGCCTTGGCTAGTCCAGCCCACTAAGAGGACCTTTGGCCCAGAGCTGGGGGGCTATAAATACTCTCCCTCTTGGGAGAGCAAGGTAGAACACTATTCATTATCACAATTACTCTCTCTCTCTAACTTCTCTCTAGTATCTCTCTTGCTCTCTTCCTTTACTGACTTAGGCATCGGAGCACCTGCAGGTACAACCCCCCCCTCCGTGGACCATCTGCTCGGATTGCTGCCTACCACCTGCTCAACGGACTTCCAGCTGGCCTTCTACCTGTTCTGATCAACAATTAAGATCAGAATGAGAGAGAGAGAGAGAGAGAGAGAGAGAGAGAGAGAGAGAGAGAGAGAGAGAGAGAGAGAGAGTAAGCAATATTAGAGTGAGGAGAGGATTGCTAACCGTAACCGATACTATTGTGATAACTTGTGATTATAAGGTGTTTATCTTTTATCTATTTTGTTTTTTACTTCTTATCTTTACAAAATCAAAATAAATCATCCATCATAAATCATTACTTTTTCTAACCAAACCTGTATATATAGAACAATATATCTCTTGTCTTCACTTATCTCTGTGGATCAATATTTTTTTTATTACGACGATATTTTTGTGTACTTGAGAGACTATCAACAGACTAATCCTAGGAGTTTTCTACTTCTTCTTGAGAAGGAGAGATAAATGAATAACCCTCAAGTTCATTGTAGACGCAAGGCGCACCTAGAAATTCACCAATTTTTTTAACGTTCTAAACATGTTAGCAAAATATGTTTTAAAAATACACATTGACTTAACAATATAGACTAAAACTACATGCAAGAAAATTTTGTAGGTTAAGAAATGTGTCACTTTTTTACGGGACAAAAAACGAAATTTGGAAATTTTTGATAGACAAAAAAATTATTTAATTAAAAAAATCATTATTAAAATAAAAAAAGAAAATGCTAAATAGTGCCCCATGGGCACTGGTTAAGGATACTAAAAGTAGAATAATAATCTTGGAACTTGTGCAGTCAATATGTTTAAAATATGAACAATGTTGTTTTCAATGCAAAATTTACCTTTTTTTAGTTCCTTTACTAGTGCCCCTGGAAAATGCTAAATAGTGTCTCAGGAGCACTGGTTAAGGATACTAAAAGTAGAATAATAATCTTGGAACTTGTGCAGTCAAGATGTTTAAAATATGCACAATGTTGGATAAGAAAACTATTATCATAATTTACATATGGAAATATAATTAATATACTGACAAACCACGAGTTTACGACTGGCGTTACTGTGAATATTCCCGATATCAATGTATACATTCAATCTTATGAATGAAGAAAGTCAAAGTTGTTATTTTTCAAATATCCAATCTTATCAACATTTTCTCTTATATAAAGCTCCGAATAGAGGAGGAGGAGGAGGAGGAGGAGGCGGAGAAAGTAAAGTAGTCTCATAGTGTCCTATCAATCACCATGGTCAACATTGTTTTTAACCACAATCAAGTTTATTTTGAATGCAACTTTTGCGACCAAGTTTTCACCAACTTCCAATTATTCAAAACCCATTTCAACTCTCATTTTGCACAAGAAAACTTTGCTATGAGAAATCTTAACCATATCAACTCTCAGAGAGCACCTTTGCAACCAAACTTTCCAAGATCAATGTTTTTGCAGGGAACTGGTGGAAACAATGTTGCAAATAGAGGTTTTCAGGTGCCACAAGAACAACTTGGGTTGATGTCTCAACCAAGAACAAATCCATTTTCAAATACTATCTTTCAAAATCATGTTTCACAACCTCTTATGAAAATGTTTATGCAGGGAACTAATCTAAATAATAATGGAAGCAGAGTTCCACAACAACTTGGAATTGGTGGAGCACCTTTGCAACCAAATTTTCCTAGATCAATGCTTGTGCAGGGAACAAATGGAAACAATGTTGGAAACAGAGTTTTTCAGGTACCACCACAATAAGTTGATTTGATGTCTCAACCAAGAACAAATACATTTTCAAATACTAGAGATCAATATGTTGCTTCACAATCTCTTATGAAATGTTTATGCAGGGAACTAATATAAACCATGTTGGAAGCAGAGTTCCACAACAACTTGCAATTGGTGGAGCATCTTTGCAACCAAATTTTCCCAGATCAATGTTGGTGCAGGGAACAGATGGAAACATTGTTGGAACCCTAGTTTTTCAGGTACCACCACAACAACTTAGGTTGATGTCTCAATCAAGAACAAGTACATTTTTAAATACTAGACACTAAAATTTTGCTTCACAATCTCTAATGAAAACTTTAATGCAGGAAACTAATATACGTAATAATGGAGGCAGAGTTCCACAACAACTTGCAATTGGTGGAGCATCTTTGCAACCAAATTTTCCCAGATCAATGTTGGTGCAGAGAACAGATGAAAACATTGTTGGAACCCTAGTTTTCCAGGTACCACCACAACAACTTAGGTTGATGTCTCAATCAAGAACAAATACATTTTTAAATACTAGATACTAAAATTTTGATTTACAATGTCTAATGAAAACTTTAATGCAGGAAACTAATATACGTAATAATGGAGGCAGAGTTCCACAACAACTTGCAATTGGTGGAGCATCTTTGCAACCAAATTTTCCCGGATCAATGTTGGTGCAGGGAACAGATGGAAACATTGTTGGAACCCTAGTTTTTCAGGTACCACCACAACAACTTAGGTTGATGTCTCAATCAAGAACAAATACATTTTTAAATACTAGACACTAAAATTTTGCTTCACAATCTCTAATGAAAACTTTAATGCAGGGAACTAATATAAGTAATAATGGAGGCAGAGTTCCACAACAACTTGCAATTGGTGGAGCATCTTTGCAACCAAATTTTCCCGGATCAATGTTGGTGCATGGAACAGATGGAAACATTGTTGGAACCCTAGTTTTTCAGGTACCACCACAACAACTTAGGTTGATGTCTCAATCAAGAACAAATACATTTTTAAATACTAGACACTAAAATTTTGCTTCACAAAATCTAATGAAAATGCTAATGCAGGGAACTAATATAAGTAATGTTGGAGGCAGAGTTCCACAACAACTTGTAATTGGTGGAGCATCACTGCAATCAAATTTTCCCAGGTCAATGTTTGTGCAGGAAACTGGTGGAAACATAGTTTTTCAGGTACTACCATAACAACTTGGGTTAATGTCTCAACCAAAAATAAATCAATTTTGAAATACTAGCCACAAAAATGTTGCTTTATAACCTTTCAATACAATTCTTATGCAGGGAACTAATATAAACAATGCTGGAAACAGAGTTTTGTTGGTACCACCACAACATGAAATTGGTGCAACATCTTCGCAACCAAATTTTCCCAGATCAATGGTTATGGAGGGAACTGATATGAACAATGTTGGAAATAGAGTTTTTCAAGTATCACCACAACAGGTTGGGATGATGTCTCAACCAAGAACAAATCAATTTTTAAATACAAGCCATCAAAATGTTGCTTCACAACCTCTTATGACACCGTTTGCTACTCCACAAATTCCCCAAGGGAATGATGCTATGGAAGTGTCACCAATTGATGGAACTAAGGATTATATCAACCAGATGGATAAACCAGTTGATAACAAGTTTGTTGATTCTGCTAATGTCAATGATGAAACATTGAATTTGGAGTTAGGGCTCTAAGAAATTTGTTTGTTTTGTTTAGTGTTCTGCAATATGATATTATTGGTTGAAATTTAAAAAATAAATTTGTTTTGTTAAGGATTTAATTTTATGATATCTCTGTCTAATTTTTTTTAGATATACATCTAATTTTATCTCAATGTTTACTTTTCTGACGATCCTCTCTTTTGTTACTCTATAAATTCCCTATTTAGATTCTAAGGTATTTTTGAAAAAATAAAATAAAATATACTAACATAATAATATAATATAAAAATGTGAAATGAGCACATAAAATTGCCAAAAATATGATATCCACCTTTATGTTTTTTTTTTCCGTAATCATGTAAGTTGTATAAAATGAAAAAAATAAGAGATAGATTAAATACGGGTTTAAATACTAATGGCAATGGGGCGGGACGGAGACGGATTTTGCCCTCCCCAAACTCAAACTCATAAAGTTCGGGTTTACCCAAACTCATATCCAACGGAGATTGGGTATCCCAACGGGTTTCGGATATCCCCGTTATGCCTCTTTTCACATGAATTTAGATTGTATTTTAGTATTTTTTATTAAAAAAAAAAATAAAAATGTCCAAAATTATTTTCTCTCACCAATATTTTTTTAAATAAAGAAAAGAAATAGAGAAAATGGTTTTCTAATACTCAAATAAAAAATAAAAAATAAACATATGAATATAATTTAAGATATTATTTAAGCGTTTCTAATTTAAAAAATGTGAAATCTAATTTTTAGTATAAGCGGAGCGGGTTCGGGGACAGGTTCGAGGTGGGTATCAATGTACCCATTATCCGCCCCAACCTCATCTTTTGAAATCGGAGAAAACTCAAACTCAGTCAATTCGAGTTTTCCCCGTCAAAGCGGATATAGTTTGAGCGGGTACGCGCAAGTATGGATTGTATTGTCATTCCTAGTGGTTTTATTGGATTAGGTTATACATCCCCTCGGTTTTTGTTACAAAAAAGAAATTAATATAATTCTCCGTATTAACTTATTTTATATATATATATATCCGAAAGGCGTGAAAAAAATCAAGTGTTTTTTGTCTAAATTTTGGACTAAGTACATTTGACTATTTCAATTATTTTGCATTTACCTTGTTACAAAACAAATAATTAATATTGTATAATTTTTTTATTAGATTGTTGTTTAAAATTAGGAAATAGAAAATTATTATTATTTTTATTTTTTACAATAGAAAATTATTATAATAATAATGACATTAATTGTTAATTTTTTTTGTCAAATAGCCTAGTAGCTAAAAAATTCACTCTTAAAAAGTGGATAAGTGAGATAATTGAATTCAAGCTCGGCCCCCTATATATAATGATTGTCCCAATCAACTGAGATAAGCCCACTATCATGACAATTGTCATTTTTTTTGGTACATGGGACAATTGTCAATGCCTCAGGTGGAATTTAAATCGTGTCCTAAAACAAAGTCATGTTCTTAACATTAAATTGGCACATTTTGACGTTTTGTTTTTTTAAAAAGATAAGAGAATTTATTCCAAAATAAAGATTAAAGACCCATAAAGCATAAGCCATGCCATGCTTTAAAGACCAAGAATTCTCTCTTGTCTGGTATCATTTGGCACATTTTGACGTGATTTATTATGAGATTAACTAGTAACATGTTTATATTCCTTCTATTGAAAAGTGAAAAATAAACAAAATATATTATAATTAATTACACACTAATCTATTTTATTATATAAAATTCAATTTTTAATCAATTGACTGCATACATTTCGTAATTTTTTTCATAAAAAATTATTATTTAGATGCATAAAGAATACCAGGATAACGCTCGTTAACCATATAAAAGATTAATTATTGGATTAATAGCACGCCATGTATTGTGTTAGACTCTAAATCATTCAATAATTAATAACTCAATTTTTATTATTTTAAAATATAAATGAATTAAATAAACATTATTAATTTGACTAATTTTTTTATAAGATAATTTGACTAATTTTTTTTTACGCATTTGACTAAATTATATTAAATCTAACTAATTATTAAATCATATTTATTCAATTAAAATATACTGTATTATTTTATTATTCATAAAAAATACAACTTGAGCCATGTGGTTCATGCAGTCTGTCTTTTCATCCCAGAAACCTACACCAACAATTCTTAACTCCCTCCGTTTTTTATAAGGGTTGAGTTTTGTCAGATTTAGCGTTTCTAATTAACTGTCCAGTTTATGTTTTAAGGATATGATTTGTCAATTATACCCTTTGTCAATTATTCTTATCTTTTTCAATAATTGTTTTTATATATATTTGAAAAACTTAAGTTTTTTTTTAAAGAAAGTTTTTTTTTATGTAGGAAACTTTTTTTTTTTACAATAATAACTAACGATGGATTGTTACGAGAGAAACGATATATATAGAAATTTATTGGTGAATTAAGATGAGGGTATAATAGGAAGAGAATGTGCAAAAATCCACTTTCTTAATTTGGTGTTATTATTTTAACTGGACACTTATAAAAAATGGAGGGAGTAATTAAGTATATATGTTATAAATATATTTTTGGACCTTGTAAATATATATTATTTTCCTTTTAGTCGTTATAATTTGGGTCTACATCTAGTTTTTTTGCAAATATATCAATTTTTTTTGGTATATATCAATTTTTTTAGTACAGTTTGACCCAATTTTTTTTAAGGTGTAGAAGCTATTTTAATCATAAAGCTAGAAGTAATAGCTTTAATTAAAACTAAAATTAAAGTTGTTTGGTAAATCTTACTTTATTTTTTAAAAAAAAAGGTTAAAAGTTGTTTTTTTTATCATAGGGTCAAGATCAAATGACACCGAGATGTCAAACTTTTTATATGACACATTTGATAATTCTTTATTGGATAATCGTATTACAAAATCGACCGTGAAATTGAAAGATACTATAACATAGATCATATATATAAAATATAACATTAATCGGAAATCATTTGATACGTCAATGAGATACGTCAAAATTAGCGTCTTACGAACATTAAAAAAATATCATTGACATATCAAATGATTTCCGATGAATATTATATTTTATATATATGATCTATGTTATAGTATCTTTCAATCCAATAGTCGATTTTGTAATCCGATTATCCAGTTCAACACTTTTTGGGCCCTATCTATGAGCTGTTTTTTCTCTTACTAGAGCTTTTAAAACTTGTTGTTTGGTCTAACTTCTTATTTTTAAGGAAAAAAGACGAGAAAAAAAAGGTTAAATGGTACTTTAATCATTGTTGTTTTATTTTTTGTCCATAAAGTCATTATATATATATATATATATATATATATATATATATATATATATATATATATATATATATATATATAGAATGATCAAACTATTTTGGTGTAATATTTGGTATGTGACACTGTTCAACAAAACTTTAAGATAAAAAGGAATATATACCTATAGTGTAAAATAATTTTACACTGTTAACCAATAACAATTATATATATATTTCGCCACTTCACCCTACTATCTTGATATGGCATGCATGACAAATATAAATTTTATAAAATTAATCGTTAAATTAAATATTATATCATTCAGATCATCCATGTAAAACTTTACACAAAACTAAAATCCATGTAAAATAATTTTACCTAAAGTTAGATCGGTTAATTTAACTTTTATTTCTATTTAAAAGACCAAGAGTTGTGCATGTGAGCTTAACTCAGTTGGTAGGAACATCACATTTTATATGCAAGAGTCAGAGTTCGAATATCAGATATCCTACTTATTCACCTTAAGGGTGTGTTTGATCTACTAAAAGTTAAGGCACTGAATAAGACAACTTATATGTTTATTTTAAAACTGTTTCTGGTACTGGACAAAATAGGGGCCAAAGAACATGACAGTAACTATAATTTATGTCCTCCGCAGAACCACGAGACAACTTTTTGTCCTCTGCACAAGTTATCTAAAATACCAAAATAATCTTTTGTCCATCAAACATCGTACAACACAATGTTTGTTCAATATCTTAAACGTTTGTCTTGTGTTGTTCTGTCCAATAGTTATATTTTGATTTTTTTTTTTACAGAACTTATATTTTGCATATCAAACGAAACATAAAAGTAAAATTCTAGCAACTATGTTAATTTTAACTAAATAAATTTGAAAGAAAAAAAAAGAAAAAAAAGTTGCACATGTAAATTTTTTATGGCTTAAATATGAAAACGGCTTAAATATGAAAACGGTTCATGCAATTACAGCTTGTTTTGATTTTAATCCCTGCAAAAAAAAAGTTTGATTTTAATCCCTGCAAAAAAAAAGTTTGATTTTAGTCCCTGCAAAATACCAAAACTTTTAAAAAGATCCTTGAGGTGAATTTTTGGCCGACATGTCAAGTAGTTGATGATTTGGCAAATGCTGACTAGGATTTTTGACGACATGAAATTAACATGTCATTTTCATTTAAAAATAGAAAAAGGGAAAATAACATGTCAAATTTTAAAAAAAAAAACAATAAATTGAAAAATAGAAATAGAAAGGTAATATACTTACCAAAAAAAAATTAATATATTAGATTTAAAAATATATATTAGATTTAAAAAAATAAAATAAATTATCAAATAGAAAAAGAAATCACGCAAAGAAGAAAAACGCAAAGAAGAAAGGGGCAAAAATTAGGGTGCGATCGAAGGACAAATAGTATTTTAAAAAGTTTCTTCTACTTTTATGAACCTATTTTTGTACATAGTTTTATCATAACCTGAACATATAGTTTTTGTACATAAATTTTGGTCATTAATTTGGCCAAATTTTGACATGAATTTAGCACAATTGTATCATTCAATCAATTCATATTTGTAGGGATCATTTTCATATTTAAGCCAAATTTTATTCATCCAATGTACAATCCAATATACACTTGGATATGGGTATTCGTTAAATTAAAGATAAGGATATTGAAGTTTTCACCAAACCTATGGAAGAAGTTAATAACCAGAGGAAGAAAGGTTAAGGAGAATTTAAATTAAAAGTACGATTACTATTCATTTTTTGAGAGGATAACAATGTGAATCTATATGGTTGGTATTGTGTGAAGATCCTACTTTTCAGTATAGCCAATATTGTATGAATAATATGACTAGAGAAAAATTCATACTAGTAAATTATATTTAGTCAACTTTCTAATATTGGTCTATTAATCTCTCTCTTTTCCCCTTTCATCTGTTTCCAGTCATCAATGAACACTGTTCCTACATTATCTGAGCTATAATTTTGGTCATCCATAAATGTGTTCTTATAGTTTGCAATTAACACACTCTCATGGTTTATCTTTTTCTCACCATTTTTATTGGTTGTTTAGCTGATTTTATTGTAGCAACTATTTTTTTCATATGTTTAGATAACAATACTCATAATCAACCAATTGAGAGTTTGATTTGATTTATTTGAAATGGGTAGCCTACTACTAGATCAAATTAAAAAGCAGACAACAAATTTTATACAAGAAAAGTACAAAACTGCTAGGATGACATTTACAGATGTTACAGGAGCTGAATTGTAAGTATGTGTGTATTTTTTTTTTTTTTTTTTGTGTTAATCCTCTAGTTATCGGGAAAGGGGATTCTGATAATCCAGAGTTCAGCCGGAGAGGTAAGTAAAATCTGACCAAAAAATATTTTCATCAAGAATTGAACTCAGGTTCTCCCGAACGATTCGCTTTAAAGAGAACTGATCATTAACCACTTGAGTCTAATTTCTTGTCCAAGTATGTGTGTATTTAGATGATGTAGTTTCTATTCACTTGTGACATAAATAAATTACATATCAATGCTTTGTTTAAGAAATTAAAGGGAGAATATTAGTGCAATTCTTAGTAATATTTTATAGATTGCTCTCATCCAAATTTGTGGTAAATAAAATGTTGCTCTTAATTTGTTAACATACATATTTATGATTTGGTGGCATAAACATATTATAATAATTATATAAATTAATGATTAATTAGGCTAGCTGAGGAAGTAACAAATAAGGATGATTGCAGCCCTGATGCCAAAACAATGACTCAAATTGCTGAGGCATCTTTTGATATTGATGAATATTGGAGGATTGTTGATGTTCTTCATAGAAGGTATATGTGTTAAATAAAAATAAAAGTAAAATTTACAAAATGACACTCCTCTAGAATTTTGAATTTGCATATATAATTGAAAGTGCAGGTTGTACAATGTTGATTGGGAAGAATGGAGGCAATCTTACAAAGCACTAGTTCTTCTAGAATTCATGCTCACACATGGTCCTATAGATTTTGCTCAAGAATTTCAAAGTGATGCAGAAATTATTGAAGAACTAGGAAGTCTTACTCATATTGATGAAAGAGGGTAACCTTTTAACCTTGTTAATATATGCTAGCTACCATGGTATGTTTCTTCCTTAAGTTTAATTTACAACATGAGTTAAAAATTGAGAAATGTAAAAAAAAAAATGTGGGGTGGAAAATAAGAGATAGAAATTTCTATACTTTAAAACTTTTAATAGAATCTCTTGTCTCAATCAAGTGATTTGACACTTTACTTAAGTGATCCAATTTAGTTTGTTTATGCAAAATATCTTATGTAAATAAATATGGTTTTATGTTAATTTATAAGTTTTCACTAACGAAAACTATATTTTCATAAGTTATTTTTTTTCATAAACTACCTTGACAAACTTATAATAATACATAAAAACTTATAAAAACTTATTCATGTGCATAAAGTGTTTTGCATAAGCTAATCCAAACATATATACTTCGGGTGCATTTGATCGGCTAAAAAAATAAGAAACTGAATATGACAACTTTAGCTGTAATTAATGTGTTTGATTTTAAAATTGTTCTTGATACTCGACAAATTGGGGGCCAAAGGATATGACAAAAACTGAAACTCTTATCCCCCACAGAACCACGACCAACTTTTAGTCCTCAGCATAAGTTGTCTAAAATACCAAAATAACATTTTGCCCACCAAACATCGGACAACACAAATTAAAGTTTGTTCAATACCTTAAATTTTGTCATGTGCTGATCTGATTTGTTCTGTAATGTTCTATCTGTTAAATATGTTTGAATCTCATCCCCAAAAGCTAGCTCAAAGGGTGAGGTTGCCCTCACATATTTATACACTTAACCACCCGGGAATATAAGCAATGTGGGACTTCAAACAAACTCCAACGACACAACAACATATTCAACACCCACCCTCACGCCTAGCGTGGTCCTGGGTCAAATGCTCACATTGCAGTCCTTAACCCGGCTCTGATACCATGTTAAATATGTTTGGATATCATCCCCAAAAGCTAGCTCAAAGGGTGAGGTTGCCCTCACGTATTTATACACTTAACCGTCCGGGAACATAAACAATGTGGGACTTCAAACAAACTTCAACGACACAACAACATATTCAACACTATCCGCTAGTTTTGTTCAATGCCTTATATTTTTTTTAGATCGTAATGGACACATCTTTTACTCTATTTTTGTCAAAAATTCATATATAATTTTTAAATATGGTGATGAATGAACATGTTAATTATTGATTTCAGGTTTAACTGGGGATTTAGAATGCAAAAACTATCAAATGAAATACTAAAGCTTTTGCAAGGTGGTGAAGATCTGAAACAAGCACGTTTGAAGGCACTTAAAATAACAAATGAAATACAAGGCTTTGGAAGTTCATTAAACTCTCCATCATCATCAACATCATCACCTAATTCATTATTTTCTGATCAATTAGCATCACCTTCATCATTTTGTTCATTTTCTACCACAAGCACTTCTATTAATAATGACAATATTGATTCCAATTTAAAAAATATAGTGCCACAAAAGAATAATAATAATAATAATAATGTGGATGAAATGAACAATTGGGATGATCCAGAAGCTGGAGAGATTTTGATTGATTCTGATGATGGTGATGATTCTGATGGAGAAGTTGGAAAATCAAAAGGATTTGTAAGTGAAATGTGTTCAAAGATTATTGGTGGTAATAATGATCGTGGAAAGATTGAATTTAGATGCATTTCTGATGTTGGGAGGAAGGATCCTAAAAAGAGATATGATCGTCAAAATTCACTTTGGTTTTAAAGGATATATTGTATTGTATTGTATGCAATTATATATATTGCAAGAAAATGTCATATATATAATATGTGTGACATGCTTGTTAATCATTTAGTACTATACAATAAAATATATATGGATGCACACATGTAATATCAAGAGTAATTGGTTTTGTCTTATACTATGTTTTATTTTATTTTTTCTAAACCATCATTTATATGTTATATGGAGTATATCCTAAATTTATGAATTTTTATTGAAGATCCAATAAAACACAAGAAAGGAGTGATTTGAATTGTGTTTACAACTTTTAAAAATTGATCCCAAGTTTTGTTGGATTGAGAGATTATTGAAGAGATGAGGACTTCGGCTGCTTGATCGCGGTGTGCCTGTAAATATTATCGATCAAGTATTCCCTCCGACCTTATTTATAAGCAAAAGTTGCTTTCTAGATACATTGATTTTTTAATAAATCTAAAAAACAACGTTTACTTATAAATAAGGCAAGAGGGAGTACGTAAGAGCCGTGAGTGTGAGGCTTAAAAACAATGTACCTTGACTTGAATCATAAGATAGCATTTATAGGAGGAAAATTAGGGTGTTTGGGATGAAAATCCTAATTGGACATTTTTCCTGGGATGAAAAGTAGGCTCGCATAGCTTTGTCGGATTTGAGGACAAATTGTATGGAACAATTCATTATCATTATTATATTTTTTCTTTGTTTGATGATACAAGTTTTTTTTTTTTTTTTAAGATAAATAGTTCATAGCATTTCATTAATCAATAAGTGTTCAATACAATTTGGTATTTTAATCAATATTTGGAGATTAGCTACACATGTGGCCGCCTTAGATAAACTATGAGCAACTTCATTTGTTTGCCTCCTAATAAACTCAACACTAGAGTTAACATAAAAAGAATTGTAAAGTCTTCTACAATGTGAGATGATTTATCCAAACTCGGTAACATCATGATTATTTGAATGGAAACCATCTATCACCAACTTCGAGTCAAGTTCAAAATCCACCGGTCGTAGATTTAATTCATGAACCCAAGATAGCGCTGACAAGAAGCCAAGAGCTTCACCGACACAAACATCACAAATTGGTGAGAATTGATCAAGCTTCACGACCCCATAAGTGCCTTTCTCATCACGAATACAAACACATATCCCAACTCTATTATTATGCGATGAAAAAGAGGCATCAATATTACATTTCACTCGCCCATTGGCCGGCTTATTCCATTTAATCTCAGTAGTCGTACGCTACCCATCACATCAGGTCTAGCCCGCTGCACAACGCACCAATCATTAATCAAGGCAGCATTTTGTGAAAAGACAAAATTTTGCGAATCAATCACATTGTTCCAAATACGGTTATTTCTTTGCTTCCAAATACTCCAAATAACACATGCCATGAGTGAAGCATCCTCATTAGAGAGCTGTTGCAGCAAATCAAAGATCAAATCTGACGCTGCATAATTACTATGCAATGCTGCTATAATTGTACTTTTGAAACTGCACATGCTCCAAACATTTCTGCTACTCGGACAGTCAAAGAAAACATGGCGGTTGTCTTCATCATGATCATTACAAAGAGAACATACAGTTGTGCAATTCACCCCTCGACTCTGAAGGTTTACACGAGTTGGGACACACCGACGACAAATACGCCATAACAAATTTCTAACTCGCGGCGGAGCTTTTAACTTCCGGATCAAATTCCAAGTGTCATCCATCCTAAGATGAGATGTATCGAATAGTTCTTGCACACACAAGCGATATGCACTTCTAACTGAGTATGCACCATTTTTCTCCATACGCCAAATTTGTTTGTCCTCCACCACAGAATCAATCAAAGGAGTGTTTAGAACTTTATTTATACCACTAGAATCAAGCAGAGTAGTGAGAAGAGGCAGATTCCAACACTTTGTATCAGGAAGAATCACATCTGCCACCACTAAATGACCTGCTAAAGACACTTCAGTTTGCTGCAGCTGCAAAGACGATGCATCAAATAACCAATTTTCATTAAGTAATGGAATATTATCGCCATTTCCAATCCTCCATCGACTATCTGCTCTAAGTAAAAATTTAGAGTTGCAAATACTCCTCCAGACAAAACTAGGATTTGTGTCCTACCTTTGAGTCAAAAAACCCATAGTCAGGAAAATATTTTGCTTTATAGAGTTTAGAAATAAGAATAAGTTTTTTTCTTTTCTTGGTCAACTAGTTTAGTGGTCAGAAATTTCACCCTTAAAAGTAAATAAATAAGGTGTCTGTAGTTCGAACTTCGACTCTTACATATATAATGTGATGTTCCTACCAACTGAATTAAGCTCACACACGAGAACAAATGATACAAGTCTTTTATTATGCACAAATTTTTTAAATCTAATTATTGAACACATTACATGTTATTTGATCAAATTGTAAAATTTCTTGATCCAATATTAAAAATAAACTTTTGTACCGTAAAAAAAAACTATCTTTATTATTTCATTTTCATGCAAGTGGTAATGGCTACCCGTGAATATCTGATTATTATTGTTAAATTAATTAATGTTCTGCGAGTATTATATAGTATAAAACAAACAGACATTTTTATTTTTATAAAAATATATTCCCATAAGAAACTAATGAGAGAAAGGGAAGCAACAAGGCAAAAGCATAACAATATTATATGAAACAATGAATGTGTCATTTGCTGTTCAAGAATACATACCTCTTCATTTTCAATGATTGAGTGGGAAGGTCCATTACTTCATCATAACTTAAAATGTAGATTCCACTAAGAAAAAAAAAATCGGTGATTACGCAAATTTATCGTGCCAACTTGTGGCATGCTGCCTTCAAAATAATCAAATATTATTGATTGTCTATTTTTTAAAAAATTAATACAAAAAATTTGATTTAAATGTAGATTTGGTGTCTTATTTTTTTAAATTCACAATTTTAATTTTTTTTCTTTGAACAAATCTATTAATCAATCTATCGGTCTTTTCGTCCAAAATCTTTGGTCTTTTAGGAGGTGTATTGGATTGAGATTTTAAAATAATTTTTTATGATAAAAAATTGAGGTATTCAATCAATACTTTTACAAAAGTTAAATAAATCTTGTGGTATTTAACTAAGACAAAAGAGATTTTTTTCAGGGCAATAAAATTCGTTGGTATTCAATTGAGATTTGTTACTACTTTTAAAATGTGTATCGGTATTCAAAAGTCTATCGATTTTGATGGATTCTTCTTTGGGATGGATTTTGAAAGACTTTTTAGTTGAAAATACACTTGATAGATTTTTTCAACAATCTCACCAAAAGCCTTAAGACTTTTTTGAACTCTCCAAGACTTTTTACTTTCATCATCACTGTATCAAATTTCTTCTTTTTTATTACTTTCGGAGTTCATCATCACTGCACCCAGTTTTTTCTTCTTCTTTTTCTTTGTTCACTTTTTCAACAATCTCACCAAAAGCCTTGATGCTTTTTCAAACGTTTCCTAATATATAAAGTATTATGAAATCTTGATTGTAAAAAGTATTTTGAAAAAAATCTTTCAAAATTCATTCAAATCATGTGTTAAAAATCTTGATTCTAAAAAAGTCTTGTAAAAAAGTCTTTAAAATCTCACAAAATCAATATAGTCCCACAATATCTCATAAAATCATCAAGACTTTTTTTTGCCAAAATTGTCTCATAAAATCTCAATTCAATACATCCCCCTTAGAGTTTTGTATACGGATTAAGAAATAATAAATATTGATAAGTTAACTCCTTTTTACTCTTTATTAAAAAAGAGAACATTTTATTTAATGGATATTTTAATTTTTTTAAGGATACGAATGATAAAATATCATTAATTGTATCTTGATTTTTTTAAAAGAAAAAAAAATGTCGGGACAAAGATTTGGGATGTAAGAAATACTTTATTAAACCGTCAATTTTTGTCCTAATTTTTTTTAATATCCACAATTTTGATCTACACATTGAGGTGACATGTTACACTCGGTACTTGACTAAAATATGTTTGATCTTTGTATTTG
The DNA here is from genome assembly GCF_020283565.1 of Trifolium pratense. NCBI lineage: Eukaryota > Viridiplantae > Streptophyta > Magnoliopsida > Fabales > Fabaceae > Trifolium > Trifolium pratense. Next base: position 17,475,371 of record NC_060059.1, read on the forward strand.
ACATTATTGTACATGACGAATTTTTAAATATTGTACATAGGGATGTAAATGGTTATCTACGGAGTCGGATAAGATGATATTCGTGTTCACCTCGTTGGATAAATATGATATATGTGTTTGCTCCATATCTGTGTGGGGATCCGCTAAGCAGGTAATCCAGAGATTTTGAGATATTCGTGGATATTTACATATATCCATAGATGAAAAGGCAAATTAGGGTTTTTTTATTGTAAATGAAAAGTCGTAAGAAGATGATGAAATTTTCTTACCTCAAAAGATGAAAAAAGAACATGAAAAAATTTCTCTATTAAATATGAAGAGAAAACATAAAAATATTATAAGAATTTTTTTTAAAGATAAAAATACTACTAGAGTTTATATTTAAATATGAATGTTTACGTGATTATACTAATTTATTAGCGGGTAAATATATGTGGGCACAGATTGTATTAAACATGCATTTGTATCAATTATATACGGATAATTGAAATATCTATTTATTTTATCCGCGGATATTCGTTAAACTATCTGTCTCGATCTGCGGGTACATATTTTTTTGCCATCCCTATTTATACAAGATGTCGTACCGTATGATGTTTGAAAGACAAAATGTTATTTTAATATTATAAAAAACTTATATTTTTAGACAAAAAGTTGTCACGTGGTTTAGTGAAATGCAACAATTTTAATTTTTGTCAAGTTCCTAACCCTTCGTTTGGTTAGACCCGTAAACAATATTCTCTCCGTCTCAAATATTTGCTCCTTTTTGTAAATTACGGAACAATAAATATTGATAAGTTAAATCCTTTTTACCCTTACTTTATTAATAAATGTTTTAGTTTTTGTAACGGTACAAATGGTAAAACATCATTAATCGTACTTTGGTCTCTTAAAAGAACCAAAGTCTTGCGACAAAAATAAAAAGCTAAAAGGATCAAAGTTTTGGGACGGAAGGAGTATAATTGAAGTTGTCTTGTCCAATCCTTATTTTATTTAGAAATAATATATAAATAATTATATTATTTATGTTAGATAAATTAAATAAAGATATGATATATATTATATTTAAATAATCTGTAATCAAGTTTAAAAAGTGAATTAAATACATGAATTATGATAAAACATTTCATTTTTTGAATCACTAACATGTGCCCTTAAGGCATATTTTAGTTTTTCCCTAAATGATAAAGCTAAGCACCATCACTAAAAGCTGAGCAAATATGAAGTTAATAATTTGCCAAAACCTGAAGTCTGCCACGGCCCCGTGGTGCCTTGCCAGGGTCGTGGCAAGCAAGTTAGAGAGCATGACTTTCATTGAGAATAAGGTCATATTCACATTCGGCCTAGAGGACCTTAATTTCGTACATCTTAATTTTAACTATGTTGCATTATTACTAATAATGAACAATTCCGGGTGAAATGAAGAAGGTTTGATCTCCCTTCTAATAGGTTTAAAACCATATTTAGACATTTTTTTCTAATCAAGTTAACTTTGGTTAGGTCTATAGTCATTCAAGTTAGATCATTCTTCGGTTGACACACCATCGTAACAAATCAACTCTAGATCATCAATCAAACTTCTGATGAAGAAACATAGCATGAATCAATCCTGACACCACAAAAATTAAAGAACTGTTGTGCTTCGACAGGATCCTACATAACCCTTATTCTCCAAAAGTTGAACCGAGTGACGTCAGAGGGGAATGGCTAAACCGGCCCCAAAGAGATCGACGGTGGCACATAGAAAGCTCTCATCACAAACCACCATTTCTTGAGTCTACATGATAGTAGGTGTAAGGATTCTTTTCTATAGAAATCTGTATACGACGAAAAAAAGGTTGTAGGTAGAATTCAATATGAACAATACTGCGAACATTTGTTAAAAAGAAACCTTGATGTTAAAATTTAATGTAAATGAAAAGAATAACAAGACCATTGATTTTTTTTTAGGTTTAAATATGAAAATGATTCCGCAAATATAGGACTAAAATTATAAAAATAATTTTATAAAGATTAAAATTAAAATTCTATATTTGCGGCCACCATTTTTATATTTAAAATCTTCTTTATATGTAAATTTCTGTTTTAAATTGTAGCCATTAATTAGCCAATGATATATGCTTGCTAGTTGCTAGCTAGTCTAGAGTTATGATCCTCTCCATTTCTCATTATTTCTATTTCCTCCATTATTATATAGTTTTGGGAATATAAATGCAAAAATGTGATATTAAGTGGGTCCAAATACTTTTTATACACTAAAAAACATTTAAAAACTTTGGTAATGGAAGAAATGGAAATGATAAAAAATGGAGAGGATCTCAACTCAGCTAGTCTATTTCCATACGTTCTTCTTATTCCATGATCATTAAAAGCTTCCAATAATAGGTTTGTTTGTGTGTGTGTTCATGACGAGACGATCTTCACTTATTTTCCTGAAGATCTTGCACATGATCTTGTACACATTAATGTGATAGGATCCAAGAATTCAATCGAATTTTTTAGTTAAATTTTCCAAGTCAGATAAAATGGTTCATGTCCTTATTAATCCTCAACATATTAAGAGACCCATTTGTCTATATTTTATATTATTAATATACTATAATTTTGACTATTAATATTTTTAATTATTTATTAATAAAAATTATAAAAAATTAATATTTTAAAAATATTTATCAAATAAATCTAACAATTTTAATACGATTAAAATAAAACATGTGAATGATATATTTGTCAAACTGAGATTCACAAAAAAAAAAAATCAAACTGAGATTCACAGTGATAATCTTGACTAAAATGATTGCCTACTAAAACTTCTTTAATTTAATAGGAGCACATGACTAAATTTTAAATTTGACGTTACAATTTAATTAGTAAGAGTAACAAGATTTGAATAACATGTAATGTCTATGACAACTGAATTATGTTCATCGAAGTATTGTATATTTTTATTTTATTGTAAAGTTACATTTTTTCTTTATGCTTTTTCTTCACCTCCATTTCATATTTGAAATTGAACCAAAGTGGATTTTAAGATAAAGTAATTAATCTTTAATAATGATAATGAAACGGAAAGGTTAAAGAGGAGGTTACCAAACAGAGAATAAAGGAAGACAGATAAGAGAAAGAAAAAAAAGTTAGTAAAATTTTCAAGACAACCTCAAACCTACAAAAACTACAGATCTGTGTTTGTCTTCACAGCCTCCAATTGTTTGTGTCAATATTAATATATTTCCATTTATACCCTCAACTGTTTTCTTTATTTCCTCTCTAAAATTGATGAATATATTATTCATTATTATTGGTCACAGTCACACAGGTTTTGGTTGAAGTTGGTATCCAAAGAGAAGAAAAACAAAAAACAAGAACAGTCTTTGGATCCTTTATCTCTCTTTCACATTTTCCACTTAACTTTCTAACTCTCTTTTTTGTTCTCTCCTCAAACTTAACTCTTTTTTCTTCTTTTTTTCTATATATATAAAAATACTATCTTTTTTTTCTACTGAACTTATTTTGGTTTTTTCTTTTGAGTTTTGACAACCCTTTTGGATTGGGAATCTGATTCTGAACTCTATTGGTGGATTATTAGTTTCAGCTTTGTTGGTTATTGTTTTGGTGATAAAAAAATGAGTTCTTCAATGAGGTTGGATTCAGCTGTTTTTCAACTTACACCCACTAGAACAAGGTAAAATAGTTCATTCATCAATGGTTTTGGAATTTGGATTCAATATTTTGTTGAAAACTTACTTTTAACTAATTAGAGAACAAGTTTGAGGATTTTCAGTTTTTTTTTTTTTATTGTGTCTAAGTCAATATACTTGGGATATATACTGGTTTTGTAGTGTACATGAATTTGTTTAAGGATGTTAATGGCTTTATGTTATTTCTTTAATTGGCAAAAAGTGGTTTAAATGTGTTTAATTGTCAAGTTTGCTGATTTAATTTGTGTTTTATGTGCAAGTTTAATCATATAAATTTCATGGAAATTTCTGAGTATTTTCCACTTTGTATTTCGTTACGGTATTTTGTATGTAATCAAATTTGAAGTTTAATGGATTTCACAGTGCTGTTGTTATTAAGATTAAACATTAGTACTAGATTTCAAATTTAGAAAGGGGGTACTAATTTGAAGTTTAGTGGATTTCACAGTATGTTGTATGCAAAAGTACTTAAAAAAAAATAATACACGTTGTACCGGTTTTGATCCTTCACATTATCTGCCTTTGTATGAATCAGGTTTGACTTGATTATAACTGTGAATGGAAAGAAGGAGAAAATTGCCTCAGGCTTGCTCAATCCATTTCTTTCTCACTTGAAGACTGCTCAGGATCAGATGGACAAGGGTGGTTATTCAATTGTTCTTGAGCCTGAGGGTGGAATTGATGCCTGGTGGTTTACCAAGGGAACTCTTGAAAGGTTTGAGTTTTAATGTTTTGGTTTATGGATTAATGTGTTCAGCATACCTTCAATATTGATGTTTCATAGTCCCGTAAGTGTAGCTCAGATGATAAAAGGTTTCAGGGACATTTCATATGCTAGAGTGCGGGTTCGAACCCACAGTACCCCTATTCTCCGCATTTAGTGTGTGAGTTTCGCCAATAGGCTCTTTGAAACTCTTAGAATTGAGAGTTGGGCTTAACTCAACCCTACAAAACCGAGGCTCTGATACCTTATTAACTCAACCCTACAAAACCGGCTTGTAAGGTGAGGATTGTCTTTACTTTATAAGCATGTATTCAGGTCATCTCGCAACCAATGTGGAACTTCTTAACAGAAACTAAAAAAGAATTTGATGTTTCATAAACATTACTATTTGTATTATCGCATGATCTAGAATGACATTTTGAATTTTGAAAGGGAAGTGAAATTAAACATAGAAGTAGTAACTTATAACAGTTGGGTTAGAGACTTAAAATCTTCCCAATTATTACAATTTATTTAGGTTAGATTATATTCACAATTAGTTTAGTGTGCTGGACTAATTTTCTATGCTTCTATAGGTTTGTTCGCTTTGTAAACACTCCAGAGATATTGGAACGTGTGTATACTACAGAATCTGAAATCTTACAAATTGAAGAGGCAATTGCAATTCAAGGAAATAATTCTATAGGGATTGGCACTGTAAGTAAATATTAAGCATTATTATATGATTGATTGTCTGCACTTAAAAGATCGTTTCAGTAATCATGTGTTTCTACAGGTGGAAGAAAACCAAGTCAAACATGCAGAAAACACAGAAGGTACTTTTGAATGGAACAGTTTTTTAAATTATCACTGAGAACAACTAACTTATATTCAACAAATATGGGTGCATTTAATTCTCTGCTAAGATTTTCAAGATTTACATTTAAAACTTACAAAACTTGCTGGTGTGCACAGGCAGGAAGGTTCAACATGATACCAATGAGGAGAAAGCGATTGTACTTTACAAGGTTAATACTCCGTCCCTAATATAAACACCTTGTCTATTTCACTCTTATTAAGAAAAGTTGGTTGTGTAGTATTATGTGTCTATTTTATGTAACAATGTACCTAAAATACCCTTTGAATATGTATATAATTAATCTTGACTTTTCATATTCCAAAACACTCGGTGATATTAATTAGGTGTTTATTTGGAAAAGTAGCAATAAATGCATCTAGTAATTTGAAAAGGGGTTTATATTTAAGGACAATTTTTTTGTCAAATGGATGCTTATATTTAGAGCCGGAGGTAGTACTTAATAGGTCTTAAATAATAAATACCATATTCATTTATTAACTTTACTTTCTTTTCTATTTGTATGGTTATGTTCAGCCTGATGCACATCCACCGGAAGCAAATGGAAATGCCACATCAGAAGGAAACTCAAAGTAAATTACATTTCTTTTAATTCACCTTCTCTCTATGAGCATCTTTCATAATAGGAAAGTCTAGCTTTTAATCAATTGTTGTCTCTGATTAAATAATAAAATTCAACAAGTGTCCATTCCACACTTTGCATACTTGAAGTCATATCAGTTAAGTTTCATGCTAGAATATGCTTGTGAAACAGATTGTTACATGTTTTATAGTCAATTCTATCTCATATTTTCTCAGAGTTCAGCTTTTGAAAGTCCTAGAGACACGCAAATCAGTGCTGCAGAAAGAGCAAGGCATGGCATTTGCACGCGCTGTTGCTGCTGGTTTTGACATTGACCATTTACCTGCTTTGATGTCATTTGCTGAATGCTTTGGAGCATCTCGATTGATGTAAGTAAGAGAACTTCTATTTTTTCGTACACCATTTTGACCTTAAATATTGGTTGGTCAAGTGTTCTGTTATTTCTGCCATTGGCCTATAACATACACGTGGCATCTAGACAATCTTGCTGATGCTAGTTTTTTTCACTTATCAGGGATGCATCCACAAAATTTAGAGATCTTTGGAAAAGAAAACATGAAAATGGACAATGGCTTGAAATCGAAGCCGCTGAAATGATGTCCAACCGCCCAGATTTTGCTGCATTAAATGGCTCTGGCATTATACTTCCCAATATGGCCTATGCATCCCATACTGAATTGGACTCGGAGAACAACGGGAAAGCAAGTTCAGGTACCTGACAATTCCAGAACTTTGTGAACATGTAAATTTATGGATTCTTTAGGACTTAATGTATACAAACAGTACATGTCTTAGCTTTTTCTTAATTAGAAATATGTCTTGATTTTTGTTTACACTTCCAGATTTGCCTCCAATGGACCGTCAAGGCCACCAAGATAATATGCACGGTCAATTTCCACATCATATGCTCCCTCCTTGGCCTGTTCATTCTCCCCCTGGTACTGTACCGGTCTATCAGTCATATCCAGTGCAAGGCATACCCTACTATCAAACATATCCTGGAAACAGTCCATATATGCCGCCAAATTATCCACCCATGGAGGATCCTAGACTAACTCCTGGTCAAAATATGGGTTTCAGAAGGCATTCCATGGATAGTAGGAACAGCAATAATGAATCAGAATCAAGGTCGCACGATGAAGTAGATATGGAGAGGGAAGGTTCACAGACAGGAGATCGACGAAAGAAGACTAGCCGATCAGGTAGAAAGAAATCTGGCATGGTGGTTATTAGGAATATCAATTACATAACAAAGACAGAAAACTCTTCTGGCAGTGGATCATATTCAGATTCTGCTTCCGAAACAGATGAAGATATCGATAATCAGGAGCATGTGAAGACTTCAAAAAGAAGGGAATCCAGAAAAGAATCTTCGAAGAAGTTGAATTCATCTGATAAGGAAGAAACAGACCATGCTACGGATGCAGATGGAGGACACTGGCAAGCTTTCCAAAATTGTTTGCTCAGAGATGTCGATGAAGATAGACATGCCATTGACCATGATCAATTTGGTATGGAAAAGGTGGATGACACACGAAGAAAAAAACATGTTTCAGTCAATGATCCCTTAGTTTTGAATGAGCGGGAAATGTATGGAATTCAAGGCAGTCGTACTTCTAATGATGCACAATCTTTAGAAGTAAATGGAAGAAGCGGTGGTTTCAGGAGGGCTGTTGGTGATGATTTCATTGTTTCCAAACAAGGAAGTCAGTCCGGTAATTCATATCCTTCCTCAGATCTTGAAATTACCGGCAGTGGACTAGGTTATTCAAACGATAATTTGCAAAGGAAGTTGTTTCACGATATAAATGATGATTCCTACATGTTGGAGCATAGATCAATCCAAGTCAATGATGCAGGAAATGTTGACAGGAACATGATCGACATAGACTCCGAGTTTCCGGTCCGTCAAAAGGAAGAAAACCCGTCAAATGGGATCAACCATATAAATTATCAGCTAGATGAATTAAGCATGATGCCTGAACGAGGAGCTGAAGGGGGGTCTATGAGTTACGACCCTGCTTTAGACTATGAAATGCAGGCCCAGGCTGGTGGTGCTTTACATGATAAAAACAAAGAGGTATTGGCTGATGCTAAACCAGGATCTAAGAGGTTGGATAAGGAGCCAAAATCAAAGCTTACTCCAAATAGTACTGATAAAAGAAAGACTGTTGGGCCGATAAGGAGAGGGAAACCTTCTAAACTTAGTCCTTTAGAAGAAGCACGGGCACGTGCTGAGAGTTTACGAAACTACAAAGCTGATCTCCAGAAAATGAAGAAAGAGAAGGTACTCACTCCTACTTCCAGTCTCCCTTCCCACTCACGTTTCTATTTCAAACAATTAGTTTAAAATTGATGTGAAACTTGTATTCAGGACCTTAATATGCTCTTTAGTTGTATTAAATTGAAAAGTTATTTGAATCGTTTGTTATACAACACTGTTTTTCTTCTAATATGTAGGAAGAGGAAGCGATTAAACGTATAGAAACTTTAAAGATGGAAAGGCAAAAGAGAATTGCTGCCAAGAGTAGCTCAGTTGGTACACAGTCGCCAGAACCATCTCATGTTACCAAGAGACGTGTTCCAGCAAAACTTTCACCAAGCTCTCATAAAGGATCAAAATTTAGTGATTCAGAACCAGGGCCATCGTCACCACTTCAAAGATTCCCCGCCAGAACTGCTTCTGTGGGATCAGCTGATTCTGTGAAAACCTCAAAAACCAGCAGATTGAGTGCTAGAAGCCACTTGACTGATAACAAATTAAGCCAATCAGTGTCTTCTTTGCCTGAATCTAAGCTAGAGAAGGGTGATAGTGCAACTAAGGCATCAATGGCACGGATTAGAAGACTGTCAGAACCTAAAATGAGTTCCGTTCGTCAGGCTTCCGCTGTGAAACCTCATGGTACAGGGACAATATCAAAGACTAAAGCATCTGATGGACCGGAGAGCAAAAAGATTTCTGCTATTGTGAATCATGATAAGAGCAAGATAGCGGCCCTCCCAGAACTGAAAGTTAGAACATCTAAAGCAAGTGAAATTGTACAAAATACATCATCAGTGAAAGTGAAGACACAGAAAGTGAATGATAACAAGTCTTCAATGAATTCAGAAAGTACCATGCTGAAGAAAAATGAAACAGGAATTTCATCCAATGATGATGGAGATGACAATCCTGTAATTGAGAAAACTGTCGTGATGCTTGAGCGCGAGAAACCTTATGCCCCTGCTATTTATGCCCCAAAGAAAGAATATGATAGTGATAAAGTGGCAGGGAAAACTGAGACATCATCCAATTATGTTGCCATCCGTGCTCCTGTTTCACCATTAAGCATGGACGATAAAGAAACCTCAGAGAGCCAGTCACACATGCAACCCATATCTACTGAGGTATGTATTCACAACTTAAATTAACTTCAATGGTGATTAAATATGTTGTTAGTTTATACCCTCGTAGGGGTAAGGTATAAAAAACATTATATTTTGACTATGAGAACAAATGTTCTACTGTCTAACATCATATCCTATTTTAAATAAATAGTAAACATGAGTATTGCAAATGCCTTAGCTTCTAAGTATGTTCCTTTAATGTTGTTATATTTCAATGTTATGCTTCCTATAATCTGTGCTACTATAAAGCAAAAATATGTACTACAAATTCTACATGCTTGTTGTAAAATGTGAAAATAGCATTATAATATTTGATTTTAAAACTTATGTGCAAGCAATTTCAATTTGATTTTAGATGTGCTAGTGTTGTTTATCCAAATTCTTCATGGATGAGAAAACTTCTTAGTTCATCAACTAATTTTGAATATAATATCTTCGAAAACCAGGTAAAAATGGATAATACAGAAAAAGAACCTTCAAAATCATCCAGCATTTCTATTGCTGAGGAAACATATCATGCTCCATATGCTCGAGTTTCTTCTATGGAAGATCCTAGTACAAGAAATAGTGAGTATGGCAAAGCAGCTCCCACAATGTTAGACACTGCAGCAATTGGTACAGACGCTGGTAAAGCACGTGTGTCTGACATCAGAAATGCAGCGCTTGAAAAGATACCAGAAGCAACTGAGAAGCCTCAAGTAAAAGAATCACCAAAAGGGTTCAGACGACTGCTGAAGTTTGGGAAAAAGAGTCATAGCCCGGCTACACGCAATGTGGAATCAGATAATGTCAGCATTGATGGTTCCGAGGCAGATGAGATCGGAACTAATGGCTCCTCTAACGAAGGTAATGTGCTCCTTAAAAGCATCATCATATTAAAATTAGTAATCGCTGGAACACTTTTTGACGGGAGACTGCCACTTCTAGGACCTCAATTATTGTACCATTATCCACAAAACACAACCTTCACATGTTTTTTAAGGACAAGCTGTGTAGACTGAGGTCCAATACATTAGGTCGAAGATGACAATATTCAATGAGTTTGGGGACTACCTTACACAAACTCAACAACCACATTATATATACCTCCTTTTCCTTCTTAGGTAGTAGTAGTGTTGTTACATAGCGCTATAACGTAGCGGAATTTGAACAAACTGCTATTTTGCACGATCTGCAATTGACAGCACTGTTTATAGCCATTTAAAGGCTATCCAAAATTGTTTCAAGAGTTTTTGTTCACTGATTGTTTTGAAGATTCAAAATTATGACAATAGTGTGCATCTTGCAAAATTAGTCCACTTTTTGAATGATTATACAATTTAACATATCTTGTGATAGCATTTACCTAAATTCAATGATGTTGACGGATTTTTTGAAGAAGTCCTACTTATTTAATTTTATTTATATGTACATAAACTGAACATAAAATTTTCCATGTCATCTTCAGTTCATACTTTAAAGAATTTGATCTCTCAAGATGAAACTCCCACTGCCAGCACAGCTCAACAAAAGTGTAAGTAGTAAATACATGCTCAATTTACTAAGTGGACTTGGTCAACTTTTCATATATTCCTATCCTCTTTGGTGGTCTCTAGTTGTATAGTATTACTGATCTGAATATGGATGTGGTTGTTATGCAGCTTCTCGCTCGTTTTCGTTGTTATCACCATTTCGAAAGAATAGTGAAAAAAAGGTAATGATGGCTTGATAGAGTGGATGCTGTTATTGGTAAGGTTGATGCAGTCACAAGCTTAAACCCTTCACTTGATTTTCTTTCTTTTTTTGGTCCTAAATTTCGGGATCAGGAAAAGATAACCGAGTTATGTATTGCTATGAAACTGATATTTGTATATTCATGAAACATTGTTGATATCCCCAAGTGATTAAGGATGCTTTTTTCTCTTTTCTGCTTTCACCGGAACAAATATTTGAACATTTTTGTTTTGATCCGACAACACATTTCGTGCAAAACATAATACAGTTTCTTTACTACTCACATGATTGAGGTTTTTTTCCCCTCTTAAATTTTGGGGGTGGCCACCATAGATTTACTTTCATGTCTTTGGATTAGTTGTACTTTTATAGAATTGCTTTAGATATCTTTTACCCTAACTTAGATGCTTTTCTTTAATGGAGGTTGCTCTTCTCCCACTGCATTGCTCACATAGGCAAAATCCGGTAAAATTTTACACTACCTAAAGATATCTTCCAGTACGATTTACACTACCAGAAGATATCTTTCTGTGAGTTGGGGGAGAAGAGCAATTATCTTCTTTCATAAGCTTTGTTATTAAATTCCTCATGATATATTATCATCCATGTGTTTGTAGTTTCTATTTTACAACATTTCAAAATAAACCATCATAGGAATAAGTTTTAAAATAAACCATGTTAAGATTATTGATGAGAGATAGAGAATGAACTTAAGAAAAATAATGAATTGAAATATGCTTAATATTTTAAAATATTCACTACACCTTTTTCTTTTTTTTTTCTGTTCTAAAAGTGTTGAAGTCAGTTGAATGTATAATTATTTGAACCATAAAATATCAACAAATAGCATGATTATGATCAATAGTGATAATGTAATAAAGGGTCAACTATGTAAGGATCAATTAAGCATACAAAGTCTTCACTCTATAAGGGGTACATCCCTGTGGCTATTATGGCAGAATATGTTAAGGCTTCAATCAAAGCGAATGATTAAGCATGAAATGTTGCTTTTGCTCATCCTATTTAGAGCTTCATTTGCCAAACATTCAGCTGCTTCTTGTGGATCTTCTATATGACTTATTAGATTCACAGCTTCTTGATTCTTCATAACCTACAAATATTAAGGACTACCCTTAGTTTAAGTTATAAATCTCACATTTAATAATTGTTTCTTGTTTATTCGCTCTGGTCCTTAATACAAGAGAAAACTCACTTTTTAGATACATTGAGGGTCAGACCCATTAGTTACTCAATGTATTTAGAAAGTAAATTTTCTCTTATATTAAAGATTGGAGGTAGTAATATTTAAGTTAAAAATCTCACTATGCTTACCTCCCATATACCATTACTTGCTAATATCAAAAATTCAGTATCAGAATCAATACTTTCACTCCTGATGACAGGTTCTGAGCTGCTAGAATGTCTTGTAGTTGTAGCCACTTCATTTCCTGATTCATATGCTAGTATGAAATAAATGAATAAAATGAGTCCATTTATTGATTAATAAAAGAAACAGTAAAAAAAAATACTATAATAGTAATTTTTCAATAGATAATGAATAATAAGTATTACTTTAACAAAATGTATTTGATTCTTAAGTTCCGACAAAAGAATGAATCCTCTCATACGTAATTTACATACTGTTTATCATTGATACCTGAAAATATTCTGCGAGACCAATGTCGTTTGACTGATTGTTGATATGTATCAGTTTTCTGATGAGCCATTCCATCTCTACACACAACAACTCTGTAATTTCCTATATTAGCTATTACAAGTTTTTCTCCATTGATTACCATAACAGATGCTGAACTCATTCTACATGTGTCTTCATATCTTTGTTCTTCTTTCATCTTTGACCTAACACCAAGATAAGCTCTCTTCATTATTTCTTTGCTTTTTCTCCATATTTGAGCCTAATTACATGTAATGAATTCATTAGAATACCAGATTTATAGGCAGAAAGAGGAAAAATTATGAATAAACCATTTCAATTTGACCTTTCTTTGACAATACGTAATATATAACCTAGGAACTTTTAAAGGCAATCTAGTAGTTTATACGTCATCCGCAACTTTTAGGAAGCAATACAAAAATTAAGCATTTTTCATGAATCTTTAATGATAAAGTTTGAAAAACCCTTTTTTAAGGCAATACTATTCTAGCTTATTGATCATGAGCTAATAAAAATCATTTATACTCAAAGTACCTCTTGAAGCTTCTTTGTAAAGAAATGAGATTGCATGTACTTGGTAACCTTGTCTCCAACTAATGGATCAAATATTCCAAAATACCACAATTCAGTTTGATCCATTTGCTCCCTTTGTACCACAATTGAATCAATATCTGAGTAATCAGAACCATTTTTTATCATATGATGTTCCACCACTTGATAACCATGTGTTACTGGTGTCATCCATGAAGGCTTTTTTGCTGGCATCAGCCTTCTTTTTCTGCTTAGAAATCTTAGCAGAAACCTTTTCAACCTAAATGCCTGTCCAAATCAGTAGTTAGTTAAGCATTGCTTAATTAAGTACTTATGTATAAGCTGTTTTTATTACAAAAGATAAAATAAAGTCAAATTATTTTCATATTAGTTATAAGCAATTTTTCATAAGTTGTCCTAGAGAGTTTATGGAATTAAGCTGAAAACAGTATATGAACATGTCATAAGTTGTTTTCATAAGATCTCTCAATTAGTCGTACAAGTGCTTGTGCTAGTAAATGCTCAAGTAAAATAAGTTAATCCAAACAGGAAATAAGCTAAAAAATAAGTAGTAGCTAAATGTCATACGGAAATAATTGGGAGAGAGCATTGGCTTACCTTGAGCTTGATATGAAGATGTCTGATTCTCATGTTGTTCACTATTGTTTGAACAGAACTTGAATGGAGAAAGAAAATCTTATATTAACAAATCAATTATCCTAAATAATTAGAGGGACCTTAATGCATTTGGTTTTTGGTGATATATAGTATTGAATATATATAGGTGTTGAGTAAAAAATGGATTGGCCTTATTTATTTGATCCTTGGCACTGACCACAAAGTAGTATTAATGGGCACATGCAGAATCCAAAAGAAAAAGTTAGATTCAAAGATACCCTTTCCATAGCTCATAAACTTCAAATTTGAGTTAAGATGATTTTGAATATAATTAGTAATAGTATAGTCAAATTTTCTTAGTTGAAAGTATTTTTATGTTCTTTCTTTCCCCTTTGATGGGTTATTCTTTTCTTTGAAGGATTTTATGGGTTATTCTTAAGTTTGTAATTTAGTGTCAAATATCAAGTATCAACTATTGGGGGAACATGACTTGGTCATCTTGTTGTTTCTTCTTATTTTATTTGAATATTTTTAATATGAACTTGCTTCTTATAACTTTTTTTAATTAGTGTCAACTATACACTATCTATTCTCGATAATCTACAAAGATTTATACCTTTGATTTATATTGAACCTAAAAACAAACAATACAAAAAAGTTGAAAATGAGAGCATAGGAAGAATAAATAATTGTGAACGGCAAAGGAGAGAAAAAAAATATGGTGGAGAAATGACAAATGGCAAAAAAATAATCATGGTCTTTTGGTTACTTCATGAAGGTGCTTCAAAGTGTTGAACATGAGTTGGTTTCCATTACATTAATACGGTGTCATCCACATGAGTTAAGCTCGGTTAATAAGGACATTACATTATATATCTAAAGTTCGAACTTCATACACTCTACTTATGTACCTTATCGTGATAGTGATTTTGAAGGGAGCATATTATGTATTGAATCTTCACTTGTGTAAGCGTGGTTTTCTTTATTATCACATATCCACGGGCAGTTTGATGTGAGACAATTTGTACTATTTCATTTTTTTTCTATGCAAATATATTTAAAATTTTGAATATGTAAAACATATGATTCAATGATTGTAGAGAGTTTTTATTTTTGGCTAATCAAATGTCTAACATATGATTTGGATAGGAAACAAAAACACCGACATTTTTTGTTGTGATTGATACCAACTTTGTCCTTTAATTTTATTATTTTTTTTTTCACTTTGGAAATAGAAGAGGATTATGATAAAATTAAGCAATATTGACCAGCTATGGAAAGAGCTTCCTTGACAAGTTTATGAGCTAGCAAGATAAATGCTACGGTCATACTCTGAAATTCCGCTAAATAGAACTAAGATATATTTAAAATAAGGAATATTATATCATATCATGTAAATAGAGATAGTCAACCTTTTTAAAGTTTAAATTATCATTTTCAATGCAAATTTTGTATATCTCGCATGTTTAACGAAAATAGATCCTCTCAATTTTTCTTCTCTCAATTTTTCTCAATTTTCACTTTTCAACTATTGATCAACTTTTGCTTCAAAAAAACTATTGATCAACTTTACATCATTTCTTTAAAATTTAAATATTATTCTATATTTAATATTTAATGGCATAGATTCCAACATTATTTCCTCAAATTTTTTTCAACATGAGAGGATCCATTCTCGTTTAACTATAGTGTCTTTAGAGCACTTGTTAACACAATCCAATTTGTCCTGTCAGCTACAAAGTACCAACTTGCATTCAATATCACATAGAAGATCAAAGGAAACCCAACTCACAAAGAGCTTTCAGAAGACCATAAATCGACTAAACTGATCCAACTATGTCCACTCACCCCAACAACTGTGTCACATAGTTATTGGTCTTAATCGTCCAATTTAAAATTGACGATCACAATAGGATGTTTTCTCTCCCAACCCCCCTCAATTCTTTTCTACCCCTGAATTTCCGTTTTTGCCCCTGGGGGTACTGCGGTTTATACGAACCGAAATAAGCTGACATGCTGATAAATTTCGGTAACCACTTAACGAAATCTGGGACATTTCGGTTCGCAGGTACCGAAACAATTATTTCGGTAAAATTCTACCGAAAATGACCTAATTCCAGCGACCAACGTACCGAAATCTAGGACATTTCGGTTCGCAGATACCGAACAAGCTGACGTTCGTTTTTTGTGTACCAAAAACGCTAATGTTCGGTTTGCAGTTAGCGAAATGGTCTAATATTTGGCTTCGGTGAATACGAACCGAAGTTTTTTGGCAAAAATGTTTCAAACCGCAAGGGACAAACTTGGATTTTTGGGGGTAGAAAAGAATTGAGGGGGGTTGGGAGAGAAAACATCTCACAATAGATTATAGTTAATTTTACTAGTAGTGAGTAAATTGAACCGAATGATCTCAAAGTAACAATTGAAATGCAAAACAATGTTATATTTCAACAGCATACAATCAAGATATGTGTTATAGAAACTCGATTGGCCTTTTGTTGCTGCTAAGATGGAGAGTGATAGAGTTTTTGGCAAGTGTGTTTGAAATTTACTGGTAACATAGAGTAAGAATGACGAACATTGTTATCAGAAATTACACCACATGGTTAATGCCTTTTTGACAAAGTTGCTATCAACATTTCTACAACCTCACCATAAAGGAAGCTAAACACAAGCTGGAACTTAAAAGGACCAAATATGGATTCATAATTTCATCCGCACGACATATAGAAATTATGAATATCTGCCATCTCAACCATAGTCATATGATTGTCGAACATAAAATGTGAACAAATCAGAAGCATTAAGCCTCAAGGCAAATGGAGTAGCCAGAATGTCAACAACTGTGCACATTTGCAATTTTACAACTAAATGAGTGAGTTTGCCTATATACACCATTATATACACTTATCTTGCTACAGGCTGATAATAAAGATTCATATTTAGAACATGGCATCTTTGGGAGTGTAAATATTGCAGTAGAAGGATGTATGTGTTTGTTCATCCTCTATAAAATGTTAGCTTTAATACTAAACATTGATTTGAAAGGGGGGAATGCATGCAAGACAAACTAACAAAGATTATTTTATGGACTTAGATCATAACCCTAATAATTGAATCGTTGTCAACAATAACAATATAAGTGGAAGCAGAGGTGAGCAGAGAATTTTTTTTCAACAAATCAACTTGGGAGAGTAGGACTTGGCAGAGTTCATGGAAAATTTAATTGGCTTTGCCAGATTATT
This sequence comes from Trifolium pratense, assembly GCF_020283565.1. Taxonomy (NCBI): domain Eukaryota; kingdom Viridiplantae; phylum Streptophyta; class Magnoliopsida; order Fabales; family Fabaceae; genus Trifolium; species Trifolium pratense. Next base: position 17,492,401 of record NC_060059.1, read on the forward strand.
ATGCATATACTGTCATACTCTTTTGGCTAAGCTTATGCTTATAATAGCTTATCACATTATGCAACAAAACATGTCCTATAACTACAATAAGCAAATAGGTCATGAATTCAAAATTATATTTGTTACACATGCCTGACAACTTAAACAAATAGGTCATTCAATAAAATTTCAAGCTCTGGCTTGCTTCATTATATATTATCTAAAAAGCAAACATTAAAACGATAATATGAAAATAGAAAGTAACATAAACCAAACCTTGTGACACAATAAATATCTGAAGATCAAACATTTAAACAACTGTCTTAGTGATACAAAAACCTCAAACATCCAAATTGTACTAAATAGACCAAAATCAATAACAAAACTGAAAATTGTATCAGGAAGTAGAGTAATGCCTAAGCTGCAGTCCTCCTCAGCTGAGCAAGTTCTTGCCTAACAACAGCAGCCCTCTGCACAATTTCAAAAAGAAAAATATCATCAGAACCAACACAACCATGTCGCACTATGACAAAATATAATTCAACAGCATCAAATTGTTTCACAAATTGCAACAAAGAAATAACCTACAAACATACCTTAACCTTTGCCAACATAATCTTGAACCTATCAAAATCAGTAAGTGCTGCCCTCCTCTTCCTAACAATCAATTTCCTTCCCCATGAGGAATTCTCCCACTTGTTCTTCACATCTATCAAATGTAACAATAAATTAACATTAATCAACACAATTTCAACAAATAAAAGCTAAAAGTAACTATAAAAAAAAGAAGCAAAAAACACCAAAAATTAATAAAAAAAACAAACCAGCTTCTTCCATGGCCTTAATGAGATCCTTCTTCTTAGGGACTCTTTTGATATCAATCTTGATATCAGTTAGAGAAAGCCTCTTGAAATTAATTGGACCTCTCTCCATGTCAGGTGCATCAACAAGAGCCTATATAAACCAAAAATAGCACAAATTATTTTAAGAAATTATTGAAATGGGCATGATTAGATATGAAAAAAGATGAAAATTTTGAAGATGGGTTACCCTAGTTTGGTCGATGACATCAACGATGACAACGAGCTTTCCATAGTCTTCGCCGTAGTTGACAAGTGCAACTCTCCCGATCTCAACGAACCTCTTGAACGGCTGAACAAAGAAGATAGAGAGATGTTAGTGGAAGAGAAGAATGAATAGAAATAGAGATGAATAGAGAGTAAAGAGAAAGAGAGGATTCACCATTTTTAGGGTTGCAGAGAGGCACACACAGTGATGAAGTTTGGTTGAGTCGTCTAACACAAATTAGGGTTTTTGTTTTCTGGTAATTTTATAAAGAGGTGTAAATTGGTATGGGCCTATGTTCGGGTTTGGGTTTTAAATGGTTATTTAAAGGCCCAAAACAAATTATTTCATGTTTGTTTTTGTAATTTACTACTTACACTTCCCTCTTTGGATTTTATTTTAGGATTATTAATGAAGCAAATGAGGTTTGAACATAGAAACTCATGCATAGTAGCCAAATTTCTCACCACTAAATTATACCTAGTGGAATTTTCATCATGTTTTGGTTAGTGAGTTATGTGTTTGTCTTTTCTTTCTGCTTCGTCTTTATAAGGATTAATACGAGGGTGTTTAATGTGTTGTGGTGTTGTTTTAATTAGTCGTGGGACAAAAATTATCTGATCCAAAAACATTACATGTAATTGGTAAGGTTTATATGACACATTAGAAAAAACAATATGTTATCACTCCACCAAAGACACGAATACACGTATTGTACGTGTTACAAAACTACATTAGTTTGTGCTTAATAACTTAAATGTTTCTAAATGAATTAATTCTCTTATACCTTGATTTGTGTTTTATTAGATTGTTTATCTAATTATTGCATGAAAACAATGACTCATATCCATGATTTGATTACTCAAGTATTAAAAAAAAATCATGAATGTTGCTTGATTCATCACACAACAACAAATTTGAAGATTTTTTGAATCTTGCTCCAAAGATCACCATTCAAGAGCTTACAAGGGTTAATTAGGTTTATTACATTTTTCATATAATGTCATACACAAATTTAAGATGATTTTTATATTAAATATCATGTAATATAACATAATATTTATGTTTTTTTTTTTTTGAAGGAATAATATTTATGTTATTGCATAGACATAACAACTCTTTTATTTGTTTTGGAAAAAATAGACGATGATTGGTGGTATACTTCATGCTCATGCAACCAAAAAATGTACCGTGATTCAAATATGTATTTTTGTGTAAGGTGTAGCCGTCATGTTTTTCATGTCACACCTAGGTATAAATTTATTTCCTTATATTTTCTTAACATGCAACACGTAAAAAATCAACATTTGTTTACTAATCGATGTACATGTTTTGTATAGGTTCAAAATTAAATGTCGTGTATGTGATGATTCTGATAGTGTAATGCTTGCCATATTTGATCGAGATGTGTCTTCATTGCTCAATAAATCATTTTAAAGTGTTGTTGAGGCAAACAACAACGGTGTACAACAATTGTCAAAATATTTATAATGAACTAAATTTTATGTTATTATTCGCAGTTCATGATTCCTTTTGAACAATAAAACATGTCTCAATGTTATTGATAACAATTATATTCTTAAAATATTTTTTTCAGATAAACTAGACAATTGATTGATCAAGATTTTTTATTTAAGATTGATGTTAGACTATCAACAATGGTTGAAAGTTTAAACCCCAACTTTTTCACTTCCCAATACTCCACATCATTTTCTCTTTCTTCCACGTAACAATTAAACTATTATTCAACTTTTACTCCTACAATGGTTTTGTTTAAACCAAATAAAACCAAATACTCTCTCTTCCAACTCACTTTCATATACCCCACATTCTTTATTCTTTATTTATATTATTTAATTTCGTATAATAATAATAATTATTTATATTTTATTTTAAGATAATGAATATTTTTATTTTTATATAATATTTAAAATTATTATTCTTCCTTAATTTATCAACTAAATATGACAATAATTTTTTATTATTATTATTATTAACTCAATTAAGATACGCAAAAACAACTCGATTATAGTAAAAATTGTTACACACGAAATAATAAAAAGAGAAAGAAGTGTAAAAATGAGTTTTTTTTTTTTTATGTTAAAAGTATATCAAACCATACCTCTATTTATAGAGTTTTAAAAATTATGAATTTTGATATTAAAAAAAAATTGAAAAAAATATGCTATGAAATAATTGCCCAAAAAGTATTAGAATAAATAAAAATATACGCAACCAATCAAAATATTACACATATATATACATTTTAAAAAATAAAACGAAAAAACAAGAACCACCTCCCTCTTGAGTAAGTGAACCACACTTGCTGGAGGTGGCCTCTCAGCTTGCGCCATGTGTCCATTCCACTCCCTCACCTTTCCACTTTTCCACTCTCCCACTTTCTCACCTTTTCTCTCCATTCAACCGAGTTGAATTTTTTCATCCTCTTTCCCCTCCAACTCATTCAACCATAGCATTAATACCCACCAATGCATGCAATCAACTCCTATTTTGGGGTTTAAAACCCACCATTGTAACTAGTCTTAGTGTTGGAGTAAACTATCAGATTGAGAGAAGCACAGACACTAGTGAAGCACATGCACTAGTGGTTGAAATGTTGTATCTTTTATCTCTTATATTCCAAGTTTGTAACATTTCGCTAACCCTAAACCTAATTTTTTCCATCTATTTAATAGGGGAGTGGATTCTCTCCTTGACATAATCGTGCAGTGAATTTGTAGCCCTCAGATTGAAAAATGAAAAATGAAAAAATATTAGATATGGAGTTTTAAGGGTAAGGATGATGACTGCTCCCTCTCCGGTGAAAAACACACGGAAGACAATCCTTTTCCATTTAATAGGAACCGATGACAACAAATTCTTAAGCGAAAGGTGTAAATATCAGTTTTATTTCTGCATTAAAATCTAGAGTTGAGAGAATCTTTTTGCAATACAAGAATATTTCATGGAAGAGAATTGTAATTCACTCTTATTTTAATTTTTTTTTGGCAAAATTACACTACAGGTCCTTTATCTTATTTTTTTGTAACATTTTGGTCCTTTATCTTTTTTTTATAACACTTTGGTCCTTTATCTTTTATTTGTAACACTTTAGTCCTTTATGTTTTTTATTTGTAACACTTTAGTCCCCTTTTTTGTAATAGTTTGGTCCTTTATCTTTTGTTATTTGTAACACGTTGGTCCTTTATTTTTTATAAATAAATAAGATAAAGACCAAAGTGTTACAAAAAAAAGATAAAGGACCAAATTGTTACAAAAAAAAGATAAAGGACCAAACTGTTACAAAAAAATAAGATAAAGGACCTGTAGTGTAATTTTGTCTTTTTTTTTTTGTCTATTTTGAAATTGTTTTGTTAAAAACAAAATTAAATTAAGGTTTGTGAGTAGAAAAAAATAGGTAAAATAAATGGCCCACTTCGGAGTGGGAATCATCACTTTTGCACGATATGAAATGAACGGATCTGAAAACGTGAATAATACTTTGAACTCAACCCATAACACACGCAAAAAAATAATAAAAACATTTTTTTAATATTAATTAATTAAAAATACATTTTTTGCTTATAAACTTGTTTTGCGTTATCACAGTCTCAGATCATCGCGGGCGGTTCTTCATTCTTCAACTTTCTTTTACATGTAAGCCTTTTTCAATTCTATTTGTTTAATGGATCAATCAAAAGTTCCCAGATTTTGTAGAATTACTTGATTGCCATATGCACCTCAACTCAATTCAGTTGTTATTTTGTTGATTCTTTGCCCCTATTATTGATATTCCTTTTTTTTTTTCTTTCAGTAAAGTTTTGATTTTTATTTTATTCTCATTATTGTTCATATGGGTTCTTTGATATGGTGACTGAACTGTCTACCTTAATCCAAATAGTCTTAGTGGGTATTACTGATTTACTGTTTTTTATTTGTATTTGGTGATGATGGCTAGTTCAATTATGTAAGGAAAATAATTTGTGATGATTTTATGATTTTGATGCATTGTTAGTAGGGTGATTGATCTCGAAAAATAGTGTTTTTGTTTTCAAATTCTGCTGCCCTACGATGCTCTACTAGTATCACTGCTATACATGCTAGTTGATAACACTTTATACTAAGTAGCATATGCGCACAGACGCACACAGACGGCACAGACAACATGTGCGCCACAACTGGTAGATACTTGGGTCCGTTATCTACTTGGTCCAAGGTTCGATCTCTAGTCTGTGCGTATGAAAAAATGTTTGTTAGGAGAGATCAATCACTTGAATGGATCTCAGTTACCTTGAGGGATTAGCCTGTCAAGTTGCGCGCAGAGGATACCTTGGTTTACTGAAAAAAATAAATAAATAGCTTATACGCAGAACAATAATGATTTGTTCAAATTATATAGTGGTATAGCCGTTATTTGACAACAATGGTTGTTAGGACAATTTAAGATAAGCATTAGGAAAATGGAGACTACTCACTCATTTCATTGCCTTAATCGTAAGATTTGGATGCATTGCAGGGACAATTTAAGTTAAAATTGCTCCATTTCTATCTATCCTTTTAATTGTGTGAGTTTTGTATACTTCCCAATTCCTATGCTATTTACCTTTGATAATTTTTGCCATTGAAGAAAGTTCTGTGTTTTTCTTCTCATGCTATTCACGTTATGTATGTGTGTGTGTGTACGGTAAGATAGGGGATCACTTTATGTAGATTTGGTCTGGTAATTTTTTTCTTGCATATTGATTGAATTATGGCCATGTTCATGTGCAGCAAAGAAAAAATGGAAGGGACTGTTTTTGCTCCTGCATTGGAAGGAATTAAGCATGTGAAGTCTGAACAGGGAGAAATTCTGTCACAGCCTTTCTTGGATGTGTGCAAGCATATACTTCCTGTTATAGGTACATGCTCTAGGTCCTTTACTTTGTTATTGTTGCAAGACAGGGATAGTGAAAGAAAAACTTGTTTATTCGACACTTTTTAGTGTGTTTGATTTGGATTACTCTCTTCGATCAAGATAAGATGCATATAAGTCAAATTTTCCATGATGGTCATGAGAGCATAGGCTACTATTTGCAGCTTAAAAGACCATTGTATCTTTTATTGAGCCCGCCCCTTTACCTCACCCTTCCTAACTTCAACTCATACTAGCATTTTTAATGTCAGGTTCCTCGGATGATTGTATGGCATGTTTTATTGTTTAAAGTTGGTTCTTTAATTATATTACGGAGTTGTATGTGCAATATCATTGCATTTGTGATGTGTGTCCTTCTTATCCCTTAGGAATATGTGATCATTTTGTAGACGGTTTTTGACCTGTCTCTTAGATATTTAAGTATCTAAATGTTTTTTTTTAAGGAAATATTTCATTAAGAGGAACACGAGTAGAAAACAGGAGGATCATGAACCCTTCTCTATCAAAACACACACACACACACACACACACACACACTTATCTTTTAATCGATAAAAGTCATTCATTATAATCTAAACTGTTTAACTTAGCCATGTAAAACATGATAGATTGCACATCATTTTGCTACAATTTGATGCTTGTTCCATGTCTCAAATGTACCATAATATATGAGTACTTGTACCATTATTGACTGAACTAGTGTTTTTCTAATGGCAGATAAGTTTGGAGCTGCTATGGCGCTTGTTAAGTCTGACATAGGTGGTAATATATCGGTATGTTTTGTCACTTGTTATTATCTTGTGTTTTTCTTTATGGTATTTGTTATCTTATGATTGCTTGCTATCGATAAAATATATTTTTTTCTTAAGGTGACATTGACATGCCATGGTCTAGACTCTAGATTCATTTTTCAAATTCAAGGTTTTACCGTATCTTGAAATGTAAACTGAGTGTAGATTCATTTTTCAAAGTCACGTGTAACTGGCTTGTACATATGTATGATTATGCTTTTAAGTTTATACAACTTTTGGCAAGTTGTATGTACCAAACTTAAATAATATTGGAGTCAATAATTCAGATGCTATGCATTCTTACTCTATACTATGTTCACTTTCATTGCAGAGATTGGAAGCTAAATATTCATCTAATCCAGCCAAGTTCAACTGCCTCTATAGTTTGGTACAAATAGAAGTTGAAACTAAAACTGCTAAGTCATCATCCAGTTGTACCAATGGACTTCTCTGGCTTACAAGGTAATGAATGACAACCAATTACTGCTTAACTAATAATTCTTACTGGTATGGCATTCTCAAATCTGTTATTATAGAAAACTCTTTCTTGACATTGTAATGTTCCAAGCAGAGTTTTTTCTGTTTCTGCATGAGTAAATGAACAGTTAAAATAAAGATCTGGAAAAAAAGAGAAGGTTATCAAGATACGTATAAGATTCCAAAAGAATTATTTTAGCAAGAAATCTGATATTCGAAGTCATGTCAAGACACATGCTTTTCAAAATTTGGGCCCGAAATGCAACATGATACTTGACATAATGAATAGAGACTCTACAAGGAACAGTAATGTGTGCATACATACATGCAAGAATGTTTACTATGTATGGATTTTTATCATCGTATATCTAGCATGACATTCTCCAGTAACTTTTGTTGTGTATCAGCATAATCCAAGTGTGGTTTGTTCTTCTTATCGATCAAAAGAATGAATTTACTTCTTATTTTTATGATTGAGCCACTTTTCTAGGTGTTAAGGAAGATTTATATTTATTCCCTTTAAGCTCAACAATGGATCCTTTCAGTAGCTTCAATTATAAAGCTTTTTATTTTTCTTTGATATATTACTAGCTTCAGCGTAATTCGTAGTTTACTAATTTTTATCTTGTGGTCAGAGTCCTCAGCAAATGCTTACTTGTTTCCTTTATATAATTTGTTTATGTAATTTAATTTATGATACATTTATTTCTGACCGGTGAAATCTTCAGAGCAATGGATTTCTTGTTGGCACTGTTCCGAAACTTAATTGAGCATCCAGATTGGGCAATGTCACAAGCCTGTACAGATTCCTATAACAAGACTCTAAAGAAGTGGCACGGCTGGCTTGCTAGTTCAAGCTTCACTGTAATGGATTTATTTTCTATTTTTTTAAGAGTCTTCGTGTAGTTTTTGGTAACATGTTTTTGTAACTTGATAAATACTCTACCTGCAGGTTGCGATGAAGCTTGCTCCTGATAGGAAGAAATTCATGGAGGTGATACAAGGAGGTGGTGATGTTAATGCTGACATAGAGAAATTTTGTACTACATTTTCTCCTTACCTTGAAGAGAATCACAAGTTTCTGGTAAAATGTCTTCGATAGTTCTTTTAGCTTATTGATGATGATTGCTGACGTTAATCTAAATGGCCTGAAAAAGGACATTGAACTCTTTGGACCTGGATTCTCTGCATTTAGAAAACTACATATTTACGCCCATTAATCGATCTCGGCTGTTGATTTGAGATTGGTCAGCTCATGACATCTTCGCTAAATCATCGTTAAATAATGTTCACCATTTATTTGAAATCGTACTGCCGAGATCAATGAATGTGTCGTGCATTTACTGCGTGAAATCAAAATAATCCAACATATATATTGATTTCTTAAAGGATCTTGGAACTTAAAAGCTTGTTTTTTTGGCACAGGCTCGATTTGGCTTGGATGATATGAAGGCTTCATAAAGCATGGATTCATGATCAGAAGTCTATTGATGAATGGTTCTTGCATTGTCACTCTCTTTATTGGTTGAATCTTTAAGCTCCATGTTTCTCTATTGGCATCCAAAATAATGGACATGATAACAAAAAATCAATGACTCATAGTCATTACAGTACAAATGACTTGTTTTCTGTTTGGTGATATGTAACGTTGAGATAAATGCTATTTGGTTTGGCAAGAAAAAAACTTATTGATAATAGAACTTTATTTTTTAAGGTGAATAAGTGGGAGTATCGGGGTTCGAATTCTGATCCCTGCATATTATATGCGATGTCCCAATCATCTGAGCTATGCTCACGGACAAATGTTTATGTTCTATCATATATCCAACTGTTAAATGTGGGAGATGAGCCAAGTAGTGTTAAGGGGTTAAGTTAATGAGTTTCATTCGTATGCACCAAATTCAGTGTCATTTTTTTTCCAGACATTTTCAATCAAAATTTATTATTTAAACATGCACATATTATCATATTATTTCATAAAATGCTTACACAAATATATAAATAGTGAGATATAATAAATTAACAATTGAATGCATGTGAAAATAATTTTACAATGTAAATTAAATTCAAAGTTTTTTTTTGAAGGAAAATTCAAAGTTAATTACCTAGAAGTTTCTCTAATTACATGATAAGATAATATGAGAGCGTTTATCACAAAAAAAAAAGAAGATAATATGAGAGCGGCATTGATAATGTAACATACCAACTTAATCAAGAAGATAATGTAAGATTATAGCATACTAGTACCACGCATGTTTGAAATAAAAATAAAAAGGCTTAAATGCAGTTTTACTTTCCTGTTTTGAAAAATGCGGAATTTTGCCTCCTATTTTAAAATGCGAAATTTTACCCCCTTATTTTATAATTTGTTGGATTTTGCCCCTCACCAAAATTTTGCACAAAATCTGTTTATGAGCCTCAAGTTCAAAACTTCGCACAGAACTCAATTTGGATCAATAATTCACCAAACTAGTACCGAAACGACCGCAATCGAGTTAGTTTTTCACAGAATCAAACTCCACTAAATTTGGAGTTACAGAGAGATATTAATTACCGTTTTAGTGAATGTCCGTTCAAATTAATTATCGTATGAAACTACTACTGGTATTTTCGTCATGCCTCTCACCCTGTAGCTCATTTTTTAATACTATTTACATGTATGGAAAGCTAACGAAATTAACCTTGTTGGCATTTCAATTTCGTCGAATTTGGAGTTACGATCGTTCGGTAGACGATGTTGAATTTGAAGATCACAAGTAGATTTCTGCAGAATTAGTAATTGGACAAACCTTCACTAAAACGGTAATTAATCTCTCTCTGTAACTCCAAATTTAGTAGGGTTTCCGCATTTTAAAATAGGGGAGATAAAATTCCGCATTTTTCAAAATATGAGGGTAAAACTGCATTTAAGCCAAATAAAAATGTAGTATATACTGACCAATACTTCCACGTATGCTTTTTCTCCCTACATGCATGGCCCTTTTTTTATTAATGAAATAGTGAAATGGATTAATGAGAGATATATGTTAAAAAATTGATTAACAATATGTAGATGTTAAGGTAAATGCAATCACTAAGTTCTCATTGACATAGGCAAGGCCTTATATAGCACTTGCAAAACGGTTACAATCAATTAACAACAAACTAACTAACTAAGCCAACTAACTTGGGCCTTAAGTAACCACGCGCGCGCAGGCCTAGCAGCCGCAGTTGGCTCACACGCGGGCTTGGCTTGCCAATGAGCATGCCTGCAGCTCATACTCTAACAATGCCTCTCCTAAACTGCATACTATACAAAGATTCAGTTTACAATTACATCTTCAATCTTACACAAGCCTAGCATATCTCTGATCCTACAAAAGTTATCAAGACTCAAGGCCTTAGTCATAATATCAGCAACTTGCTCAAAGGATGAACAATGCAGCATTTGAATCTTTCCCTCTTTGGTTAGATCCCTAAGAAAATGAAATCTGACATCAATGTGCTTGCTTCTTCCATGCATCACTGGATTTCTTGAAAGCTTAATTGAAGAGCTATTATCACAGTATATAGTAATGCATTCTTCCTTGCCTGCACAGATATGAGCTAGAACCCTAGACAACCAAATGGCTTGACAAGCACAATTGGCTGCTGCTATGAATTCTGCCTCAGTGGTGGATAGTGTTACAATAGGCTGTTTCTTAGAGGACCATGAAACTACTTTGGAGCCAATCATAAACACATAACCTGATGTGCTTTTCCTGTCATCTAAGTCACCTGCATAATCACTATCAGACCAGCCAGATAGTTCTTCACCATTTCTCTTTTCATACCACAGACCATAGCTAATGGTGCCCTTCAAGTACCTGAGAATTCTCTTGACTGCAGCAACATGGATATCTGTAGGCCTCTCCATAAACCTTGCAACTAAGCAGACTGAAAAAGCTAAGTCTGGTCTAGTAGCAAGCATATACATTAGACATCCTACCATCTGTTTGTAATTAGTAGCATCACATGCTGTTCCATTCTCATCTTTCATCAATTTGTTGCCTGGCACTATTGGGTTGCACACACCATTACAGTTTTCCATATTGAACCTCTTGAGAATTTCAAAAGCATATTTCTGCTGGGACATGAATATACCTTCCTTGGTCTGCTTTACTTCAACTCCAAGGAAGCACCTCATTCTTCCTAGGTCAGTCATAGCAAAATTCTCTTCCATGGACTTTTTGAATTCATCAAACAATCTTTGATCATTACCAGTAAAAATCAGATCATCCACATACAAACTTACAATGATTACCTTGCTTTCTGCTTCTTTCTTTACAAAGAGAGTGTGTTCATGAGCACACTTCATGAAGCCTTCCTTGCAAAAATAGGCTTCTATTTTGCTATACCAAGCTCTAGGGGCTTGCTTCAATCCATAGAGGGACTTTTTCAACTTGTAAACCATATCTTTCCCTGCTTTCTGATAACCTAAAGGCTGTTCAACATACACTTCCTCATCCAGCTCACCATGTAAGAAAGCACTTTTTACATCAAGTTGAAATACACACCAGTTTCTAGCTGCAGCTATAGCCAACAAGGTTCTAATGGTATCCCATCTAGCCACAGGAGCAAAAACTTCATTGTAGTCAATGCCCTGCTGCTGAGTATATCCCTTTGCCACCAATCTTGCTTTGTATTTATCTATCTTTCCCTGTTCATTATACTTTGTTTTATAGATCCATTTGACTCCAATTTTCTTAGCTCCAGAAGGAAGATGTGTTAATTCCCAAGTATCATTACTTTCAATAGTTGTAATTTCATTATCCATGGCTTGCCTCCAGACATCATGCTTTGCAGCATCATTGTAAGATATAGGATCTTCACTTGGAATGAAAAAAGCTTGGCTGTTGCTGCTTTCTCCAATCTCAATGTCACCTGTTTCATAATCATTCAAGTAATCAGGCCTCTTTGAAACTCTTTTGCCCAATGGATTTTCATTATTTCCATCTTCCTCTTCTGAATCAGACACAACTAGATCCATATCTTCACTCTGAGAATTGCTGGCTTGTTCTTCAGCATCATTGTCTGTCTCATGTGCATAACCTGTGGAAGGGATTTCAACATCATCACAGTCAACTAACTGTCTCATCTTGTTGGAATTTTCAGTATTCTTATCATCCCAATTCCACTGTTTGCTTTCATCAAACTTGACATCTTTGCTGACAACAATTCTCTTTTTAACTGGATCATACAACTTGTAAGCCTTAGATTCTTCACTTAAGCCTAAATGAATGCAGACTGTACTTTTGTCATCTAGCTTCTTTCTCAAGTTATCTGGAACATGTACATAAGCAATACATCCAAACACTTTGAAATGGCTTACAGATGGTTTAATCCCACTCCAAGCTTCCTCAGGAGTCACATCTTTGACTGTAAAAGTGGGAGATCTGTTGAGTATGTGAGCAGCCCAATTCACAGCTTCAGGCCAAAAACTTTTGGGAACATTCTTTTCACTAATCATGCATCTAACCATATTCATAATGGTTCTATTCTTTCTCTCAGAGACTCCATTCTGATGTGGAGTGTAGGCTGCTGTAAGCTGTCTTCTTATGCCATGAATGTCACAAAATTCATTAAAAGCAGATGAAGTATACTCACCTCCCCTATCTGTTCTGAAACATTGAATGGCTTGCTTACATTCATTCTCAACTAATGCTTTGAACTTAAACATGGTTAGGGCCTCAGATTTCTCATACATGAAGTAAATCCATGTCTTTCTGCTCATGTCATCTGTAAAGGTGATGAAATATCTTTTCTTTCCATTTGACTCAGGACTAATTGGCCCACATATATCAGAATGAACCAGTTCTAACTTTGTACTAGCTCTCCATGAACTTTTCTTAGGTGCAGACTGTTTTTGTTGTTTGCCTTTCATACAGTTTGTACATTTTTCATTTGATTCCTTCAACTTAGGCAAACCAATAACCATTTGCTTTTGAGTCAGTATATTCATACCTTTGAAGCTCAAGTGGCCATATCTCTGATGCCACAGGGTAGAGTCATCAACTCCTGAGATCTTCATGCATTGAGGGACTATGACAGGTGCTTTGATCACAAACATTCTATTGAAAGTCATTGCTGTGGCCATGATTAAACCTTTCTCATCATGAAACACTTTGCAGGTATCATCTTTGAATATAATTGTCAAATTCTTTTGCTGCAATTGGCCAATACTCAATAGATTGTTCTTCAAGCCAGGCAAGTAATACACACTTGTGAGAGTTTGAACAAAACCTTTGATGTACAACTTCAGATTTCCTTTACCTTCAACAGCCATCTTTGAATCATCACCCAATTTCACTGAGTCTTTGAATGTGTCATCAAAATCAAATAACCAGTTCTTGTTTCCAACCATGTGATTGCTACAACCTGAATCCAAGAACCACAATTCTAGCTTATCATCAGAACCACAATTCTAGCTTATCATCAGATTCTATTGAATTATTGACTGCAGTCTCTTGAGCCATCAAAAGAATTTCTTTTATCTCATCAAATTGTGCATAGTTAGCATGATCTTCTTCCCAACTTGGGCAATCAGCTTGATAATGACCAAGTTTGTGACATTTGTAGCATTCCACTGAATCTTTATTGATTGAAGCACCTCTTCCCCCTCTTCCTCTGGCCCTACCTCGACCTCTGCTGTAAGAACCTTCTCCTCTACCACCATTGTAGCCTCTTCCACCATTAGAGACCTTGAGGATCTGTTCTTGCTCATCTTTCTGACTCTTCATTCTTTGTTCTTGAACAAGTAGGCTGCTCTGCAGCTCATCAACTGTCATGGTGGTTGTGTCATTAGATTCTTCTATTGAACAAGCAACATAGTTGAATCTAGATGTCAAAGATCTCAAGATCTTTTCAACAATCATAGACTGTGTCACAGTCTCACCATGACTACTCATCTTGTTGGCAATGCACAGAGTTCTTGAGAAATACTCCTCAATGGATTCACCAATCTTCATGTTAAGAATTTCAAATTCCTTCCTCAAAGCCTGAAGTTGTGCTCTCTTCACTTTGGTGGATCCTTGATACTTCTGTCGCATTGAGTCCCATATCTCTTTAGTTGTACCTCTTGCAAGAATGGTGTCAAGTATTGCTCTATCAATAGCTTGAAACAAGAAGTTCTTTGCCTTCAGATCATTCAATTTGCTCTCATGTGCACGTTGAATTTGTTCTTGCGATGCGTCAGCAGGAGCAACAAACACTCCATCTTCAATGAGATTCCAATACTCTTTGGATCTCAGCAGGTTTTCCATAAGCATTGACCAATGATCATAGTGTCCATCAAATCTAGGGATTGATGGTTGCAGGTAAGTGCTTGATTCCGCCATGGAATCTTCAAGCAAGAAACGAAAGAAAACGATGAATCTTTGTAACTAACAACGGTTAGGAATCAACGGATTGGATCGTTTTGGAGGTAAACTGATACCAAATGTTAAGGTAAATGCAATCACTAAGTTCTCATTGACATAGGCAAGGCCTTATATAGCACTTGCAAAACGGTTACAATCAATTAACAACAAACTAACTAACTAAGCCAACTAACTTGGGCCTTAAGTAACCACGCGCGCGCAGGCCTAGCAGCCGCAGTTGGCTCACACGCGGGCTTGGCTTGCCAATGAGCATGCCTGCAGCTCATACTCTAACAGTAGATAATGAAATGTAGTAAAGTTTTTTTTGTTTATAATAGAGCTGGGGATTGAATGTTGAACATCTAACATACTATCTAAACTCTTATCACTAAATCAAACATAGTGGCTTAATGAAATGTAGTAAAGTTGATTAATGACACAACTTATTTTTTGTGTTACAAAAATAAATCTTTATAATTAAAAAAATGCAAAAAAAAAAGAAGGTTCTGTTGTATCAGGTGTACTATTGTTGTCAATATTTGATGTGTAGCATTGTTGATAAAAAATATTCCAACAAAAAGTAATAATAATTATAATTAAGTTTAACTTTAAATTTGAAGTATTAGTTGTGATTGTTTTTTAATCAGGTTCTGGATTTGTTGCTGTTAAAAAATGCCACAGTTTCACACGATATAATTAATCATGACCGTTGATTTGATATTAGACGATTCAAATTTAAAATACAGTTTTATATAGTGAAATAATCCCAATCGACAATCGCTGATTAGAGATCGGACGGCCCATATCAGTTACATCAACCTGTTGTAACTACAGGAAATTGAGAAACCTGTTTCCCACCAAATTGAGAAAAGCCATGCAATATGTAGTATACATTTGAGAGTTGAAACCGTTATTGTCGCATATTTGATGACATGACTAAAAATAGTAGATGAAAATTAGATTGCAACATCTATGACTATGGATGTCCATCAAAAAAACCTGTTTAGTAGTTACTGGTTTTGATTTGCTTGGCCACCGATTGGGGGCTGTAGATCAAAATCCAGTAAGCTTTCAATTTTGCTTTTTGAGATTTTCCTCAAACTCTCCCTCTTTTTGGTTGGTTTCTTTGGTTTGGTTAGATAATTATTCATTCTCTATCCAAACCTTCCCCAGCCAGCCAAGAACTGTGTGCTTAACCTTTTTTCCTCCCATGTTGTTGTTATCAACATTTTTTCTTAATTCATCATTTTTTTCTTGATGCTTAATTTCTCATTTTCAGCTCTTTGAAACAAGGACAACCAAAAAAATTAATTAGTATAGGGTTCATTCCAACATTTCTTTTTGAGGTATAATACATATTTAGTCACGTTCGTTTTTTTTTTTTTTTTTTTTTTTGATCATTTGGTTTTCGGAAAAAGGTACTTTGATTTTAACCATCTTGTATTAATATAATCGTTTTTGTTTTCAAATTGTGCATATTGAACATGATTAAGCATATATGTGAAAGTTTTTGTTGTGTTTCATTTGAATTTAGAAAAGATCTGTGTCAACTTAGTTGGTATGTCTAAATATCTTTTGATGTACGATATTCAATTAACTTATCTAAAAAAAATTAGAAAAGATCTCCCGCAAAATTGCACGAATGTGAAAATAACATATAGCATAATAGCAAAAGTAGATATGTAAAATTTTGTCATGTATACTTTTCTTAAAACTTTGGCTAAAAATATATTTGATTAGGTGAATAGCAAGTAGTTCTTGTAATTATTTTGATGAATGACTTTATTATGAGATGAAATGATCAAATGAATAGATTTATTATATGATTTATTTTAATTTTAATTTTTTGATTCCATTGAAGATTGAAAGTGTCAACAACTTTAAGTGCAAGGTTTTATAGTACTTCAAAATGAATCAAGGAGGTGGAACCGTAAAAATGAACCCAACTGCTGTGAAAGGCCAGATGAAAGGCCTCCTTAAAGGACTAAGATACATATCCCAAATGTTTGGTAAGTCTAATCTTCTATTTTCACAAAATTTTGCATATGACACTAGTTTTTTTAATTTTATTTTACGGCGAATAATACATATTTGGACGTGTAGTTTCGAAGTTATATATGTTGAGATCTATCAAGTGTGAATTAAGTTTCACATTGGTTGAAGAAGTTGAGATTGAACATTTTATATGTGAGAGAACATATAAACTCAATGCCTTAAAGTTTTGGGTGAAAGTGTGGTGTTAGGTCACTTGTAAAATTGCTCAATGCCCAAATACATCGATTCAACCCAGTGAAGCTTCCCACCCTGCCCAACAGTGAAATTAGAGCCCAATTGAGGGAGCAATAAGTGAGCGGTCTCAATGTCCAATATATTGATCTAACCCAGTGACGCTCCCGCTCACGGCCCAACACTATCTTCTAGAGCGCGTGAAGCTTCCCACCGTATCAGAGCCCGGTTGGGGGAGTAATAAATGACCGGTCTCAATGCCTAATATATTGATCTAACCCAGTGAGGCTCACGACCCAACGTTATTTCCTAGAGTTTCTATATGAATGCATGGTGGGAGTCATCTTTTAGTAAAACAAACATGCACTACATATTTCCAATTGATTAATTAAGAACAAGTTAGAGAGGGCAAGGTAGAAAATCTTAGTTTAGAATCTTTATTTACAAAATAAATAAAGGATAAGAATTTTGCAGATGAGGATGAAAAAGAAGAGATACAAATTGGGTTCCCAACAGATGTAAAGCATTTGGCACATATTGGATGTGAAGATGCAAAGGCAACTGCACCTAGCTGGGTACTTTTTTTTTTTTTTTTTTTTATTTTCTCTCCTTCAATATATTTATTATTCACACTACATGATTAATTATTTACTAATTAACTAGGTTTATCAAAAATGAATTATTTATTAAGTAACTCAATGTTAAAATTTTGCAGATGACAGAGTTCAAAGAACCACAAGAACAGCCTGGTGCAAATGCAAGGACATCTGAAAGCCAAGGTTTGATTATTTCATTATTTTATAGTCAATTCAATTATATTTGCCTATTTAAATATAAAATGGAATTATACTTCACCATCTAAATGTTTATATGTGAAAAGTACAATTGAAATGCCATTGAAGCTTGAGGAAAAGCTTGATTAAAGAAGAAGATGAAAGTTTAGGCGCAAGTTGAGCCAAAAACCAGAGAAAATTATTATTACACACTTGGTTCTTACAATGTGAATGAGTTAGCTATATATACACAAGATTAAACAACTAGCAACTAACTAACTAACATTCATTTATTCAACTAACCAACTACTAACTGTAAAAACTAACCAACTAAAACGGTTAGGCAGTTAACTTGTTGCACAAGTTATTGTGTAGTAGCTTGAATATGACTAGTGTCAACATTGTAATGAATATAAACTATGCATGCAGATACTGGTAATAATAGTGACAACAACAGTACAAAAGGAGAAGGAAAGAAAAGCCACATTCGAAGGTCAAGACAACGTTCAACAGATAGCAATTCCGCACCAACCTCTCCACGAGAGGAAAAGCCATCTCGACGACACCATTCCACCGAAACTTCTAGAAAAAACAAATCAAATGAAGAAGAAGAAAACAACAAACCCCCCAAACAATCACATCATCGCAGAAAGCCCAAAACAACCTCTGAGGAAAAAGATAAAGATTCTTCCAATAGAAGACGAACTCGAAGATCGTCTAAAGCTGATTCCTTAACTGATGCGTCTTTTACGGATCTTGGATCTGGGTCTGCATCTGGGCCTTCAGCCCAATAAACACCTCTTGGGTGGTTAATAGTGGAGATTTCCAGTTTCTCGCACGCCCTACGTTATATAAAAAACAGATATTGTAGAGTGTTCAACTACTTAAGTAGCGAACATGAGTATTTTTGTAATTTCGTAGGGCGCGCGAGAAAATGAGTAGGGTGGAAAAAGAAAATCCCTTAATAGTGCGGTGACATAAATAATAATTCAGTTTTAGAGAGAGATTTCAAGAGCAGGATATATTTTATTCTTCTCTTGTTAATATTATTATCATAGTATATCTTGTTTGGTGTTTTTGTTTTTGAGGCATTATCTTGTTTGAAGTTGTCACTTCAAAATACCACTTTTTTTCTATATATTTTTAAATTTTTGAAATGTTATTGTTGTTTATTTTGTATCCTTATGGATTTTAATTGTAAAAGAAATTAAATGGTTTAATTTTGGAAATAATATACTCAAAGAGTAAGTTTATTAGTAAAAATTGATCCAAAGTGAATTTTGGAGGAGGAAATTGTTCCCAAATGCATTTTTGGTAATTTTTTTACCTAGAATCCAGAATCAGTATGTTTTTCATTAATAATTATATGATAATTATACATAAATGAAAGACAAACGGACAACAACTTATAATTTTGATAAGAATTAACTTTTCTGCAATTGTTTTTAACTTGAAGTTAGAATTTGAGCATATTGATCCTTGGTCACATCATATCTGAAAATTAATAAAAAGGATCCTACTTATAATGCAAGTGAACAACTGAACATTCATTACCTGTCAAACAATGAGAAGCTGGTGTCATACTCATGCACTGTTAAGAGAAGAGAACAATTGTAAATAGAGAGCATATGTCAAAATATGAGGTAAGGTTAGTTTGGTATATTTGCTAGTAATAATAATAAGAGTATTAATTTGTATTACTTGCTATATATTATTAATAATAATAATAATAATAATAATAATAATAATAATAATAATAATAATAATAATAATAATAATAATAATAATAATAATAATGTGTACAAATCCTAGCTCAACTGACAAAAATGCTGATATTATTAGTGTCGGATGCCCTGACCGGGGTTCAAACCCCGATCCATCCACTTTGTGTGTGTGAGTTTCATATGTGCACGAGTTCAAACTCCGATCCCTCCACTTTGTGTGCGTGAGTTTCATATGTGCATAAGCATACATTTATATAGATTTAGAACTATGGAATGGAAACAAATGGCAGACAGAGATACATTAATAGGTAAATCAAACCACATTACTAATATATAGAACAAACTCAACACAAAATGAAATAGTAGTATTAATAGGTAAATCAAATCACATTACCAAGAAGAAACAAATCCAATCACATATTGTACAGCTTTTTTTTTCATGTTTCAGTACATGTAAACTGAAGCTAATTTCCAACAACATATTGTTCCATGTTCTCTTTGTTGGACATTTTTAAGACAGAATCTTTCTTCTCACTTGATTTCACAGGAGAATATTTGAGATCAAAATCAAAACCTTCATCAGACCTCTTTTTTGTAGGGATTGGAGTTCCATATTGAGAGAGTTCCCTTTGGTTTCCACAAAGAGTGAATATGTTATGAATCCTCAGTAGTCTATTGGAACCATTATTTTCCTTGTCAGCTTCAGAAGAATAATTTTCTCTCTTTGGACTTTTGCTAACACTACATACCCTTTTTTCCTCTATCACTTCTTTCTCCACTTCCTCGTCTTCTTCCACTTTATCCTCATGATCTTGCTCTCCCTCTCCTTCTTCTTCATATACTGTACTTAGACATGCTTTTTGACCAAAGTTTGGTGCACAAACAGAAGCAACTTCTTGTACCATTGAACGAGGTTGATTTGGTGAAATGCCTTGCATGCCGACAATAACTTCACGTGCAAGGGAGGAGGGTTCTTGATCATCCATGTCCAAATCCATCGATTTCACCATTCCAGGATCATCCTCGCTTTTGTAAACACGAAGTAGTTTTCTCATAAACCCACTTGGCTCCGTCTCTTTTGATTCATTTTCATCGATATGCTCTTTCTTTGAATTACAATGCAGCTGCAACTCGATTTCTTCCAGTCTCTTTCTCAGGATTTCAACTTCTTCCTGCTGCTGCAATATGCGTTCTTCCATTCTCTTCCTCTCCAACTCAACAAAATCATTAGTCATTCTTTGACACTCTTGCAACTTCTTTTCCAACTCTTGTCTCAGAAGGCGTGTTCGTTCGTTTACCTTTAGGTTAATCTCCTCCTCACTTGCAGGAGCTGTTTCCATTTTAGCTCTTAACTCAGCAATTTCTTCCTCTTTCTTCATGAGCTTTTTGTGTGCTTCGTTTCGCTCTTTCTCTCTTAGTTTGTTTTCCATTTGTAGCTTCATGATAAATTCATCCATTGCAGCAATTCTTGATCCCAAAATGACGGTAGAAGAAGAGTCCTCCTCCTTAACCGGAGTATGAGGGCCACGAACAATACATTTTGCTTTGGCTCCATATTCCAGTGTAGAGATTGTCTTGTGTATCTCCTTAGGATCAGGACTTGCACATAGTATCATAAGAATTTTTGACTTATCATCTTCGAATGAATCCTTAAAAAGGGAAAGCAGAAAAAGGTACTTGCATCAGTAAAACATCAAATAACAGGAATCCAATCCAACAATTAACTAAATTAAGAAACTACAATTACCTGCAGAAGCATGGTAAGTTTGCTGTCTCTAAAAGGCACATGTGAATCGCCATTTGCAATGGACTCGACCACTCTCTTCAGTGCTATATTTCCTTGATTAATTTTTGCAGTCTGTAAATTTATCGACAGTTATAACATAATCAGTAGAGAACCTGCATGATTAAAGAAAGAAAATCAATATCGCAGAAAAATAATAACCTGCATTTTCGCCTCGAATCCAGTTTGACCAGCTTGTTCAATATTTTCTGATCCTGCCATGTCAACAAGCATTAGCCGTCCTCCTACTGTTGGGACATCGAGTATCACCTGATAAGAATAGAAAATAAGTCATCAGTTACTAATCAAGAAAACTTAATAAATTTCATCAGAAGCACCTTCCAAAAGCAACTATACCATGCAGTGACTTCTAGAACTCCTGTCATTACAAAGTGTGCTTTTAACAATCCTCCGCTTCTCCACTTTCTGAATTTCTTTTGAGATCTTCCCTGCTTCATTTCCAGATATGTAGGTTGCATTCTTAGCCTTTTTCCCCATCACTTCAAGTTTGACCTACAACTCCAATTGCAGAAATAAGAAAGTGCTGGTATCATAACATACATAATAGCTAGTCCAGATAAGCTATTTTTATCCTGAGCAAACTGAGCTAAAAAAGACTAAATTTAACCAACCAAATTTCTAGAAGTTATGAAAATAAGTTGTTCCGACCTCCACTGATTTTTCGGTGTACCGGAACACAAGTAAAACATGAAAACTTCATGAGTATACAGAGCCAAATAACAATCCCAAAGCCAAATCCTATATATAGTACACATAAGTAAGAAAGTTGCACTATCCAAATGTTCAGCACATACAATCAAACAAACAGACTATGGTTTGGTTAACACTTCAAAACTAACATCTGATATTGGATAATTGAATAATAACCAAGTCCAGAAGCTTTTTTCATCTAAGTTTAACCAACCAAATGTGTACAAATAATGAAAATAACTAAATAAATAAACTTCATGAGCATATCAGCATATAGTGAAGCTTAGCCAAATAATATTCCTAAAGCCAAATATAAGATATAATCTGAAGAGCAAAACCCTAAAGAGTACAGACACAACAATTCAAGGAAAAAAAAACCAGATCAAGTGATAAACCAACATCCTATGTTACATGTATTCTATTATTACCTTTGAAGCACTGCCCTTAGACCAACCGAATCCGAACCCTCCACCTCCAGCACCTCCTCCATTGGTGGACAAAAGATCATAAATCTCTTCATTATAAATCTCCAAAACAGTAACCTGAACAAAAGTTCTCAATCCAAACATTCCTTTAGAATCACCATCACTTCCATCTCCACCACCCTCAGAATCTGTATCACCATCACCAAGAATATCCCTCAAAGCCCTATAAACAATCCCAGCTTGCTTTGAACAACCAAACATAGTGTGACTCTTACCAGAACCAGTTGGTCCATACATCATAATAGTACATTTATCTCCCAATTTAACACCATTGATCCTTGATTCCACAAACTTCTTATAGAACAAATCCAATTCCTCTTCCTCAGAAACAGAAACCCCATCAAGGGTAAAATCCCTATACCCAAAATCAGCACGAACCCTAATAGATCTAGAGTTTGAACTTGCCATAAGAACCGATAAAGGCTTGTCTTTTCGATCTGGGTAGTCGCGAATTCTAGCAATAACTTCAATTGGGTGTTCATGAGGGGATTCTTTGAAATTGGGATGTGGTGGTGTTGGTGCTGCTTTGTGGCTATTGAAATTGAGACGATGCTTTGAACGTGGTGTTATTAAATGGGTTGAATGCATTTGCTTGGAAGAAGGTGTAGGAGCCATGAATGTGAATTGTTAAACAAAACCCAGAAATGAAATGGAGGAAAGATTGAATCTTTTGGGTTGAATCTGAGACCCAGTTGAGAGAAATTGCAAGAAAAGTTTGGAAAAGACGAAGAAGATGATAGAGAAAGAGAGAGAGAAATTAGAGAGAGTCACGTTGAAACAAGGGTTTTGAAGTTTCACCAAATGTAGCCGTTACGCTCTCTAACGTCTATATTTAATTCCAAAAGTCATGAAAACTTGAAAACTTTATGTGAATTTTAATATACTTGATAATTTATTAGTAAAATTATTTTGTCAAATACCACTTTTTTTTTTTACGGGCATTTTTTTTCTGAAACTAGTCAAATACCACTTTTATTATAGGGAGTTGGAGGGTTTACCTCAAAAAGAAAAATAGAAGAGTTATTTTTTTCCTATCTTTTTATATGAGATTTTTTTTCCTCCCCCTACATTTATCTTTTTATCCCACATATTTTAAAATATTCATATTCTACCCTTATATTAAAGTGTGTTGGTATGTTAAAACTGCATCGAAAGTGTGTTGATATGTTAATATTGCATCGAAAGTGTGTTGGTATGTTAAAAGTGTATTAGTATGTTAAAATTACATTTAACTTCCACATGACTAGTTATATGTAACACATGCATTGGGCCCAGTGAGATATATATTTCTCTTTTCCCAAATTTTTTTCATTTGTAAAGTTTTTTTCTCTCTCTTCTCTCTCTCTCTCTCTCCCTCTCTCTCTCTCGTACGCTCTCTCTTTTCTCACCATCTCACACTTTCATCTCTCCTCTCTGCCTCATCTCATCCTTCACCATAACATCCAACTCAGGCGAGCCACGGCAAGGTAGTCAACGTAGGTATGAGAAAATGTGACCTGCCAATCTCTTATCATATGATGTCCTTAATATTGTTGAGGATGGCTGCATAATAATGCCACTCGTCAACAGGATCAATAATCAAATTAATCACCGTCTTGGAGTCTGAATAACACCACAACTCCTTAATGTCTAACTCCCAAGCAAGGAGAAGACATTCATAAATTGCGATAAGTTATAAAGGTCTTCATTTTGCATTTGCTAGTCTTCATTGACTATTTTGACAAAAAATTGATTATGTGGAATTTTAAAGTTTTTAAAAATTATTTTTAAATAAATAAAAAATGTTTTTAAAATTAAAAAACATTTATAAAATAAAAATTTATATATTTTAGTTTAAATTTATCTATAATAATAATATCTTGACTGTTCGCACAACTGAAATTCTGGTATCACTAGAATGATGTTACCCGAGATGTCCCAACAACTGCTTTATAAATAATGTTGTATTGATGGTTGGCACATCTTACGTAACATGTAAAAACTGACAGAAAATAAATTGCACAAGTAATTGTTAACCCAGTTCAGCCAACTGCCTACTTTGGGGGATACCAATCCAGGAAGGAAATCCACTAATAGTTCTAGTCACTAAGACCTCCAGCAAACCCTTGGATCTACGTCTTATACTAAGACCTCCAGCAAACCCTTGGTTTACGTCTTATAACCTCGACACTACTCATGCAACTTCTGCCTAGGAACTCCTAGACATGAGATCCCATCTCACTTCCACTCAACCAACACAACCTGTGTTGTTTATACAATGTTGGGAATAATGTGGTAACAACTTACCAAGACAATATTTCACTCTTGCTTAAAAGCTTCAAGTGAATCACACACAGTTAACTCCGTACTTCAAAGCTTAGGAGTAACCTTACAAATAACAAACTCAGTTCTTAACTCGTGTTATAGAATCCACAAGTAAGAATCACAATTAACAAATACAGACACTTTGACTCAATAAAGACTGAATTGCATATTTCTAAATATTTTCAATGAGATACTTAGTCTTGATCTTGGTCTTCATATAAATAGTGAGCTAGCACGCTCCACTTGCTTCACAAAAGATAGGACGCTCCTTGAGAGTCATAAAAGGTGATCTGATTCATTTTCAATCTTCATCAAAGATATATCAAAACTTTCCAAAAGTGTTTGAATGACTTTAGAAGATAAGTATAGTCATACAGTTGTTCCATTAAGTCTGACTTATCTCAAAAACACCTGATCAGATCAAATCTTCAATAAACACGTTCTTAAGTGGATTTCCATATATAACAGATGCTCATATTAAATGCGCGAGATTTCCTTAGCAAATAGGATGTTGTAACATGTTTTCCAACATCTTGTTAGCATATTTGTTTTAGCAAAATTAAGCCAATTCAAATATCCAACAACAACAAAAGCACTTAGACACACAAGGGTAGGCGCGGTTTGCGCCTTATCAGGCTTGTTGAGGCTTGAGCTCTCAAGTTGCAAGAACAAGAAACAATGGACGATTATGATATCTATTAGAGAAGAATAGGTTGTTAGGAGGAAGTAAAGAAATTTTTATTCATCCACGATGAGCCACACAAAGTAGTTACAAGTGAGTGTGTATTTATACACAATTTCTTAAGCTACAAGTAACTAACTAACATAACAAACTTCTTAACTTCCTAACTAATTGTGAGGCCTAACTAACTAACAATTAACATGAATTACACAAACAAATCTCGACATTGACAATAATATCTTATATAAAAATATCTTTAACGTTCTACTTTAGTTTAAATTTAGAGTGTTGTTAACATGTGCATATAGGGCACATGTTAAAATATCTTAATATAGAAATTTAATATTTATTGATACAAAAATTTAAGGGTGCCCCTAATATGATCCCCAATTTTAAAGGTCCACCGATGGTCCTCTGCAGAGGACTGGGAGAAAGAAAAGTAACAGGATGTATAAAGTATATCTTAATAGCAACCGGATACAGGCAGTCAAATAAAAAGGACCACCGGTGGACCCTTAAATTTGAGGACCATATTAGGGACAGCCAAATTTTAAAGCTTAAAAATTTAAAATTTAATGTTTCAACATTTAATATTTTCTATTTTTGTTTCTTTAACACTATGTCAATTGAAAGGTCTGACACCTCGATATCAGCTCTCCGTCTCCTGGAAAAGTAGGTTCCAAGGGTTGAAATGGTCATTAAGGCGGTACATGAAATTCGAAAGACAATTTAGTCCATATCCGATATGAGCATTAGAGTAATTTGATTGGTACATATTTGGTTAATTTAAAATGTGTCTAATAATAGGCTCTTTAATTTTTTGTTAAAATGAATCAACTTTGGCATTTAGTAAAAACATGATTTTGAATGACTATTCTATGACGTACTATCATAAATATTGTTCTTATTTTGCTAGCTCTAACAAAGAGAATGTTTAGAAAGTGTGTTAGAGAATAGAGAGTGTAATGTTAACACTCCTCTCTTATGTTTTGACATTGACGGTGTCCATGTGTTTGTGTTGTGTCGGACGTCCTTAATGTTGATTTTGAACCTTTCTTCTCAGTGCTCATTCCCCATCATGTTGAGCCTAGCTATTTTATTTCAATTAAGAGTGAACCTACTGTTCCAACTACGAGTTTTCTTTTTTGATGATTGTTCCAACTACGAGTTATAACCACAACCATTGAATGTTCCATGATGTTCTGCTGTGACTTGTCTTTAACAGCAGCGAGGGGATGAGATACAGGTGAGGATTAGCAGTTGAATCAACAATAGAGTTAAAATGAAATAAGAACTGGTCAAGCTTGTAGGTTCAAAACTTGAAGCCTAACAAAGTAGTGTGCATTTGAAGTGGCATTTCACCAATCTCAGTCAATTTAGTCGATATATGTGTCTAGGTGAACGTTAGACAAACACAACTTTAGAAAAACCTACTTTCTTAATGATTTATGTTTGAACGTTTGCAGGACCATATCCGATGTTAGGTCATAGAAGTTTTGCTACATTGTTAGGTGAAGTCGGTAAAGACACATGCATGACTCTTTGTTATACCTCACAATAGAACTTTATTTCAAAGCAACTCGAGAAACTCAACGGTATCAGTATCTATCTATAAACAAATATTCCTTTAAGATTAATATGTTACACGTAAACAAAAAGTATCATGTTCCCTTGGAGCTGCATAGTGTGGATTGGTTATATCAATGTTACAATATCGAAAATCGTATAGCAAGACAATACACTATCATAAAAAACATAGTTCATACACCGGGAACTTATGAAATCACAAAGACCCTTAGCTCGCCTCTATCTCCTCTGGTGACGCGGGTATCCGAGTCAAGATATGTAATTTCAAAATCACCAGTTCCTGTATTATTAGTTGGTGGCCTTAATGCATCTGGAATTCGAGGTACCTCTAGCGGTGGCAACTGTGAAAGATTCCCAGTTGCCTTCACTGTGGTTTTATCAAATACTATCTTGATCTTTGAAGAACCTGAATCATCACAAACCACACACAATAAAGAGGCAATCTCAAGACAGTAGTACAATACTACGATTCTAATATCTGTCGAATAGAAAAAAATCATGCAAAAGCTACTATGCCGCATATGCAGATAATTTTAAAAATAGAAGCACAAAGCATAAATAAAACTAACCTACGAGTTCAAATTTGTGAGCTAATGTGGCTGTTACTTCAACAGGCGGTACAGGCCACGGAGTACCCAACTGAAGATCCACTATATTATCAAAATCTTTGCTTAAGATGTCAATTCGTTGATAAACCTAACAGCAAAGGAAGAGCACCAATTAAGCAATTAGTATTAAACATTTCATACACTTATTATCGAATAGTATTTTCCAGATCAAATCACATTCATAGGACCAAAAATCAGATAAAAACATATTTTGTGATAATGAAGAACGATAAACACAAATGTTACATCAATAGACGAGATTAGTAGCAGACCTGTCCGAGAGTTATAGGAAGGAGCCTTCCAATGGGAGGTCCGGGACGGCTCCCACCTAGAGTACGAGATGAGAACGCACTGCTATATATCAGTTTCCATCTTCCTTGCAATTTATCAAGGTCTTCCGAGAGGTCCACTAATCCTCCAGCAGATTCAAGTTCCTTAGCCGCAGCATCTGCCTTTTGTAGGTCTTCTTCATTGGCAGCAAGACCTCTATTTAGCCCAGAAACAGCACTCTGCAGTACAAATCAAACATGAGAAACGAGTTTTGGAAAAATGAAATAACAAATAAAACCAACAACAAAAGCATTTTGTAAATCATAAAAATAAGTTTTCCACCATTCCAAAATCGAAAACAATGTGCCACATCTGGCAAATGCTTATGAAATTTTAAAAAAAGCCTAAAAAACAAGAGTTACAACCAATCAATGGAGAATAACAAAGAAAACTGCCCAATGGCTCAAAACAGACCACCAAGACCAACCCCCTTATGTAGTTGTGTAAGGGTTTGCTTGAATTGACTTATTCGAGCTTATCTACCGAAATAAACACTTGTGAGACTGTTTCAGAGGGCTTATGTAAACAACTTATTTCCATAAGCTCTCCATGATAGCATATAACTTTTGCATAAACACTTATATGATACATGCTTATACTATAAGCACTTAACTGAGTTATTTATCCAAAGAGGGCCAACATATATTTCAATAACAATCTTAACTAGATAGATCATCCGTAAAACTGAGACCAGAGATATGCTAATGCTCCTAAGGGAGGAACAATTATGTCCATTAACCAGACTTTGCTAAGGTTAAAACTATCAACAACCTAATATAATGATCACAAAAGATCCCCCTCAAAATTATTTTGTTTTTAACATGTGTGATATGATTGAAGCACGGAAACACCGGACACGACACTGACACGTCGACACCGATAATAGTTTGAGAAAATGACATAATTCACTGGAATGATAAGTGTCATGTCGGTGTCCGACACCGGGACACGCCTAATCTGTGTCCGTGCTTCCAATTTGACCAAGAAGATAAATTTAGGTACTTAAGTCAAATGCATATATATTATAACAATTTCCTCAACTATTTTTCCTCTGCAATATTAGTAACTAATCATACACTCATCATGATAATAATTATAGTTAAACATGAAATTGACCACATAATCACACATTCATCATCCATGCAAAAGGTCCCAACCCAACCCAACAAGTGTAAGCTAAAAATTAAGGGATATAAAAATAAGAAAAAATTAACATCCAAAAAAAACTAAGCTAATAAAAAAATTTACCAGAAGATTGAGCTTCAAGTTGGGGATAGTATCAAATGGGTTTGAAGGAATTGGAATAGTTATAGATTCATCAGTTTCAGCAGCTTTGACAATAAGGGATGATGGCTTGATATGTTTATTACCCTTTGGAGTAAAAACATTGATGTTGTTGCGTGGAAAGAAACAAGAAGAAGAAGAAGAAGAAGAAGATGGTAAAGAGTGAGAGAGAGAAGTTGAGGCAGGGTGATGAACGAGATTAAGGAGAGAAGCCATGAAAGGGAGTAGAAGTGATTATCAAAAGGGTATTGGAAAGTGTAGAAATTGGAAGTGATTATTTATTGAGAAAAATGATTATGGTATGTGTGAACGAGATTTTGTGTTGTGTTGTGTTGTGTTGTGTGTGACAAAACAAGAAGACAAAGAGTGTTCTTTTTTATTTGTTCATTCACACGCATACTTATTATGGCGCCACGTAATGCTCTCTGCGCCTTTTACCTATCTCTAATCTCCAACTAGGATTTTGGTCTTTCATTTAGTCAACGTCGACATGTCTTGGATATTTTAAGATTCTTTCTTTATTTTCTACAAAAGTTTGTAATTTGGGTGATACATTTTTCTTTGGCAGAAATATTAAGCACACTTTTTTGTTTTACATGAACATAAGACATGCTCTTTGGTACCAATTATGATGGGTTAGTTTATATAAAGTAAAAAAATTCTGATTTTAAATGGAACTACCGCAATTCGCAAGTAGTTGGTGGAATTGGTTGTGAGAGAATTTGTAAAATATATTTTTGGAATGTTGCAATGATTGAATTAACATCATTAGTTTGATAAATTGTATAACTTGGTTTTCAACCGTAATTACATAAATTCTTCGGGTCCGTTTGGTGCGTAGGATAAGAGACAGGATATGATAACTGTATCATATCATGTCTTAATCCAGTATTTGGTGACACAGCAGGATATGATAAATTAATCCTGAAGCTTATCCTATCCTGCCTCCCTAGTTAAAATTCTTATCCTGAATTTGAGCTGGGTTATCAGCAGGATATGATAAGAAAAAAATTATCGATTTATTCTTATAAAATATATTTTAAAATAAAAATGAAAATTAATAAAATATAAATAATAAAATAATTTGATAGTAAGTTAATAATAAAATAATTAATTTTTAAGTATATATGTGATTTTCTCACAAGGGTAATTGTAATTTATATAATCTAAAAAATCAAAATTCTACTAAAATTACAATATTTTAAAGTAAAATAATTACTAAAAAAAATTATAAAATAGGGATATTAATTTAAATTTATAACAAATTAAATATAATATTTTTGCAATGATAATTTTATTATTTACGTATGAGATATATTACATATTTATTTAGCTTATCTAACATGTATATATCATGGAGTTATTTATTTGATCATAATTTATATAAAAAATTAAACTTGATTATTTTCTCATTATTTTTATTTAAAATTATATAACTTATTTGATTACTTATTTATATTTTTTATTTATAAACTTGAAAGTATTAATAAATAATTTTTTGAAAAATAACAATTGTTTTACAAGGGTAATTTTGTCATTTAAATATGTTATATATTTTATCATATTATTATGAGCAAGTATGTATTAAAAATATGATATAATAGTTATCATGTTTGTTATCCTGTGTGCACTAAACACAGGATAGGATAACTGAAGATAATTGTTATCCTGTTGATATCATATTATATATCCTTATCCTGTTTTATATCTTATCATGTCACTATCCTATCATGCGCACCAAACGAGCCCTTCAAGAGTTATTTTTCTTCACCAAAAGATACAGAATTATCTATCTATATATATACTGTATATAGAGAGAGAGAGAGAGAGATACTTTAGAGATAGAAAATACACAATCAGAAAATCATGAGATTCACCAGTTAGAAATTTTGCCAAAAATATTTATAAGTCATTTCTTGATTTCTCTAGTGCACAACAATCATCGAAGAAACTTTATTTTATAAATTATCATTGATTGATATGCTTGATATAAGTGTGCAATTCATATCATGGTTTTCAAAATATCTTAAAGGGGATTTAGTGGTTATCCCATTTGTATCCGTTTTGCATAAACCAGTGAAGATGAATCGAACCTAAAACTTAGTGTGATACACACACTTTGGAATTTATGTGCAATGTTCATCATGTCGTTCATCATCTTCTTTTTGTTCAAGTATTTACAGCAGACCTCCACTATAAGTTCTCACAATCTTTAGTTTCAATTTATAATTTATTTATACTTAAATTCATGGCTGCAATTTTAAAGAGGTGATGATCAACAAAGATATCTTCAAGAGATAAGTATCAATATACGACTTATTAAATTCACGCTTATACATCTAAAATAAATGATCATGACATGAGTTTATAAATACTTTCTTTATATTTTAAGGAGTACATAGAGTACTCAACCCTTACAATTTGTTGAAGATGTTATTAGATGCTAGAAACATAAGATAATGGATCTTTACACCAATTTGAAAAATTAAGAGAAGACAAACTTGCAAGATAATGGATCAGTACACCAATCTGAAAAATCAAGAGAAGACAAACTTGTTATTCTAGCTAGCTATAAACCAAAACCAGAAAATATACATTATATGATCCATTAAGGATTGCAAGTTAACAATTTCTCCTCTAAACATGATATTGTTACGAGCACACTATAAATACCAAATAGTTGCCAATCAGATTACATGTCCAACATTTACATATTTCTTACTCTTCATCAAAGTCTCAAAAGAAATAAAATGCTTTCAAACTTCTTCAAAAACAAAAAAGAATTCCACATTCATCCGTTGAAAAATTTGATTTACATTTGATTTTGAAATTTGGTGGGTCATTGATTTCGATTCTTCAGCTCACCCTAAACACCTCCACACAATATACAAGGTTGCCAATTTGTCCACATGGCTTACCCACACGCAAAATCTCCACAGAAAATAATAGTGAGAAACAACCCAACCACACATCATATCAAAACAAATAAATACTACTCCCACTAATTAAGATAGGCAAAACCGAATCAACTCGAATAAAATTCGAAACTCAATTCGACAATTGATTCGTTAAACTTGATTCATGAACCAAATAAGAGGAACTTGAGCTATAAATTAAGTTCATTAATTAAATGAGCTGAACTTGAGCTATATATAATTTAACTCATTTAGTTCACGAGCTGGCTCGATTATGTATATCACACTTCAAAATATGTTTTTAAATAACACTTCAAAAATAATTTTAAATTTATATATTTGATTATATATTTATATTTATATAATTGATTTTTTTTTTTTTACAAATATTTAATTTTATATATTTAAATAATTGATAATATATTACTTTCAAGAAATTTAGACAAACACTTAATAATAATAATAGGATTAAAATGAGGCTTTGTCTAACATGAAAGACTTTAAGTGTTTCATGGTGCACAAGTCATCAATATCAATATTATTATAACGAATACGAATTTTGTAAAATCTATCGTTGGATTGAAAGTTTATATCGTATAGATCATCCATAAATTTTTTTAAAAAAATTGGAAATTATTTGATATGTTATTGAGACCCATCAAAATTAACGGTATTCAATAAAAATCCATAAACTGTTAATTGAGCCAATCTTTTTGTGTATCTACCTTTTTGTAAACAAATTTATCAAGAGCTCTTTGTTGTGATTTTATTAGCTCTTAATTTATTTTCTTCATTTTTCATTATCAGATAAATGTTTCTTTGGCAACATCTTCTAAGCTTCAAATAGAAACAAAAAAAAAAAAAAAACTCAAGTAGAGAACAATAGCACCTGTAAAGTTGAATGCTGACTTTAAAAAAGAATTGAAAAACTGTAAGATCCAAATGATTGAAATTGGATGAAAAAATAATATGTTAATTATTAACAATTTATA
This sequence comes from Trifolium pratense, assembly GCF_020283565.1. Classification (NCBI taxonomy): domain Eukaryota; kingdom Viridiplantae; phylum Streptophyta; class Magnoliopsida; order Fabales; family Fabaceae; genus Trifolium; species Trifolium pratense. Next base: position 17,525,405 of record NC_060059.1, read on the forward strand.
AAAAAAGAAGTTAAATAACTTGTTAATAAAATTAGGAACACAAAAAACAAAACGACACCAAAAGTTAAATAAAAAAAAAGCTATAACCCATACATAGCTTACAAAAACTCAGGAATTAGAAAACCACAAAACAAACCCAACATGAACAAATGCAAAAGTGGTGCCATCATTTCATTTTTTTTCTATGGAGTCCTATTTTGGTAACCCTACCAATTATGCTTAATCAAGCTTTCTACCAATTGAGCCTCACTCACTTATTTAGTAGGTATAAAAAAAGTTGGACCTTAATTTTGCATTTTTCTTTAAGCATAAGTACTTTTTATTTTATTTTATATACATAATAATAGATAGACAATTAGGTCCCTTAAAGTAATGGGCCTTAGCCCATGACATCCATTTACCTTTGCCCTGTTTGTTGGTTTGTTCGAGTCTTGCTATACCAAACTTTGATTTGAATTTTTCGCATCTCCTGAATATACTCGGTCACCTCCTGAAATTATCAAACCAACCCTCTCGTTTTTTAGGATGCGAGCACTTTTCGCACTCTAAGAAGCGAGTGTCAATTTTTTAGCTCAAATTCACCCTCTAGAATGAAAAAAAAAACATGAAAAAAGGAGTTCGCATTCTAGAAAGCGAACTCAGCTGCAGTTTGCTATCTAGGAAGCGAATTCAGCTGCAGTTTGCATTCTAGAAAGCGAACTCAGCTGCAGTTCGCATTCTAGAAAGCGAACTTCTTCCCCCTATTTTTCTATTTACACACTCATTTTCTAAGTAGCGAGAGGAGTAAAATGAGGTTTTCAGGGGATGATCATGACTGTCAGGGGCGCCAGAAGTAACTTTCCCAAAATTTTTTCTAAATGAAGTTTTTGTTGTTTATAGTGGGATCATCACCCTTGACCATGGGCGGACCTGTTCAAGGCTTGGTGTGGCTATAGCCACACCAGCCTAACCCAAATTTTTCTAAAAATAAAAAATAAAAATTTTATAAATAATTTGAAGTCATTTTGTATACATATTCATATAAATATTAATGTAAATATTAGTTTAGAGTTTATTATTGATAACTGTAAGTATCTCGTATACATATTAGTTTAATTTTTAGTGCAAATATTAGTTTATAGACTATTGTTGATGATTTCAAGTTTTTGGTTATACATGAAGTATTATTTTTAGTTATATATTTTAATTTTGGCTTAACTGCATATTTAGTCGCTTATGTTTATTTTAGGTTTCAATTTGGTCCCTTATGTTTAACAAATTTCAAGTTGATCCCTTATGTTATTGATCTCAACATAAGTTGGTCATTTTCGTTAAATTTTGAGTTAAGTTTTTCAAACTTTTTGTTAAATTTTGAGTTAATTTCTTCTAAAATTTCACATAGTATTCTCCTAAGTGGTTCATGTACGCAAATTCATTAGATATATCGACAATTTAAACAAAAATTTGACGAAAATGACCAAATTGAAACTTTTTAAAGATAGGGGACCAAATTGAAATATAAAATAAACATAAGGGACCAAATATGTAATTAAGCCTTTACTTTTATAAAAATCAACTTTGAGTTTTTTGTCAAAAAATAGTGGACAACTAATTGAATTTATAGGATTTGGTAAAATTAGCAATTGAACTAGCATATAAATATAATATGACATAAAAAAATGTTTAATATATTTAATTTTTTCAAGTAAGATAATACGGGTAAAATTGGAATAAAAATTAATAAGTTATAAGCTTATTGAGTTAAACAAGTGATATACATGATTTAACATATATTCAATAAATTATAGTTTTTTCTTGTCTTTTTTTCGAATATAAATTTTGTGGTTTTTAGATATAGTTTATATTGGTTTCTTTTTTTGAATAAATAGTTTTTAGTTTATTGTTCCTTTTTTGGATATACATATTGTATTAGTAGTAATTTCACATATTATTTATTGTTTAACTAAATTATTATCAAGATGAAAAAAAATTGTAATGTCTAAATTTTTTTAGCCCCACTAAAAATTTGTGGCTGGGCCCACCCTGCCCTACTAAAAAACAAAACGCTATTATTAAGTGTATTTTGTACTCTATATATGATATATGTACACATAGTCATAGCTTGCACACCTGTCTTTAATTATAATAGAAGCAAAACATGCACACATATGAGTGTACAACGATTCTTATTCTTAGCTAAAATGAATAAATTATTTGTACCACACACTACTTTCTAGTTGAAAGAGAGAAATTGAGAAATAATGGAGAGAAGAAGAGAGTGTCATCCTCTATTGAGAGGTGGAAAAAGAAGAAGAAATAGTAGAGGAAAATATAATACACATGATTTTTCTTTAACTCAGATGGAATCACTTGCAAGCATATGTGAAGCTATTTTGCCTCCTATTGAGTCAGAATTTTTGGAGACAAAAGGAATTCAACCAACAAGCAAAGCTATGAAGTTCTTCTGGAAAGTTTCTGGCTCTGATTTGTCTATCCCTAATCAGGTATACACTACTCTTTATTATAGTGTCACAATTAACATGTATATTTAATTATTGTTTTATTTATTAATTTATTGGTTTTTGCTTGATTTAATCAAAGATAATCAAGCCATTGATTATTTTGAAGAGTATAGAATGTTTTTTTTTAGCAAATGAGATGCAGACAGACAGTACAACTGCGACATCCTAAATATATAAAAAGAAACAAGTACAAAAAGAGAAAGGGGACACCAACTTTTTTGTTGGAGAATGTTTTGGTCTAGAATAAAGATTACTCAATTATAATTTAAGCAAATAATATTTCAAGTTCTAGTATATTTGATAGAGTTGGAGGATGAGATCCTCAACAAGTTTGAAAAATCATGTCTTAAGGCTCATAATTTAGGAAATGATGTTCATCCAGGGAAGAAGATGGAATGTTGCCATCATATGAACAGTGTGTTATCTTTTAGGTGGGGACAATAGAAATGATATAAAAAGTGTTAATTTAGCGTGATATCGGTGCATTCTAGTCATTAGGCTACTTTATAGAAAGAAAACGGACCAGGTCATTTGGTTTTTAAATCAACGGTTAAACAAGTTGGAAAATACTATTCAAACACAATTCTCTAATAAAAATACAATAAATACACTTTTTTTTAATTTATTTTTAATATTATTTGTCTGCATAGATTCCGACATTCCGTGCTGTGAGTGGAGAGAGAAGATGTCGTATTTTTATCCCGTAAGTTGATGTAGATATAACACACCTCAAACAAGTTACTCCATCCGGCCTTAATTACAAGAAAAAAGCATCAAATCAAATTGGCCACAAATATAAGCAAAAATGAACGAATTCAACTCTATTAAATATATTTTTCCCAAAAGTACCCCTACACGTGCATTTATTTATTTGTAGACTACCTACAACGAGCATGCTGATAACACCTAGTTTCAAGAGAGTTAATTGGATAGGGATGAGCATGCTGACATAAAGTAGTGATAGTGCCATATTTGTAGAGTTGTCAAAACGGGCGGTCCATTTGGGTCGGCCCGATTGGGCTTCGGGCTTTATTGGGTCGGGCTAAAAAGTCCGGATAAAAAACGAGATATAGAAATTAGTGACCGATCCCCGCCTGGTACGGGTTGTCGGGCTTTCGGGCCGCCCGGATATATATATATTTTTTTACTTTTACTTTTAGTGTTCATGAATCACACTCAACATTATAAATAACTAAAAAACTACTTATGAGTTTCTCGTGCACCCTATTTTTACTCATCCCCTACCCAACAGTTTATCGCGCGCCTTATTGTTACTCATCCGCTACTTAAGAGTATGTCGTGCGTCCTATTTTTACTCATCTTCTACCTACGAGTTTCTCGCCCGCTCTATATTTACTCATCCGCTACCTACTAGTTTCTCGCGCGCCCTATTTTTACTCATCCGCTACTTAAGTAGTAAAAATGATAAATTTGAGACAAAAAATACCGTCCGCTACTTAAGTAGCGAATGATATTTGAGACACTCGTAGAGCGCAAAAAAAACTCTTATAATACAAACTAAGTTCAAATCATCCAAAACAAGTTACTTATAATATTTATTTTGAAAAAATTATTATAATTTATTCGGGCTTGCGGGCCGCCCGTGGCGCATTTGGGATAGCCCATATTTTAAACGGAATTTATCGAGACGGGTTAAAAAGCCCGGCAACAATTTGGGCTAGGATTTTCAAAGCCCAAGCCCGGAAAAAATCGGGCTTTGCAGGCCAGTCGATTCGGGCTAGCCCATTTTGACAGCTCAATTCATTTGTACAACTACCTACGGTATATTCATTTATTCTTATTAAAGAGGGTATTTTAGGAATTCTTAATAAATTTCACACAAAATCAAGATAAAAAGATGTCTTCTTAATAAGTGTGCAAATGAGAAAATTTGCTTACAAAAGAGGCCGGAGGGAGTATTACTTAAGTTCGTCTCTAAATAAGAACTCGATCTTTCAAATTTCTAAGTGTATTAATTATTTCTTTACTAACATCACTAATTAAAATGCATATTTTTTTTACAATTTGTCTCACATTTTATATGCAAGGACCGATTTGAATCCTAGACACTGGATTGTTTTTTGGTTGAACCTAGACACTCAATTTATTCGGTTGAAGAGTAAAATTTTTAGCTATTAAGACAAAAATAATTGAATTTGTCTCGCAGTTTTTCCAGCATGATCCATTTGACCTTAACACCCAACCAAAATGTGACAATAAATGCTCATCAAATTTATGTTTGGGTCAAGATAACAAGTTCCGTAGCTTATTTCTCGTTTACATCAAAATCTGTAAAGATAAGATAGATATATTAAACTCAAGTTGCTAATAAGTTTTTTTAGTATAAGTTATTGGAAAAAAATTCGGATTCAATTCTTGATAAAAATAGTTTTTGATCAGATTTTTCTAACACCACAACTGAATTTTAAATTATCGGTACCTCCATCCTGTAAAAATCAAAGGGCTAATACTAAAATAAATAAATAAAAGAATCTCTAAAGATAATGGGCCATGCTAAAGTCTCTCCCGAGATGATAGTTATGGAAATAAAACTGGAAATAAAATATAAAATTTTGAATAGAAAATATTGTATTTTAAAATTATATTTATTATTTTTATTTTCTTAACTATTGTCCCAAAGGTACTTATTACTCCCTCCGTCTCAAATTTTTAGTTTTTTTAGTTTTTTAATTTTGTCCCAAAACTTTAGCCCTTTTAAGTAATCAATGCACATTTAGTGATATTTTACAATTTGTACCCTTACAAAAATTAAAGCATTAATTAAATATATTTTCTCTTTCTTAATAAAGTAGGATAAAAATGACTTTACTTATCATTTCTTAATCTCCGTACAAAACTTCAAAAAGACTAAAATTTTGGGACGGAGGGAGTAGCATTTCTAAAAAATTTTCTTAGAAAATATAATTCAAACACTTATCAACTACTGGTACTTATATTACAAACTTGTGAATCCAACTTTATCAAGATATTGATAAAGTTATAAGAAGTGATACTACTAAAGATATTGAGTTTAAACAATTTTTTTTTCTCGGGTCTTTTTAATAAGTGACAATTTATCTTTATATATTTATTGAATAATTATGTATTTAGTTTAAATATTATAGATTAAATACATTAATTATTCAACGAATTTATAGACCCGATATATTAATTATTCGATGAATTTTTAAATTAAATATGAATTATCTCTAATAAAAAATCAAAGTAGTTAAAAGAATATATACTAATACTATACTAAAGATGGCAATTAGTTATTGTTAAAATTGTTGTATACATTTTGTCCCCGTGAGTTTATCTCAGCTAGTAAAGACATCGCACTATATTTGTGCAAGAGCCGGGTTCGAATCCGAGACACTTCACTTATTCACTTTTAAGGTGAATTTTCTAGCCATTAGACTACTTGACAAAAAATAAATAAATTATTGTATACATTTTTCTTTAAGAACAACAAAACGGTAGTATATATCAATTATCAAACTAGTAGGGTGAATTTACACCCGAGAGGTTTTTGATTTTATTTATTTGTAACACTTTTATTTCTAAAAGGCCTCACAAATAAAAGTTACTTTAAGCCTCTATACATGTTGGGCTGCCCCTGTGTAAACATATACATGTCCTACTTACCAATGTGCAAAGAAATAACTCTTGAAATTTTAAAATAATTTTTTTTCCACATTTTGTCTTTGGATAAAATCAGTGAAAAAAATATCTATCAGCTTGCATATATGGTTTTGATATTCTCTTTTAGAAATGTATAAAATACTTTATTTCTAATAAATTAATCTAAAAATGTGCATAGGTTGCAGAGATACTAGTTGAAAGAGCACTGCCAGAAGCATTTATATTCCTAAGAGTGATTCTATGGATGCTATCAACAAGGTTGGGAACTTTGTTGCTGTGTGGATCTCTCTGTCTCACTAATAAATGGACTTTCATCAATAACTTCTCAAATATTTCTTTGGAAAATAGAGAAAAAGTTATTCAGAAATGGTTGAAGCATAGGTTCTTCACACCTATTAGGCTTATATTTATTTACATCAAAGTCCTTTGCCTCATGGTTTTCTTTTCTCAGGTACTGCCACATTCTTCATTCACAATCTTAGTAATATTTTCGAGGCAAAACTGCACTAGAGGTTCTCTAACTTAATTTATAGTTTCAAACTCCTTTATCTGTTTTTTGAGATTAAAATGGTAATTTACAATTTTTAAACGACAATAACGTTGATACTTCCAATTTTCTGTCCAAAACCGTGAAAAAGGTGTCTACTGACTCACATGCTATGTCAGCATAGGTGACATAACATGCTGACGTTGCATGCGAGCCACTTGCCATGTGTGCGTTGACTTGATCAAAATCAGTGAGGGTCATCCTTTTGCAAAAGAGGCTATCTATTATGAAAGATAAAGGGCCAAAATCACAAGTTTGTGAAAGTTAGGGGGCCAAAAGTGCAATTTAGCCTATTTTTTTTATGTGTTTTCTTAATTGTGTTTGTGATGGAATATTCACTTTACTTATGCAGTGTGATGAGAATGGTGAAAACCAAGCATGGGAAGCCATTGGTTATCATGTTGACAATGATGATGAGAACACAAGCAATATTCACAAAGAGAGGCCACTTGAAAAGGGAATAGTGGAAGCTATAAATGAGGATGATTTGAGTTTGCCACAATCCCTTTCTAATAAAGGTCTTGAAATTGATATAGATGGTAAAAACAACATCCTTAAAGTGAAATGTGATGTGGTAATTGTCGGTTCCGGTTGTGGTGGAGGAGTTGCGGCCGGTGTTCTAGCAAGTTCAGGCCTTAAAGTACTTGTTCTTGAGAAAGGTAACTATTTTACTCCAAAGGATTATTCTTCTCTAGAAGGTCCTTCTATGAATGAGCTTTTTGAATTAGGAGGAACTTTGTCGTCAAAGGATGGAAATATGGCTATTCTAGCAGGTTCAACAGTTGGTGGTGGTTCTGCTGTTAATTGGTCAGCATCGATTAAAACACCAGATTATGTGCTCGAGGATTGGTCAGAGAATCATAATCTACCACTCTTTTCAGGCAATGAATATCTTTCGGCTATGGACACGGTGTGTAAAAGGATTGGCGTAACTGATAAGTGTGTGGCGGAAGGACTACAGAATCAAGTTCTCAGAAAAGGTTGTAATAAACTCGGTCTTCAAGTCGATTATGTGCCGAGAAATTCATCGCAACATCATTACTGTGGTTCTTGTAATTATGGTTGTCGAAAAGGAGATAAGCAAGGGACCGATGTTACATGGCTTGTCGATGCTGTTGATCATGGTGCTGTAATACTAACAAAATGCAAAGCTGAAAAGTTTATTTTGGTGAATAATAAGAAAGGGAGTGTGAGAAGAAAGAAATGTTTAGGAGTTATGGCAAATGTTTTAACAGAAAACATTACATGGAGAATTCAAGTTGAGGCAAAAGCAACTATCTCATCATGTGGAGCACTTTCCACGCCGCCTTTAATGATCGCGAGTGGACTAAAGAATAAGAACATCGGCCGACACCTTCATCTTCATCCGGTGTTATTGGCGTGGGGACATTTTCCGGACTCGATGTATGATCTCAAAGGGAAAACCTACGAGGGAGGAATAATAACTTCTCTGCACAAAGTGTTATCAGAAGAAGACTCCAAAGTAAAAGCTATAATTGAAACTCCAGCATTAGGACCAGGAAGTTTTGCTATCTTGTTTCCTTGGGTATCAGGATTCAACTTCAAAGAAAGTATGTTAAGATATTCGAGAACAGTTCATTTGATCACAATTATTCAAGACAAAGGCTGTGGAGAGGTTAGGAGTGAGGGTAGGATAAAATACGAGCTAGACGGATATGACAAAGAGAACATGAAGCACGGACTGCAGCGGGCGCTGAGGATTCTAATAGCGGCTGGAGCTGTTGAAGTAGGTACTCACCGAAGTGACGGACAGAGAATTGTTTGTAGTGGAACTAATGAAAAAGAATTGAATATGTTCGTTGAATCGGTATATGCAACAGGAGGGCCAATGTCACATGAAGAAGTTTGGAGTTTGTATTCGACTGCTCACCAGATGGGGAGTTGTAGAATAGGGATGACTGAAAAGGAAGGTGCGGTTGATGAAAATGGACAGAGTTGGGAAGCTGAAGGACTATTTGTGTGTGATGCAAGTTTGCTTCCAACTGCAATTGGTGTCAACCCTATGGTAACTATTCAGTCTATTGCATATTGTGTTGCCAAGAGAATTGCAGTAATTTTGAAGATGGAATAGCGTATATCTCGCCAATGATTTTGATCGGTGCAAAAAATATCTTTTCATTTAATATTTGCATACATTGTTTGGAACTTTGAATTATAAAGCAGTTCATGCAGTGAATAAGTGATTAGCAACATTATGGTGAAGTTGGTTATCTTTAATTGTTTGAGTTGTTCTACGCTTTTATGTGGACGCACTGGGTTAGGTTTATGCCCCCCAGTTTTTGTATATATATATATTATATTTAATATAAAAGGTGATATAGATAAAGGATGGGGGTGAAGCCTGCTTTGTCCCCTGATGTCTAGATGCTCTTCGCTTATCGGAAAAATTGTTTTGAAGAACTGAGTTACATTTTGTCTTTAGTACTCATTCAACTAGTTAAATTGATACTTATTTCTTGTTGATTACATTTTATAATAGGTTACATAGAATCAAGCTACTAATTTCTGAAATCAGTTTAATAAAAGAGAAATAGACAATAAACAAAAGGAAAGACAACGAAATCTCTTTTCTCCTTTTTGTTCGATATAAAACAGGAAATCCAAAATTTTGAGTGTTGATTCACAGGAGAAATGCCATTGAAGATGCATCTTTTGCATTGCAAGACATTTGACAAAAATGACTTTTCAATAGTCGGAATCTGTCTCACGAAATGGTAATGGAACTGTCTTCACTGCTCGGTAATGGCCAACGTTATTTAGATGCTCATTTTCCAACCTGTTCAAATAAAGTTCTTGAGTCATTCTATGATTTTGTTCACTATTTAACAATTTTTATGGACTAATCTCTAAGAATCTAAAAGGTTTTTAAGATAAAAAATGTACCTGTAGAAATTCCAATGCCCTCGTCGAATAACTTCAAGTGCAGCCAACAAAAATTCTAGCAGTCGCGATTCAACATGTCCGACTTTGAAATGCATGATAGTCTCCACCCATGTCACTCTCAAAACAATGTTTAAGGCCTGCAATCCAATATCATTTTCTGATATTAACAAAAAACCTATGATTCGTTTTATGTTCATTCAAATCATAAAGAGATAGTGATAACTTACAATAGACATATAGTATATGCTTTTTTTCTTTAAAACCAAATCATCTCTAAGCCATGGATTTCTTGATTTAGGATTTAAAAATCCCCAATCCTTGATAAAATCCCAATACAATTGATAAGTTGTTGCCACCACAGAAGTGATTAAGACTATTGCAAACCATAGATTGTCATTTTGTCTGCTGTATGTTACTCTTGCTCCCGCTGCCACCATCGCCGAAACATACTTTCCCATGTTAGCCAAATGGTTCATGTCGCTGTCATCAAACCACCGTCTCGCACACTAGTAACAAAATTCAATAAGCATGTGTACTATTAGTCAATAACATAATAAAAAAAGGTTTAATTAGCAATGTAACATGTTCACAATCTTAGGCTTACTTGCATAGCACGCCAATAATATGGCATGAATGAGATGATATAAGTTATTTCCATATATTGCCTTCCAGAATGACAGGAATCAGGGTGATGTGTTTTGAAAACTCTACCTAAAAGGTTACAGCTTGTAGTTTCCAAATGCCTTAGCAATGGAATCTGTATCCATAACATAAAATTTGTTGTTAATTAAGATGCATAATTAGTAGAGGCGTAAAATACAAAAATATAATCAATCATGTACATAAGAAACGGTTGACTTTTTAGGTTTATTGAATAACTGATGTATCTCGTCTATATTATATAGACCAGATACACCAGTTATATAATGAATCTAAAAAGTGAGTTGTTTTTTATAAAAAAGGACCAGAGTGAGTATAATCACCTGGCTAGTTAGTTGGTCAGCCATAAAAAAGTCTACTAGCAGAACCTGTTAAAAAGACAAATTAAAATGAAATTAACAATGCTAAGTTCAGTTTTTCGACATGTGTGTTATTACAATGTATCCAATTGTGTTTAGGAGAAAATTGAGGTTGATGTTTACCCTATAAAACGGAGAGCAGACAATGTTGCGAATGACACGGAGGAAGCAGTAACGGGTTGGACGATAAAAAATGTCGAATGGCCAAATGAGCAGACCTATGAAAGTCTGAAAATTGTAGTTCATAGTTAGCACAAAGGTGTCTAAAATATCGTTAAAAGTTAAATAGTCGATATTATGAATCAATTTTTTGAATTTTTCGAGCAAGCTAAGCAAGCTTAATCGGTCAAAATATTCGATAGATTGGACTAACCATAAGTAAAATTGCAGGAAGTACATCAATTTTGGTAGGAGGAAAGCCAGCAGCCCTTAAAAGAAGGTGCACAACCATTGCTCCAACAACAGTTGTCATCAAAGTAGTGCATATCAAAAATGCATCTCTATGTTTAAGTGATGTTCTTGGAGAGAATTCAAATATGAAATTGTAATTGATTCTTGTTCTTTTCCACATGTATAAGTTACATCCATACATAAACAAATGCAAGCTTAATAATGCAAATACACTGCACAAAATCACTCGTAACATTAGTACATTTACATTGATGTAGATATTTTTTGTCTATTATTAAGTGTGTTTAATTTTGTACCTGAAAACAGGATAGACAATTTCCATATAAGCTGACTCATTATTAGGAGAGAATATAGAGCACAAATGAGCCAAAAATGCATATACACAAAACAAGGACACAAAACAACCTGTAGACAACCCTGCAGAGACAGTAACAAGGAAATTAATTAATAAACATAGATCAAATATTAATATGTAAAGGAAATTCTATATTTTCAACAAAAACAAAATATTTACAATTTGACCCATTAGCTTAGTGGGGTCCAAACAATGCCCAAATTAATCAGTTGTTACTTGACGTTTTCTAACTATGTAGCACAGACATTTCAAACTCTAGAGTGTTAAACACCATACTCATGTGGTTACATTTCATTATGTTAATTTTCTAAATTATTATCGATGCTAGTGTGTCATTATTGTGTCTTGTATCTGTGTTAGTGTTGGTGCTTCATATAGTTGTCTAGTGTGCACCAAAATTTTACCTGGCCAAGCACAATTTCTCGAATTAGGCGTGTCTCAATATCAGACATGCGTCAATGTCGGACAACGACACAACACATATGATACCAATAAATTATGTCATTGTCTTAAATTATTCCAGTATTAGCGCATCAGTGTCTATGTCATGTCTAGTGTTTGTGTGAGTGCTTCATTGTACATTAGTGTTCAGCTCATTACTCAAATATATTATATATTGTATTGCATTAGTGTTGCCATTAAATTATGCATAAAGTAAATACCAGTGTTGGTGAATCTAAAGTGGTCCATAATTAAGGGTAGACAAAGATAGAAGCATTATATTACGTACCGACAAGAAAGGTGGTCATATGAGAATCTTTATGTTGTTTTGGTCTTAAAAACTTCATTGCCTTTTTTCTGTCATTGTTGGCAAAGTGCTTTGTGAATATGGACTCCACTTCGTCCATTAGTCTAACAACCTTATGATGATATATAGTAACATATTATTAGAATACCATATAATATAACCCATTATGCACATTATTAATAATTTGTGAAACACCAAAATCAAAAGGTAATGAAAATGAATGTCATATATACCTTATCAGAACTAACGAAATGGGATCTCTTCACTTCTTTTAAATAACTTGCAGAAGCTTTTTGGCAAGACACCTGTTAATTTCATCACATGAAAATATATGATTTTTATTCATATTATTGGAAGTTTAGTATATATGTTCAAATTACTTGCAATGTTAGTAGAGATGCAGCTAACTTAATTAAATTAGTTATAGAACTAAATTAACAATGCTAAGCAAATGAGCCGAAGATAGTACATGCATATGTGTGATTACTGCTTAAAAAATATTTGTGATCATACAAGATTTCTTCCAAAAATTGTCTATGATGTAACATGTTAACTAGACATGTTATATGTACGTTGATATTTCAAGTGTGAGTTGAGTTCCACATCAGATGGAAAAGTAAATGTTGAACACTTTATAAGTGATATGACCCATAAACCTAATGCCTTAAGGTCTGATGTGATGATCCCAAACATTAAACTACTACGATATTTACAATATATAGTACTAATTAAGTAAAGAAGATCTGAAATAGTTTAGGCCTTACCTTATCGAATTTCTTTAGTATCTTCGTAAATGCTACCAAATTTAGTGAGCTGCCAAAGTCAAAGAATGACCAGAATTTGCTTAATCATCAAATAGTTGTATATAGTATAGTATGTGAATAAGGCATATAAAACACACCAAATGATGGTATTTTTAAAAGTTTTGAAGTATTTGTTAAAAAAAAAAAATTGGTGTACTTTGTCAAAATATTATTACTTTTGATAAAAAATATTCTTGTATAAATTTTATTTGAGTAAACCATAAAATCAGTCCCCAACTTTGTAAATAGATTATTAACTTTATAAATATTTCAAAAAGGTCCATAATTCTATCAAATATTACTCAGAATAGGCCTTTAGAGAATTATGAACTAAATTGAGAATAAATAGATAAACTCAGAGACCAAATTAATAGTAAGTCATAAAATATCGGAACTTGATTGAAAATAAGTGGTTAAATATAAAAACCTATTAACTTGACAATTTAATAAAGTCGGAAATTTTTTTAAATATTCATAAAATCAAGAACCTACAGATTCATTCAGAGACTAATTTAATTTAATGATTTACTAGAATTTGTTATATTTTAGAAACCTGTAAGTTTTGAGTAAGCCAAGGGCTCTGTAGAGTTCAACAAAAGCACTTCTAATCATTTTCTCAGCACATTGAATCTTTTTCTTGTGAATGAAATCTCCTGTTGGATTATTGACTAAATCCTCCCAAAGCATGCTAGTAATAGCTGTAATTGCTCTAGTTGCGTTTGTGCCTGGAACATCTATTCTCATTGCAATTTTTGGCTTTCCTTTCTTTGTTTTTGTCCTCATTGCTGAATTCACAAAGTTGACACCATTTTTCTCTAAACTTGCTATTACTTCATCTGTATGTGATATTTCTGAATTTGTTTCGTCTGATTCTCCATAACTTTCTGCACAAATAATTAGCTTATATGATTAAGTAACTCATTTGTTAATTACTTTTATATATAAATAGAAAAATTAGTAAAGGCTATGATCACTTTGTAGCTTATGAGAGATATATTCTCAATTAAAACAAGTCTATGACTTCTTATCCAAGAAAAGTCTCTTTTATAGGCTTTAAATGAAGAGATTTTACTTGTATTTTAAGGGTGAATCTAAATAGAATTTTTGAAAAATAGTTTGAAGGTGGACTCTTACTATTTTTAATAAAATATTATTATTATTATTATTATTATTATTATTATTATTATTATTATTATTATTAAACTCGTTTTTTTTTTTTACAAAAAATAGGCTCACCTTTGAACTCTTATGGTTGGTTCATATTTGACAAACCCAAAGGTTTAAGTTTATTTTTTTGAAATTTATATATTTATCCATATTTTTTTGTTTATTTTATATATGCAGGTTTTCCTTTTTTTTGTTGTTGTTGTTGTATCGGTTATTTTGCATACACTAATCATTCGAGTCTTGTAGGATCCAAATGAATCCATCAAAGATATATATTTTAAGTTAATGTGCACTAAATGTTTGTGGGCACATTAATTGGTTTAACAAGTTGTGAAAGTCAATCTAACCCCATTTACTTAAATAAAATGTTTGCAATTGTCATTAAACTTTCAATTGTCTTGAATTTATTTGTTTGAAACTTTTAATTTACAGCTTGTCTTGAATTTTTTTTTTTTAACTTTTGCAATTGTCATTAAACTTTCATCTATGGCCATTTTTTTTTTGGTACATTTCATCTATGGCCATTTTACTATTATCATATTAAACTTCCATCCATAATTTTTTTTTTAAAAAAAATCAAATATTAAAAGTTACTACCTATCTTAAGAAAATCATATAAAGAAAGCTGACCTGAGTAATTAGAATCCCGTGGTGGTGAACGAGGAAAAATCTCAGGATTATTATTTGTCTTTGACGAGGGATGATTTTTTCGACGCCGGTCATTAATAATTTGCTTTAGGTCTTGCAAAATTTGAAGCTGCTTGTTCAAGGCTTCTCCTCTCTCAATGAATTCAATCTCTTGTTTAATGTAAAATTGGTTCACTTTGTTTAGCTCTTCATCAAGCATCACAAAAAACACACGAACCTATCAACAGTCACAATGACCAAATCAAGCACAAAAAAAAAGTGCAATTAAATATATATATTTCACATATTTATTGATTTATTTAAGTCCAAAAATGTATAGTATATTATTAGAATTAAGCTATGAATTTTATACCTCATCTTCTTCTGAAAATAATTGAACAAGCTCTGTTTCGTATAATTCTTCACCACTGCCATTTTTGGTTTTCTTCCTGACCTGCACGCATCAGAAAAATGTTCATATTATTTATATTATTGTGTGTGTTTTTAACTTTATATTATCTTTTTATTTGCTTATTATAGAATTAAATATGTACACTGTTTAACAAACGCCACAACATGTTTTAATTTGCTTGGTTTCGTGAGAGATTGAGAAACTTGAAAAAAAGAATGCAAAAAAGGCTTTTATCACTAAAAAAGGGAGGCCACTATAAACTCACTTTAATTAGAATCCTTAACCCCCACATTATAAATCATGTTTGTATTAATTAGGGGACACTAACACACTTTCTATAATCTTGTGGCAACCATATCAATCAGAATTAATTAGTGTTAGGACTTAAGATCAATTCTCATCTGAGGTTGAGAATTATGTCTCACTCAACCAAAATTTAATATAGGATTATTGCTATCGAGACACATTTTAGATGTTCAGTCTTGGGTATAAGGGGTTGGATATGTTAACAGTCTCATACTTAATAAGATAATACAGATAATACTGCTATCGGGCCACTTGAATCACACCTTATAAATGTCCGGTCATAGGCATGAGAGTTGAATATCAAGAATTAAACATGTTTATAATTGACACAATTTTCATCTTATAAGTTAATTTTATTAAGATACAGTAAAACACAACCCAAATTTAAAGAATTTTTATTGTGGTTACTAGTATTTATTTTTGCAATCCAAATTACCTACACATATGATTGCTTATTCTAATAAATAAACAAATGGCAAAATTACACTACATGTCCTTTATCTTATTTTTTTGTAACATTTTGGTCCTTTATATTTTTTTTGTAACAATTTGGTCCTTTATCTTTTTTTTTTTGTAACATTTTGGTCCTTATCTTATTTATTTATAAAAAATAAAGGACCAAATGTTACAAATAAAAAAAGATAAATGACCAAACTGTTACAAAAAAAGGACTAAAGTGTTACAAATAAAAAAAATAAAGGACTAAAGTGTTACAAATAAAAGATAAAGGACCAAAGTGTTACAAAAAAAAATAAAGGACCAAAGTGTTACAAAAAAATAAGATAAAGGACCCGTAATGTAATTTTGCCTAAACAAATCTACTATAACCATTAACCATACTAATATAATTGGTGTATATTAAACACTAATATTGAAAAATTTGGCAACACGATTCTCTAAAAAAAGAAATTCAGATTCAACTCCGGCAAAAAAAAATCAGATAATTCACTATCAACTCAAAGATAGCATGCCACAAAACCCTAAATCGTAAAGATACTTTGAAACATCTAGTAGGAGTCAAATATTTCACCAGGTGACAAAAAATTAAGGGTATATTTGTTTAAGATATTAAAGTTAGAATCTACCAAAAAAAAAAAAAAAGTAATGGGGGGAGTGGGGAGTTAGACACACGCAATAACCGCACCAAGCTTGCATTCATCTTGTGTGTAACATTTTGCTTGCTTGCAACAAGTTTTGAACATACAAGAAATTAATTAATCACAAGTTAACAACATATGCCAAAAATAAAAACATTATATGTACCTTAATGATGTTGGTGTTATCATCATGGTCTGAACTAGGTGAGAGTTTTTGAGAGATTTTCTTGACAATAAAGCAAAGAGAATCCATAATAGATTCTCCATCAACATGATGGTGATTTTGCTTTGGAATTTTTGAGACCTTAATTCTCTTTATTTGTTTCTTCAATTGCCAATAGTTCAAAAATGCTTCCTTCCATTCTGGTATCAATTGTGCTTCTAGCTCCTTTGAGAATTTCACCATTGTTTTTTTCTTTCTATAAAGGAATTAAGTAGTTGTATATATATAAAAGAAAAGTGAGAGAATGTGGTTATTTGAAGTTAACTTGAAGTGGGTGCAGTGAGAGAATCTGATTGAGATCTTTTATATATAGATAGATGGAGAAAAAGAGCCGTGTGGAGAACATTAATTAATTTAATTAAAAGATTTGTTATTTTTTTTTTTGTCTTAACATTAATTAATCTTTTGTTTAGAGAAAGTAACTTGGAGATGAGAATTTTAGTCAGAATTTTAATTTAATTAAACTTTTTTTTCTGAAAGATTCCTTAATAACTGAATTTTATTATTCAATTGAGTTAAATCATTTAGTTAGTTTAGGAGGTTAATTATGAAAAGGAAAATGTTAATCTGTATAGTATATTGAGATTTTTATTTTATTTTTTATAATCAGTATATTGAGATTTTGAAAAAGCAAAATTGATAAAATTTTATTTTAAAAAATAATTTGACTTTTTTTTGTTAAATAGCATAGTGTCTAAAGTCACACATTTAAATATGAAAAAATGTGGGAGTTCCAACCCCGACCACTTCAATTATTTTATATATATATAAACTTGTAAAAAAATAAAAGAATTTTATAAAAAAGAACTTATATAGAGATGTATTGAATTATGACTTGTAGATAAAGACTTTTATAAAATTAAAATAAATCTTCTCATATTGAGTTAAGATAATCAAAATTTTGTTTTATGACAATAAAATTTACTGTTGTTCGATTGAAATTTCTCAAGATTTATAAAATTAAAAAAATAATTAATAAATTGAATAATTGTCTCCTCTTCGATTTCACAACTGTTACATAAAGGGGAAATGCCAGCAACCCCATTTACTCCTACGATAATTGGTGAGAAGTCGCTCATGGACAACCATCCAAATGAAAGTTTGAATTAGATGAGGCATATCCAAGACCACAAAGCCTTCCACTCTCCATAAAATTATTTTCTTTTTATTGATATTGTGTTTTTTTTTTTTTTTGTCAAACTTTATTGAGTCATTTGAAATCTTAAAAATTTATAAATTAATTTAAAATTAATTAAAAAATCAATTATAAATCCATAAAATTTTGTATTAAAAATCCTGATTGTAAAAGAAAAACCTTTTAAAATCTGATAAAGTCAATATAATGTGAGATGGTCTAGACAAAAATTTATAAGCAAGAGGTAATTCACACCTTGCAAGTCAGTTCTGTAAGTTGAGTTAGACCTAATTACTAATTCTAAGATATACTCCCTCCGCGGTCCTATATAAGAGAAAGTTTAGTTTTTAGATTCATTAAAAATTTAATCTATCTAGACCATATTATAGATCAGATACATTAAATTCTTAATAAATCTAAAAAATAAATTTTCTCTTATATATAGGACAGGAGGGAGTAATTCCAAAAAATCTTTTAAAATCCTTCAAGTTCTTTTCTTCTTCAAAATAATTTTTCAAAATCTCAATCTAATCCACCCTTAATTTAGAAAATATAAACATTATAGTATTTTAATCAACAAATTATGTAAAATGGTAGCCTTTACAAAAAGGTATTTATCTTTTACATTATATACAATTTATCTTTGATTCTTGATTAAGCAGTCTTAGTGCTTCCACCCTCCTGATCAAGCATGAGTTGTCTGATTAATCAAACATCCCAGATCATCTCCCTGTTTTTTTTGTTTGTTGCTGTGCTGGGCCTTCTTGTGGGTTGAGCCTGTATTCTTTCATGCTGCATGCACCTCTCCTCCTTACGTTATGCACCCTTGTGATGTTATTTGTTTTTTTATTTATTTATTATCTAATTTATTTAATTTGTTTAATTTAAACCAAAAAATCAAAAAAATGATAACAACCTACATAACAATTTGTAATTAAATAATTTGGATTTAAAATGGGACCGACGGGTTTACATCCGCTAAATCCTCGAATGACCGAATGTTGGCCGTGCGCTTTGCTTACCGGTTGTTTGTCTTCCGCAAATAAAATTGGATTAAAAAGGGGACGATGGGTTTACATCCGCTCATCCCTCGCTCATCCCTCGAATAATCGAACGATAAAGCTAGACAAACTAATATTAATCCAATTTGGTATTTTCGGAATCTCATCATATATTATACACTGAAACCATTAGTATTGTTAAATGGTTTTATATAAATACTAAGGTGAGAGAAACATATATATATATATATATATATATATATATATATATATATATATATATATATATATATATATATATATATATACTATTTATGAAATATTATTCTGAAAACCATTATGCTGGTTAAATGGTTTCAGAAAGTTAAACAGTGAAACCATTTGTATTGTAAAATGGTTTTATGTGTTTACTGAAACCAATATTGTGTTTTTATGATTTTAAAAATCCTGGAAACCATTATGCTGGTTAAAATGGTTTTAGATATATAGTTATACACTGAAACCATTTGTATTGTAAAATAGTTTTACACTAAATGGTTTAATGATTTTAAATACTGATTATTACTGAAACCATAAGTATGGTTTAATGGTTTTGATAGTTTTCTATTTGAAACCAAAATAATTGTTTAATGGTTTTGTGATAAAACAAAAAACCAATGGTTTCATCTAATGACTTATGTTAATTGTAATAAATTAAACCATAATTACAGTACATGTTTTAGTATGTAATTTTAAATTAAAATATGACTATATAATCATCCAACACAATTAATTGAAAATAGATTCTTATAATATGTATTTCAAAGGAACAAATGTTATTATTTAATTGGAAAAAAGGGGCGCATTGAAATTTGGGGGATACGCTAGAAATCTGGAGGAGGAAAAAAAACTGGGGGGTGCACTAGAAATCTTGGGGGCTCGTAAGAAATCTAGGGGAGAAAAAGAAAAAAAAATTGGGGGGTGCGCTAAGCAAATGGGGGCGCGCAAGTAAATGGGGGGCGCACAAGTAATGGGGTCGCGCAGAGTAAATGGGGTAGCATATGAGGGTGCGTGGAGTAAATGGGGGGTGCGTTGAGTAATTTTCATTGTTTATGCATGGTGCATAAGGAAGAAACTTATGCACCATAACCACACCCGACATTATTGGAGTGGCCGGAATTCGAACCCCGGATTCCACGTTTGTCCACATTTAAAATGTATGAGTCCAATCACTGGACTACTTGAAAAAAAAAAAACGGTTTTGTAAAATAAAATGGTATCAACCAAAAAAAGAAAAAGAAAAATGGTAATTAGTGTTTTAAGGAGACTAGCCTAGTTTTTTTTAGGTGTAGAAGCTCTTTTAATTATAAAGCTAGAAATAATAGTTTTTTAATTAAAGTTAAAATTGTTTGGTAAATCTTAATTTTTTTATAAAAAAAAAATAATAATAAAAGTTGTTGTTTTTTTATTATAATAGGGTTAAAAGATATATTTGATAATATATTAGAATTTTTCCTAAAATATAGAAACTATTTTTTTTCAGTATAGCTTTTAGAAATTGTTGTTTGACCTAGCTTCTTACTTTTAAGTAAAAAGAAGAGGAAAAAAAAACTAGGCCAAACGGACCCTAATATAGTAAAATAATCTTTGCGACTTATATAATTTATTATCTCAAAATATGACAATTTTTTTTTTTCAATATAAAACTTATCTCTTTTGGCTTCTTTAACTAGTACAGCATAACCATTAAAATAAAAGAAACTTAAATAAATCAAACTGTTAAAATTTACTTTTGTACTTGGTTAATTACAAGAATATTTTACTATTAAACACTAGCGACCTATTTGGATTGACTTATTTTTTAGCTTATGTGAAACAGTTTATGCAAATAAATAAGTTTTTATGTATTACTCCGTATTATAAGTTTTTTAAGGTAGTTTATGAGAAAACAGCTCATAAAGATACAATTTTTGTCGGTGAAAATTGATAAATAACACTAAAGTTTATTTATTTGCATAAGCTATTTTCTTAAGCTAAAAAATAAGTCATATCCAAGCGGGCCCTTGGTTTGGTTTAGTGTTGAGGGTTTAAGTAATAGTATACACATATAATCTTCTAAGTTAAATTTTGATCGACTCCAATTTAACAAAAATAAAATGGACTTGCTAACATGTGCCTTCCCTAAAATCAGATTTTAAGGAACTTAAAAATAAAAGTTTTGTATTGAAAAGACAAGATTTTGACTTTGAAAAAGTTGAATCGACAACTTTTACGACTAATTTTCTATATTAAGTATATTAACATGTGTCCTTAGTTGTAGAATTGAGAGTTTGATCTAATTCATCCCTACAAAACTCACTTGCATGGTGATGATTGTCTCTACTTTATAAACACATATTCATGCCATTTTGCAACCGATGTGAGACTTCTTAACACACGGCCTATATGTGTTCATAAAGTGGAGGCAATCCACTACATATGCCAGTTTTGTAGGGTTGAGTTAGACCCAACTACTCAATTCTAAGATAGTATCAAAACATCTCTAAGATCCATTGGAGTACCCGATATCAGAGTCACCCACCATTTATATCCACACACTAAGCCCATAGTGTTGGGAGAGAGAATGTGTATTAAGAAGTCCCACATCGAATATGAGATAGTTTGGACAAACATTTATAAGTAAGAGACAATTCAGACCTTAAAAGTAGGTTTTATAGGATTGAGTTAGACTTAATACCCAATTCTAAGATGGTAATAAAGTCTCTTCACGATCCGTTGGGACGCTTGCTATTGGATTTATGATCGAGTCACCCACCATTTATATCCACGTACCAAGCCCAACAATGTTGAACATGTGGAGTGTATTAAGAAGTTCCATATCGATTATGAAATGAAATGAATATATGTTTATAAAGTAGACACAATCTTCACCATACAAATCGATTTAATAGGAATGTATTAGACTCAACGTCTAATTTTAAGACACAGGCATATGTTAGCTTTCTTCATAAATAAAAAACAAAATACATTAACATTTTACTATTAGAATTCTAAAACATTTTCTCAATTTTTTTGTTACTTTCGATATAGCAGTAATTACTTAACATGATACTTGTTCAAAAATTACTTAACATGATATATATATATATATATATATATATATATATATATATATATATATATATATATATATATATATATATATATATATATATATATATATATATATATATAATTAAAGGAAGTGCCAAAGGTAAAATTGGTCGTTTGCATGTATAGCCGCAGCAGCAGCATGTGTCGTGCAATTCAGACTACAAAATGCGTCGTGCCTTAAGCATTTTCCTTTAGAAAAAAATATTTTATTTTTATAATCAAAATCATTCGGAATTTAAAAATAGTAATAAGGTACATTTAACCAAGTAATTGATACCTACCATTTTCCTTTAGAAAAAAATATTTTATTTTTATAATCAATATCATTCGGTACAAATTTAAAAATAGTAATAAGGTAGTAACATTTAACCAAGTAATTGAGACCTACCACTCTATTGTGACAAGTGTGAGTTAAGTCTAACATTGCTTAAAAATGTGAAGATTGAATACTTAATAAGTGAGAGGATCGATAAACCTAACACCTAGGTTTTTGATTAAAGTGTGGTGTCTAACAAACTTGTATTGTTGTTCTTAAGCCCAATATGGATGATCCCACAGGCTGTCCCTTCGTGACCCAGCAGTGGTATCAGAGTCGATGGCTCGACGTAGGGTTTGACTGACTCATTGTATCGAAAGTCTTCTTGACAAATGTTTGTTAGGCGACGTGTCCCGTTGAACAATGAAAACGGCGGTGCAAGTGTAGTGTGGCCAAAAAAGCTTCCGTTTTTTTAAGGGGAGCATAAAAAATTGAAGGACTCAAACTTGAGGAGGAGATTGTTGTAGCAAGTGTGAGTTAAGTCCCACATTTCTTAGAAAAGTGGAGGTTGAACTTTTTATAAGTGAGAGGACCCATATACCTAACACCTTGAGGTTTTGGGTTAAAGTGCGGTGTCCAACTCACTTCTAGTGTTGTTCTTAACCCCAATGTGGATTATCCCCCTGGCTTCCCCCTCGTTGTGACCGAACACACCCTATGGTCTCGGGTTGACAACAACAGTCCATGAGTACCAAGCCAAACATCCTCCTTGGCCATACTTCCAGCAGTATTCTCAGTTGGGCGATCTTGAAGCCCATTTTCAGAGACAGAGTGATAGGGTAGATACTCATCATAACCATGTCAGAGGTGTTTGGGTGCACCAGCCGACTGCCTATCATGTTTAGGAAACCTAGCGAGCACAACAACAAGAACTAACCCTATGTTCTTCAGACCTGGTGGATCTTCATCCCAAGGTGGGTAGTAATTCTGAAGCATTCATGTTGTTTCGCTTCCTATCGATTTTATTTAATTTTTATGTATTGAATGTCATTTCTTGACAACCTCTTATGTTAATCAATTAATCGTTTGTTTATTATTAAATCTCATGTTTTTATGCCTCTACAAGTTTTCAGTTTGGTAACAGCTATAGAATTAAATGATCTAAATTTTGCAAGCCTTTACACAAAGACAACACTAAAGTGTGATTGCTCATGAAAACGCGAAGGTTCGAGAGACAGGCAGACGCGTAGGAAAGACATTGTTTTGCAAGGTAAAATGATTCAACTTTCAAATACCGTAGTCAGTGAGGATTTGGACCAAATATTTCCACGGTATTACCTTTTCTTTTCTATATCTGATGAGAGTAACCATGTACTTGTTTATTTTCTAGAACTTGCATTTATTCTCTGCTAGCTGATTGGTTTAAACTTTAATTCACATTGAGGCAATTTTTATTGGTACTTTGAGCCTTTTCATGCCACCCTGTAATGTTTATCCTTTTTGAACCATAAAATTTATCCTTTTTTCTGTGACAAACGACATTCTAAGGCTATATACCTGAGAAATAAATATGTTGAGTATCAATGTTATTTTTCATCTGATTTAAAATACACGATCATTTATTAAATTTATAAAATCAATTTTATTTCATATTTTCTTAATCAATAATAGTCGACCAATATTTACCAATCATTAGTTAGTTCAGTGATGATTGACGCTAAACTTGGTAGACAGGACCACAATTTGATCCCCCACAACTGCGACCGGAAGGGGGTTGGAACCACTTGATGTCATAACTGAAATAGTCGATCAATTTTTTTTATATACAGTAATCAATCAATTTATTTAATCTTTGTTGAGAGAATATTAATCCATACAATATAAGAAAGTTGTATGTTGGAAGATCAAAATTGCCCTCAATTCATTTGGTGACATGTGTCCAAAGTAAGGGTATTTGGTGTACAAATTTTTTGTAATGGAACTAAAAGTACACACTATTTGGTAAACAAACCAAGTCATCTAAGCCATTTTGCATTTTGTGAGTGGAAAGGAAAGATAAAAGTTGAGTTTGGACCAAGCCATTAAGACAAATTCATGACAATGACACTCCGGTTACAAAGGGAAATCATATGAGTTGGCACATGTGACTTTGTCACATCATGTACTTTGAAATCACATATTTCTCACTCTTTGCAAACTTTTCATTCAAATTCAAACTAATAAAAAAAATTATTTTACACGGGATAAATTTTAACTGATATATAAATATTAACTATCATATATGGGACAAATTATCACTGACAAAATTTCAAAATAATTATTATATGTGAGACACGTTCTAACTAATAAATTTTTTTAAAAAAACTATTTCTCACGGGATAAATTCTAACTGATAGATAAAATTTAACTATCATATATGAGACAAATTATCACTGATAAAAAATTCACAATAATTATCATATGTGAGACAAGTTTTAACTAACAAAAATTAAAAAAAAAACTATTTTACACGTGATAAATTCTAATTGATATATAAATATATTCTATGTAATTGTTTCTTTCAATTTAAATATTTATAATTGCAACCAATTTTAATTACTAAACTATAAGTTAAAAAAATATTGTCGTAATATTACGACCCATGCAATAGCACATATAAAATTTTATCAAGTAATTTTTTCAATATATTTAAATGCTTAATACGATCGATTGTTTCGTTGACCTTACTTAGACTAACCTTATGGGAACAACCTTAATTAAAATATGAAGAAAAGTTAAAATGATCATAAAATTTATATAGTGCATAATATAATTTTGGGGCAAATATTTACCCATGTGACATATAACATCAATTAAGCCAAACAAAACCAAAACCACTAGTAATAGTATAGTAGTGGCTCTCCACGTGTAAAGATTCCTTGGCAAATTGTATACACCATTCAGCAAAAATTGCATCTAGGAAAATTGATCCAAGTAGTTGTTTCCTACAGTGGCAAAGAGAAAAGTGAAATTGTTTTAGTTAGTGGGATTATAATCGTGGAGGCAATTAGTCCAACTGTACTTATAATTTTGAGTGTGGATGACGTTGGAAGACTACAAAATTATGTTGCTTCCACTAAGACATTATAGCTCAAATTCAAATAATATTACTTTTCCTCTTCAAGTTAATGGGATTTTGTAAGGGTGACTTTTGGTGAATGCCAAATTTAAAGACCAAAAGTTGGACCTAAAATATTGCAACATGGGGGAATTTATTATAATGAACTTTAAATTTATTAAGAACTAATGTACAACTAAGATCTACTACAGTATGAAATTATCAAAATCTGGATTGTGTAAATAAGAATCGTTGGATCGCATATAGACAGCCGAGATTCACTATTGCGGTAAATTGTGTGTATTTGCAATGACAACAAGACATTTTTAAAACATCTTTACAACTTATACCTTTGGAATATTATGAGACTAATTTTCGAAACAAAAGTTGGACTTCAAAATCTTCTAAATAACCGACTAAAGAAATGAAACTCAAGTATTTTTTTTAAAGAGAATCATATTGCCAACTCTATTAACATTATTTTGATATCGGTAAGTATAAGTAAAACTTTGATTCCTTAATGGACTATATGTGAAGTCCTTACTAGCGGCCTTCTCATAGAGGTGGGAATAGGTTAGTTCGGCCTATAGGGATCTATGGTCTAGTCTACATAGGCTAAGGTTAGGTCAACATATTTCTTTAAATAGAGCATGTCATTGCTTTTTTATAAGCCTATTTAGTTAAATAGGTCAGACCACAGGTCACTAAAAATGTCTTTTAGCATACTAGGTCGGCCTATTTAAATAAATATAAATAATATATTTACTGCTATTATTATTTATATATTAAAATTTATACTTTGATTAAATTATAAATTATTAACTTTAGTAGTTTAAGTTTATTAATCTACCTTCTTTCAAAAAAAGTTTATTAGTTTACATTAGTTTTTTTTTTTACAGATTAATCTATATTAGTTTTTCACATATATAAATGTATTATTATAAACTAGAATTGAAATATGATGACATTTGTCAAATTCACTAAAATATCATGTTAATTATCAAAAAGACATTAGTTTATTAGTTCATAAGTATATTTAAAAATAAATATAATTATTTAGTTAAATATGTTCATCTTAAATAGACTTTTAAATAGGTTATAGGTCACGTTATATATGTTTTTAAAAGGTCAGACTTAGACCTAAAAGATAAATCTATGATAAGCTACAAGTCAGACTCAAGTCTTCGATTTTATGATAAATCAGATTAAGATTTGACAAAGCTTAACTCAACCTAACCTATTCTGACCTCTATGTGCCTTCTTCTTTCCATATTGGTTGCCATCATATTTATTATAGATTGAAAATGTGTTATTTTTGCCTAAATAATTAAGTATTTTAGCTAAAATAAACTTTCTCTATTTTTAAACCAAACCGTGATTCCACCAACAATTAATTATCCATTCACGTGTAATATATTCCTTCATGTGGTGCTCCACTTTCAACTGCATTCACAATTTAGGAAACTAGTCGACTGATTTTTTTGGCTTTTGCGAGACTTTATATAGTTCTCATATATATTATGGATAATTAATTAGAACAAAGAAGCTATAATTTCTTGACTTTGAAGAATTGGTTTTTTTTACTTTATCTCTAACTGTATTGAGTGTTTCTTGTACTTAATTAGTTATTCCTTTATTTTTCAATAAAATCATTTTACTTATAAAATAACTTCCAATTGCATTTTCAACCAATTCATTCCTTCTTGATTCTTTCCCTATATTGGCATTGTACAATTTATCATGCTACTTTTTGCTTGGATTTATATCTAATTGCATGGGAATACCTGCGAATTATTTTTCCGCAGAAAATTCAATAGAAAATAAATAGATTTCTTGTAGTGTTAGGAGTCCATTTTAGTATGAGTAAACTATCAAATACCCCCTGAAATTTTAAAATTCGTCAAATACCCCATGAAATTTGAAAATAGGCAAATGCCCCCCTGAAATTTTGAAAAACCAATCAAATTGCCCCCTGGCGTGGACTCTGAATGGTAGTGTCAGGGGGCAATTTGATTGACTTTTTAAAATTTCATGGAAGTATTTGCCTATTTCCAAATTTCAGGGGGGTATGTGACGAAGTTTAAAATTTCAGGGGGTATTTAACAGTTTACTCATTTTAATATCCTATAAGTTAAGTTAATTTTATTCCTGCTACTAACTTCTTTGGTACACCTATATAGCTTTGGATTCCTGCTGTAAAATGTTGTAATAGATAAGAGTCGTTCGATTAGAATTGTGTGACTGAAATCATTTCTAGTACTCTCTCCGGTCCTTTTTATAAGGAACACTTTGAAAAAATCACACAGACCAAGGCAACACATTTAACATAGTTATTTTCATTTAATACTCTTACAAATTTAAATTTATTCCATTTATACCCTTAATTAATTACTCTTTAACTTACTTATTTTTAAATTCTCTCTCATAATAAATAAGGGCATAAGTGAAATTGAACATTTAAAACATTTGAAAATTGGTCAAAGTTTCTTATAAAAAGGACCAAATTTTTTTTCCAAAGTGTTCCTTATAAAAAGGACCGGAGGGGGTATATATTCTTTCCGTCCCGAAACTTTGGTCCTTTTAGAATTTTAATTATTTTAAGAAACCAAGAAACGATTACACGTTTTTTTTTCTTTCATTTATACCCTTATAAAATGAATCTTTTTGCTAAATACTAGTAAATTATTAAGTCAAATGTATATTTACTAGGTTTTATTAATGAACACACGCAACATAATGGCATTGGGCATATGGCAAGGCACTTAAGAGATAATATGCCGTGTAGCTATTGCAAAAGTAAGGGAGCAGACACTTTTTGCATAGTTTTTCATAGTTAATGCAAGTGTATTACATAAAATAAAAATGAGGGGAAAATCGGTGTATATAGATTAAAGTTAATCTTTGTGCCCAAGTTAAAAAGGACTAAAGTTCCGGGACGGAGAGAGTAATTTTGTAAATGAATTAATTTGATTCGTTCGATCTAATAATCAACGACTAAGATGCAAACAATGTGAAACTGTATGTTTTTGCATTGCAATAAATCCTGATCCTATAGCTTTACCACACAAATGTTAGGATAAATCAATAATATTTGGCTCCTTATATAAAATCTACACTTGAGAGAATCCAATATCAATAACGATAACTGAACACAAAAGGCCAATACGAACACTGTATATATACCAATACGATTTGAATGTCTTTATAAAATAATAATTAATAATTAATAATAATATCTCTTTTCATAGCATTTTTTTAAAAAAATAATTAAAAAAGAGTAGTTGCCAAGCAAAAACTAATAATCCTCAAATTAAGGAGCATGCATTGTTGGAACAAAATTGGTTCTAAAACCCCAAGTATAATCTATAAGTGTTGATAATAACAATAAGTATTAAATGCGCAATTGGTAATACTAATATTTACTTTAAATGCGCAGGATCTTATAAACAAATTCTGATTACTTTTAAGTTCTTAAGGAAAGAAATAAGTTCTGAAAGGTTTCAGAAGCAAAGGTGAACCAAGAGGCTCCTGACCCTTCAAAAGACTCAGAAGCAAGCGTCTATCAGAGGCAAGCGCGCATCAGAGGCATCTGTCCTTCAGAAGCAAGAAGCCATCAGAAGCTGATCAGCACATAATGTGTTGATAAGTAACTATCATGCCAGATCTTATCAAAGAACGTTGAGATTAAGTTAAAAGGATCTTTCTCTGTTTGGACATAAGGAAAATAAAAGGATAATCAAGCTTATCAACCCCATTCTTAGTTTGGAGGAGCGTTGGAGTCAAACCGTCAATATTTCTCTGTTTGGTGTGTACATCTTCTCAAGGAACAAAGTAGTGAAAACTCATTACCACTTTTGAGCATTGGTTATAAGTCTCTTGCTAGGTGTTTGAGCATTGTGTAGAAGTCTCTTGCTGTGTGTTTGAGCATTTGTAATCTTGTGTGATTATAGTGGAAAATCTCTTGGAAGTGCAAGGGTACTGAAGTACTCTCGGTTTGTAAGGGAAACCAGTATAAATTGCTGGTGTCTATCTTCTCTCCCTTGATCTCTTTATCTTTGATATTGTGTTGCTTAATCCGCTGCATACAAGAACTAAGCTTTAATTTGAAAAAAATTTAGTTTGTCTTAAAACACAATTCAACCGCCTTCTTGTGTTTTCACCTTCATGCATAACTACTATTACATTATTGATAAGTGTTTATACTCACCCTAGGTTTGAGCCTTTCAATTAAGTTTTATTACTAACTAATTATTTCAAAAGTTTATACTACTATTAAGTAAGTATATATATATATATATATATATATATATATATATATATATATATATATATATATATATATATATATATATATATATATATATATATATAATTCATACATCTCTATATATTCTCTACAATAAATTAAAATGGCATTGTCCTTTCATATATATCTTAGTGCTCACTTTTCAACAATGGAGCAAAGATCATTGTCAATCTATATATGGCAACAAGAAGCCATTCCAATAGGTTACATAATTTCCAAATATTTTTGTAGTGCATTCTATAGTAAGCCACTAATTCTCCCTTCCCTCTTTTTCTTCTCATATGTTTTCTAATTTCTATTAATTTACTATTAAATTATGTTCCTTATGGTGAAGGACAAGACACTTGGTGAGTGATCAACTGTCTGGAATGGCATTCAGTGGCCAACATTTAACATCAAAATCTCATGCACTGTTCTACTAGAATAATTTTTTTATTTCTTAAAAATGAAAAATAAATTAAGCATGTATCTTCTTCATAAACTGGCAACATTGCATATATTATAGTAATGCAAGATGATGTAGATTCCTATGTATATACAGCAACTTGATTCATGAGGATTAGACCTAGCTATAAGTATGTATATTCATTTGCAGTTCTAAAGTTCTAACATTGTGACAACACTGAATTTTGATAAGATATCCCAAATCCATATTTTACCTTAATTAGGGACTTAATAATAGCATGCTTAGTGGTGGTGGCTTATTTTATTTCCAATTAGGCGGCTGCTTCATTTTTAAAAGAAAATTAATCATCATGCATGTTTTAAAAGGCTAGTTATTACTTATTATTTTAATATTTTTGAGAAAAATCACACACCCGAAATTGAATATATGATTATATTTCGAGGAAAGTTAAGTTATTTTCGAGTGTAATTATGGAGATTAATCATTCAAGCTATGTGAAATCTAAATTTGTGGCAAACTTTTTAGGAGTTTTAACACATTCTTAAATTTAGGTTTGAATCCCACCAGAACCTTGATTAAATTAAAAATGGTTTGAATCCAATCAGGACCTTTATTTAATTAAAAGAGATATATATCATCTCATCTGAACACTCTTGCGACCGAGAACACATAAAAACACATCGACACAAAGAAAATACTAAAATACACAAAAATTCATTTGTGTGGTCTGTGGCTCTCCCATTAAAAATGTTGTCTAGTTAAATCTGAATCATTTATTTTTGTTTTTTTTTTATTTTTTTTTGTGTGCTAGAAGACAAAGTAATAATAAAAATACGTTGGATAGTGTAGATTGACGCTCTAGAATCTCACGGAAGAGGGTCCTCGCCCAAAATGTTCAGTATGTCGATCAAAATAAGATTATAAATTTTGTAGAAACTTAAAAGTTTATGCCAAAATGCATATTGATCACATCATGTCACAATCCAAATATACTTCACTCAAACGTTACAAAGAATACTTCACATCATGGTCATATGAATCAGTGCACAAAGAAGTGGCGACAATGGAAAGTTATCTTTCTTAGTCCAAACTCAAAATAACAAAATGATTTTATTTTATTAACGCGTACAGCTTAAATTTTAAGCCACAAAAACATGAAAAATGTTGAATTCACTGAATTATCTTTTATTTTTAACTAGAAGTTAGGCGGCATGCTTTTTTTCAAAAAGCAATGTTAGTTGTTGTCTTGGCTGCATTATCTTTTGGTTAGTAGCACAAGGTCAAAAACAAAGCTAAATCTTTTAGATTAATCTATTATTGACTATTAAAGTGGATGAATCCAGATTGGTTTATAAGCTTGATTTTTTAGGTGACACTTTTTTTTTTTAAATATGAGACTAAGCTTTATTTTTTAGGTGTGACATTTTTTAAATATGAGATTGCTAATATTACTTTTAAGAATTCCCGTGTTTATAAACAGAGCGATACTTATCTTATAAGTTGGTTTTGCGGGGTTAAGTTAGACCAAACTTTCAATTTTATGATGGTGATTGTAAGTTAGACCGAACTTCTCCACGATCCATTATTGGACCGTCATGAATGTGTGTTTATAAGTGAGAGCAATCATCACCTTACAAAATCGGCTTGTAAGGTGAGGATTGTCCTCACTTATAAACACGCAATTTCTTAACACTCATAGAATTAGAAGTTCAGTCTAGCTCAACTCTACAAAACCGACTTTGTAAGATGGTAATTGCACTCACTTATAAATACGAGAGTTCTTAACAATTACAAGCCGTCGTTTAAGAGCCAGCCGATGTCCTCAATGACTTTTATTTCAAGACATTTTACTTGCGGACATTGCATTCAACTTTATTTGATAAAAATTACAGTCATCATCAAAGGTGATGATCATTCTAG
The DNA here is from genome assembly GCF_020283565.1 of Trifolium pratense. NCBI lineage: Eukaryota > Viridiplantae > Streptophyta > Magnoliopsida > Fabales > Fabaceae > Trifolium > Trifolium pratense. The sequence continues at coordinate 17,557,420 of NC_060059.1, forward strand.
ATGATCAACATACAAATAAAATAAGTTTATTATTATTTATAAGTTTATTAAGATATTTTATGAAATAATAGTTTATAAAAATATAATTTTTACCAGTGAAAATTTATAAACTAACATAAAACGAGATAGTGCTATTTATAAAAAGTCACAATTTTATATCATGATTCTAAATGAAAAAGACATTCAGTATTTCACCTTGCATAGCATTCCTCGTCCGGAATTCAAGTGTGCAAGCTATTTTCTTACTTTTGGTCAAATGATTCCAATCGTTTATCATGGAGACACCAATGAACTAAAACAGGATTCATGATCATGCCAATTCAATGTATTTCTCTCAAAATTAACCTTTTTTGTCCACGTTATATTTCTTTTCCTTTGGCCTTTTACAAACTCACCACCAATATAATGCTTTTGTACACCTATTAATAATAACCGTTTATCTAAAATACAATATAATGCTTCTTTTTTTTCTAAAATAATTAACTAATGCTGAAATATTTGGAAGGTTTAAATTGTTTTTCATGAATAATGTTTAAATATACTATGTTTTTGCTTTTAATTCATGTAAAAAAAAAATTGTTTTTAATCCTTGCAAATATTATTTTTATCTCTAATGTTTTGCTTTTGTCTTTGTAAAATAGTTCATATTAAAATTGGTTTGTGTAATGTCTATTTTAGTTCTTATTTTAAATGACTGACATCAAATATTATTCTGCGTATTACGTACATAAATAAATTTTAATACGAATAAATTTTACAGGGACTAAAACAAAGTAGTAAGGATAAAAAATAAAAGTGGGATATGTGCATCTCTAAAAACAGAACAAAAAAGAATTTACAAGAACTATATATAAAAAAAAGAATTTAAAGAAAATGATATATATACTTATATGAAGAAAAAAAAATCATATTTAAAGCTAGTTGAAATTTGTAGACATATTTTGGTGCCCAAGCGTTAGGTTACCACTGGATTTCATAAGGCAGATTTCATGCAGATTATAAAAATATAGAAGAAACGCTTATAATTTTTTTTTTTTTGAAGGAAAGAAATACTTATTTATAGTTAACAACTTTTATATTTGTCCTATTGAAAAGAGTGTGAGCCTTGTACCACAAAGAGAGATAGAGATTGCACCACATAATTTTGGTGAGACTCGTACATGTATCTAAAGAAAATGCATTTTTAATATTTTTCTACAATACAATGAAGAAGAGCTTTCCATTAGTGAGTGGAGAATGTCAAAAAAAAAAAAAAAAAGAATATATTACTAGTAATACTAATTTTTTATGTAAAATTTTTTAGGGATGCATTAAATCAAACAAAAGTTAAAGCAATTAGGCGAATGGCCATTTGCATTAGAGATAAAATATAGTAAAAAGGAAAGCAAGAAAGTAAAATGTACAGCAGGGATCATTGGCACACATTATCTGTTTGGAAAGTTCAAAAAAATGGGACACTGCATGTTGTCCACTTCTGAGCTCTGAAAAAATATTAAAAATTGATGACAGATAATAATATTGGGAATTGTAAGATTAAATTAGATTTGTGAAATTTTTAAATAATTTACATAACTAGCCTTATCTTGCGGCACTTTTGGTTCTCTTTGGTCTCTTGTCAGATCGTGGATTGACTCCTCTTTGGTGATTGCTCAGATTATTTCGGATTATTTTGTTCAGTTCACTAGTTCAGCAGGAGGTTCTCGTGCTCGACGCTCTTTCATGCAACTCATATGGTTAGCTTGTGTGTGGGTTGTGTGGACCGAACAAAACCATAGATTGTTCAGAGGCTCGGCAACTTCAGTGCACCAGATTTTGGACAAGATCAAGTCTTTCTCTTTTAGGTGGTTGAAAGCGACGAGGAGTACTTTAGCTTTGAACTGCCATAGTTTGGTGGTCTAATCCTCTACTTTGTTTGGGCATTGTATAGTTTTCTTTATGGTTTTGTTTTTTGTATTTTGAATTATTTTGTAACTTTATAATCTCCTCACTCCTTGTGCTGAGGAGATATCTTTTTCTATAATGCATATCTCATTTTGGCTTGTAAAAAAAAACACAAAAAAAAAAATTTACATAACAAAATATTAATCCATGCATGAGTAAAAAGTGAAGAGACGACGTTTAGTTTAAAGTCGATGAAGATTTTAAAGTTTAAAGAACATTTACAAAATTGAGAATGTGATAAAATGGATAATTGCAATTTGATTATTAAATCAAAGTAAAATTAAAAGATGAATCTAATTAGAATTGGTGTTCTTAATACAAAAGAAAAATTAAGGAAAAGATAGAAGAAGATTAAGTCTAAGACTTAACCATTACCCTACTAGAGATTTATCGAAGAGATAGAGGAAAGACTTCATCAATTTTTTTCATATCCAACTATTGGTTCTCATTTTATTATTTATACACAACCCTAGCCATGTATCCATTTAATTCAACCAATTATGTTATGCCAAGTGTATTTCGTCATTTGCTATTTTGAATCATAACAATAAACTTCAGAAAATTCATTCCCTCAACTTTTCTAATTATGTCAATTGGGTCACTCAATTTCCCCCTATTTGCAATGAGGTCCCAAACGTTATTCTTTTGCCACTTTGTTGATCGTCAATGCTTATATATGGCACTTAGCATTACCTTTTGTTGCGGCATATGGGCAGAGATTTATTTGACTTGAGGGCCAAAACTTGTGGCATATGTGTATTTATACGCCAAAACTTGCATGAGTATATATGAAGAATGACAATTTCACTACGTATGTAGAATAAAGAATAGTACTACGAAGAGACTATTTTAGTACTATCCTGGATTGCTATTGGTTGGTGACTTGGAGCCATGTGTTATATAAGGATGCGTATATCCTTATATTAGAGAGTTATCATATGTTTGGTAACATGTATTGGAGTTAACGTACCTTTTAATTTATTGGGCCTTTAGCATATTTGGGCTTTAGTCAAATCCGAAACAAAATGAATGGGTCGGATCTATGTCCCTTGAAACAAAATGATGATTTCCTTTTTATCTCTTGCATAAGTTAGATGAGAACCTGCTTTGTATGTCTAAGATTCTCCTGCACTATTATTTTTTTTTTGGTACATGAAGAGGGCAAAAGCCCAAAAGAAAAAGAAATTAAGGAACTAAACACACATTCCTAGGCATGCAAGCCCCGGAAAAATCATCAAAGAGGATACTCTGGAGCTCTCTAGGAGGACTCTCCAAAGATATTACATCAAAAGAACTATGTGCTAAACTATGATTAGCTAGCCAATCAGCGCTTCTGTTTCCTTCTCGCCATGTATGCTTAAACTGGATGTGCCAATCTAAGTTTATGAGCTCCTGAATTCTACGGATCAATATGGGGGTGGCCCCATTAAAATTGCATCTCCTTGTAAACATGTCAATTAGTACTTTGGAGTCACTTTCAACAATGAGATGAGTAACTCATTGTCTTCGAGCCAAATTCATTCCCGTATACATACCCCACATTTCAGCATGTAGAGCATCACATGCACCAATCTTTTGAGTGTATCCCTGAATCCATTGACCATTTGAGTCTCGAAGTAAACCGCCACACCCTGCAAGATTCACTGACTCTTTATAAGCCCCGTCACAATTAAGCTTTATCCAACCTTCAAGTGGGTGCTTCCAACCAATGAAAATGGTGTCCTTTTTCTGTTGCCCTCTAATAATATGATTATGCTTGCAACTGTCAATATCTCTAGCCATCTTGAGGATCACATGAATATGATTAGATGGTCGTCGAAAGTTTTCATCGAAAATTGATTTGTTTCGCCACTTCCACATATACCAGCATGCCACCATGAAAATGGATGTCCACCCTTCTTTTTGCGCTCCATACTCGTTGCTAAGATTCTTGAAGCACCAGTCCCTACAATTAAAAGAGAAGAAATTAGTAATATGGTTAGATGCAACTAACCTGATCCATATTTGAGTTGCATATATGCAATCCCTCAAAGTATGGATGACTGTTTCGTCTTCATTTCCACATATATGACAAATGGGTGAAATTCCCACTCCCCATCTGCTCCTGCGGTAGTTAGTCAGAAGGCGATCATGAGCGGTCAACCACATAAAAGTTTGAATTCTGTGTGGTCCTTTCCAATTCCAAATCCCTGTCCAGTCCCCATCTATATGGTGAACATTCTCCCGTTGCAAATCATAAGCACTATGAACAGTAAAATGTCGAGTATTTGTGTCTTTCCATCCTGTAGAGTCTGGCCCATCTGTGTCTCTAGGTGCAGGAAGGGCAACCAATTGGTTCACGATGTTGGTTGGCCAATTATCATTCAAGAAATTAAGATCCCAGTTTCCTTCATCTGTTAAAATATCTTTTACAACAAGAGTCGAATCAATCAGTTGGTTGGTAGCCCTCGTCATGAGAGAAGATCCATCAGGCACCCATCTATCCATCCAAAAGTTAGTGTGATTACCATCCCCTAACTGTAAAACCGTATACTGTTGGAATTGATCCCAAATACCTGTTAAGGCTTTCCATAGGGGCGAGTCACAAGGTTGAGAATTTATAGAAACCCGAAGATCCTTATTACGACCATACTATTTACTATTTAGTAATTTGGGTAAATAATTGTATAGCATTCTTATTTCCCAAATCACCAAATATTGTTTAGTCTATTTAATTTAATTGATAATTTGGATTGCTTCCAGTCTTCCACCATTATTCAAACTCAATTTTTTTGAATGATTTGTCGTTTAACTATAGCTCATTAACCATCGAGAGTTTATTATAACCACTTATTTAGTTTGGACCCAATTGAACAAGTCTAAGTAGAATTGGCATTCTCTACAAGATCGGCTTCCCAAAATATGAGGGAATGAGGAAAAGAAACAAAGAAGCAGGTTCATTTCAAGAGTAGTCTAAGCATGTGTTTGGATTTACGCAAAACCACAAGTGTGACTTCAAAAGTAATCTAAGCATGTGTTTGGATTTTCACAAAACCACAAGTGTGACCGCCGGCCATGTAGAACCTCTCAGCAGGTGCTTCAATGAATTGAACTCACATTGAAATCACACTGGTACTTGAGATCAATGAAAGCAACACATCCAATCCAAGCACACTGTAAAGTACAAAATCTCAAACCTATAGCAAACAAGTGTTGCTAGAAATCCAATTTCATAAACAATGAAGACTTGACTAAGCACCTAATCCATGAGGCAATATCAAGTCTCTCCTTGACTGGAAACTCTCAATCAAATATAAAAGCAGACAAATTATAGAATTGAAATCTTTACAGATTGATTTTGTTATGTTTTTATGATAGAGTTTGTTATGTTTTGTAGACGGAGAAATGTCAAGTAATAAGTCAAAAAGTGATGCTGTTTGCCAAGTTCTTCCCATTCTTTCTCATGGTCTTAGTTTGTGCATTACCCCACCATTTTGGTACACCTTAACTTGTACCATTATATCTCCCCGCCAATGGCACATATACTACATAACTATATATGGCAGAATTTTCATGACAGCAATGTTCAGTAACAAAAACACCAATGGCACATATACTGCATAACTGTGAAGTTGCATAAATATGGCAGCTTTTAAAAATGTGAATTTGCATAAATTCTTAATGAAGAAAACAAAAGCTTCAGTTAGAAAGAGTTGATCAACTGAAGGATAACTCAATCATCAAAACAGCAAGTAATAGTAAGATAAATTTCAGTTAAACAGAAAATTCACTTTTAATCAATCACCACAAAGTAGATATTAGGTCAGCACAGCTGTTAAGTGCAGGGGTTTATGTAACCCATGGATGAGAAATATGCTGGTAGAATACCAAAATAACACAGGAAATGTTAATCATCCTAAACAGATTTTGATATGCGCTCGAGAGAAGCATGATAAGAAGTAAGTTCCTACATCCAAATTAACATTTGTAACCTAAAGATTGGTCTTGTCCAGGTCATCAAAGTAAGGATGTTCCATTGCTTTCTTTGCAGAAATCCGCTTGGCAGGTTCATATTGCAGCATTTGCTGAAAACAAAATAGAGAACAAAAATCACATTATTATTATTAAAATAAAGAGTAATAGCAGTTAAGTTTAAGTGTTAACTAAGCAAGGGGATAAATTACAGCGAGTAGATCCAGTCCAGCATCTTCCAAAGTGGGAACAGCCTTTGAGAGATTTTGAGGGTTAGGGCTCCACTGAGGGTACTCATGCCAGTTCATTAGTTTACTAACACCTGGCCACATATCTTCATTAGGAGTCCCCAACAGCCTGAATATGTGGAGGAGTTGTTGCAGCTCAGAATCACCAGGAAATAGTGCTTGCTTGGTGACAAGTTCAGCTGTAATAATCAAAACAAAAATTAGATTAAAAACAACATGCTGCAAGATAAACAATTACTAAGAAATATCATTTCACTTGGTTGAACCAGATATATCCTTACCGAAAATGCACGCAACAGACCAAATATCCACAGCCATTGAGTAATGTGTAGCGCCCAAAAGGACTTCAGGTGCTCTATACCACAGGGTCAGTATCTGAAAATGACAAGTAATGCAATCAGCCGCATTATAAGATCACATACACCTTGAATGCAAAACTAACAAAGGGGAGAAACCATAAATCTATCTCTTTTTCACATCAACTTTGTCATGAATCATGATCCAATGTCAAGCCTCTTTGTCATGATCCAATGACAGGCACACATTTTATTATTAGCCTGCCAAGCCTAATGTACTATAACACATCCACCATTATAAACTAATATTTTCATTTCAAAAACTATCTAATCAAGCTCTGGAATATCTCTTTTACCTCATGAGTGTACTTCTTAAGAGGCACAGTAAATGCTCTAGCTAGTCCAAGATCAGCAATTTTGAGCATCATTGTTTTCCGGTCCATCAAGAGATTATGAGGCTTCAAATCCCTTCAATAATAGAGGTCCAATCTTAAGTAAGTGGATGTACATCATGTACTAGTAGTGACTAATCTATGAATCTATCTATTTGGCAAATAAATGAAGTATACCTGTGCAAGATTCCATGGCCATGGCAGAAAGCAACACCCTTACAAAGTTGGTACATCAAGCCCTGAAAAATCAAATTCACAAAATCATTAATTAATTGCATAATAACCTAATAACTACATTACAACAATAATCAATCAATTATAATTCCAATTCTGAAAAATTAATGGAAATAAACAGTACTTTGATGACTGGAGGTGGAATATTTTGTCCAGTTTGACGAAAAGTACGAATGAATTTCTTGAGATCAGTATCCATGTACTCAAAAACCAAGTACAGCACAGTTTTTCCTTCCTTGTTCTGACCTTGTTTCACATCCAATAACCTAATAGACAATTTTTTCACAAAGTTAACCTAATTTTACATTTTACATCTAATTCAAATTGTAATTATTTTACCCTAAAATAGCAGATAAGGCAAATACCTAACAACATGTGGATCACGAGAGAGCATTCTCAGAATGGAAACCTCGCGAAGAGTAGTAGGAGGAACACCTTCATCATCCTCATGAAGACGAGTCTTCTTAAGAGCAACGATCTTCCCGGTAGCTTTCTCTCTTGCTCTATAAACCTTCCCATACGTTCCTTCCCCAACTTTCTCTAGCTTCTCGAACGCCTCTTTCGCCGATAATACTACTCCTATTTTCTCCATCTCTCTCACGATATAGTTCTAAAGTCAAAGCAAAACATAAAACAAATCAAAATCAAAATTAAACAAAAATTCATATGCATAAATTAATCACAAACTTAATTCAACAAAATTCAAACATTGATATTTGAACAGATCGGGATCAATGCTATAACAATTGATAGGCGTAGAACAAATCAGAATTAAAACCTAATTCAGCATGAAATTGAATACACCAAGAGGAAAAATCAACACAGATACGCGAATTAGTAGATTGAATACAAACCTGGAAATGCGAAAATGTGAAATCGCGATCGAGAGAGGATTAGGGTTACTCTGAAAGTGGTTTTTGAAGAAATGAAGATGAAGATATTTTCTTACACGATTTATTTATATATAATAAGATAAATTAAATCGTTGAGCAACGGATACTTTCCTTTTGAATTTCAAATTCCGCTCCTCTGTTACGATGCTTCTTTGGTACTATTGGGCTGAAAAATTACACCCGTGGATAAAAACTATTAACACCACACGTTATTTTACTTACACCCCTGACCAATTTTTTCTAAAGATATGGGTCTTATAGGCCCAACCCACACTGCGCACATGAAACAGTCAATCTTGGGGTAATATATAATAGAATATGACATTGAAGCTTTAATCAATTGTGATGATGTGGCGTGGAAGCTACCTCAATGTAGTCTCAAAAGATAAACACATGGAGAGGGAACAAGATTTCATGTTGTTGAAATCCACACAGTTATCATATTGTTTTAGATCAGAATCGTCTGATCTAAAACATGTGGCCGAAATCAACATGTTTATCACACTGTACACATCATGGAACTCATTCAAACATAATACGGACTATCATTTGGAGAAGGAAGTACATTCCATGGCATAGAGTCCAAGCACCAAGCGTGAAGATCACAACACCATCTACGATGGTCAAGCGGTGTATATCCCTGAACCCATGTAGTACTATTATTTTTAAGACTTTTCGAAAGTGATAAAGTATCGTTGAATATATTTATATTCAATACCGTTTGTTACAAATAGTAAAAAAAATTGATTTTGATACTCAATAGTTTAGAGATGTTTAGAGATTAATTTTTAGAACTATACAGAAAATGGAGAAGTTTTTTTTTTTTTATCATAGTGAAAATCACTTTTCTCAAAAAAAAGTCAATTATTAAAAATGATTTTCTGAAATCTATAACAAATTTGCCCGGTATGATCTTGTCTTGCATAAATGATCTTATCTTTCAATCCTTAGGAGAAAGGGCCTAAAATATTGTTCCGGTCAAAGGGAACACAACTGAGTATATACTAGTAGAATAGAAAATTATGAAGACGGCCAAACGCAATTAATTAGTAATTAAGTCATGATTTACCAGACGGCATTGATATAATTAAGAAGCAAAAAGACAAATGACTAAGGTATGAAATGAAATCCATGTAGCATTCTGATTTGAGTTGAACAAGTCCTAATTCCTAAATCCTAACAAACACTTCAAAACAATTGATAACTGATGTTTCCAATGGATATTTGTATTTATATATAGACAAGACAACCCAAATTCTCTGAGATATGTCTGTGCAATCATTTGATTAACCGTGTTCTTTCATAGTTAAGGTTTCTGCTAAACATGAACATCTTTGGTCGTGCTTCCCCACCTAAATGGTCAGCTCAATTCTGTGGCTGTGGAGAAAACGCAGGAACATGTAAGATCAATCAATACATATAGTTAGACCACAATTTCTTTTCAGTTTTTTGCAAATTTGCAATGGTGCAGACACTCCTCGGGATTAGGCGTGTCCTGGTATCAGGCACACGTCTGTGTTGGACACTAACACGACCCTAACACTTATGATTATATTAAATATATCATTTTTCAAATTATTATTAGTGTAGACGTGTCAGCCGTCTATATGTCCATGCTTAAATGATTTATCTGTTATTGATATACAAAACATTGCAGGTTTGATAACTTGCTGTTTACCATGCATCACCTTTGGCCAAATTGCAGAAATTGTGGATGAAGGACGTAGTTGTAAGTACACAACATTAACATGCCAACTTTTTTTTTTTTTTTGTCTTTCACTGTCAATTTAATCTGGTTCGGGGGTCAGTTCTGACATCAAGTGGTTTCAGCCTCATCCCGATCGCAATTACTAGTGATCGAACCGTATTAACATGCCTACTTTGCTATACATATTCTGTACAAAATACTTGTATATTAGTAGAAATTGTGAAATTACTAATTAATTACATGTTTATTAATTCTTTGGTGGTTTTGAAAAATTAATTAATGCAGCTTGTGCTGTGCAAGGATGTGTGTACGGATTACTGATGACAATTACATGTCACTGGCTATACTCATGCATGTACAGAGAGAAACTGAGATCAAAGTTTGGTTTACCAGCTGAACCATGTTGTGATTGCTGTGTCCATTTTTGTTGTGATGCATGTGCCTTATGTCAAGAACATGCTGAACTTAAAGCAAGAGGTTTTGACCCTTCTAGAGGTTGGATTGGACCACCAAATGCTCCTCCACCTCATATGCCTCCCACCATGTTTCGTTGATCCATTTGCTCTGTGTCATAGTCATGAAATCTCCAATTTTCTTTGGAGCACCCCACTTTCGAATGCTTATTACTCTTCAATAATTAATCCTAAATATAAGAGACAGTTATGTCAATAAAATTGAATGTATTCAATTTAAATTTAAACTATACACATGAATTTTTATGCACCAAATTGTCTCTTATATTTAAGACTAGATAAGTATTTGTTAGGAACTTGATAATGTACTTTATTTTATTACAATATATCACTTAAATATTCAAATGAGTAATCTTGTTTTATCCAAAGATTTTTTATTAAAAATAATATTCATTCAATTAAATTGATAGAATACATCGAATAATATAAATTTAAAATTGCTAAAAATTAAAAAGGATAAATCTGTGAACAAACCCACAACAACCATGTTAATAGCATATAACAACAAATATCTACAAATGTGATAAAATCTATAAATATGATGAAATTGAATTGCTCGAAATACCCACACTTCCGAGTCTGCAATGCTAACGACGCCAAAGTCATTATATGCGCTGATGGGTCAAAAATATCGTAGAACTACACGTCGAAAATATTGTAGAACTACATGTTGAAAGAAAAATGTATTCGGATGCAAATCAATTTTTCTTACGTATAATACTATTGTAGTTAGACTCACACTATAAGTGTGGAGAAGGAGAATTGGGGTACCTTCAATAATATTCCTAGTACCTAGTATCATTGAACTACCCTTGCTAACCATTATTTTATGTTATTTTTTTACTCAACAAACCAAAATTTTGTAGAAGGTAAAAAAAAAGTTTTTGAACCAAATAAATATTAATCGTGATCATACGCCACATTCTCCGAAGATTGAGAACTAGAAGTCTCACTGTTAGAAATAATATAAAATTATTGATATGGCTCTATCCTAACACCTTAAGGTTTTGGGATAATCGGTTAGTTGACATGGTATCAGAGCCTATCAGGTCTATCGTTGGGCTTCCGACATCGTTCACGCTTCAGGCCCATTGGGCCGGGCTGAAACGTGAGGGGGTGTGTTAGCGGCCAACACTCAGTGGGATTTAGTCCCACATCGGATAGATAGGACTCTTGAGAAGAGTTTATAAAGAGGAGGCAATCCTCACCTTACAAGCCGGTTTTGTAAGGATGAGTTAGGCCTCGATATTCGTTACACTCACATTGGTTAGAGATATGGTATAGATAGCCTTTGTAAGGGTACTGCAAACCTCAACTCTCGAGCTAGCTTTTGTAGTTGAGTATATGTCTCCCAAATTCTAATATAGTATTAGAGTCTATCCTAGATCCATTTGTTGTTTGTTGTGGAGACCTCCCATATTTTGGTCATCCGTTGTTGTTGATTCCACGTTCCAGTTTGTTTAGTCATGGACGTGAGGGGGTGTGTTAGAAGTCTCACATTGGCTAGAGATATGACATACATAGATTGTCAAATAACCGATTATCCCAAAACCTTAAGGTGTTAGGATAGAGCCATATCAATGATTTTATATTATTTCTAACACGCCCCCTCACGCAAGAGCCCACTTGGGCTTGAAGCGTGGATAATGCATAGGCCCACCTACCATATGCTTAAATTCCACTTTTTAATTAGAAAGTGAGGGGAGCGGGGATCGAACTCTAGACCACTTAGTCATAGAAGCTCCGATACCATGTCAACTAACCGATTATCCCAAAACCTTAAGGTGTTAGGATAGAGCCATATCAATAATTTTATATTATTTCTAACATAGATAGCTTTATAAGCAGGGGCGGACCCACATATGTATGAGAGGGTGCAGCTGCACCCCCTGGATTTTCATAATTTATACCAATAATCTTCATTTATTAATATTTGCAACCGCTCAGTTTTTTATTTTGCACCTGATTTGCAACCGTTCAAATCAATTGCACACACAACCCAACATTTCCTAACACGGCCCATTCACTGTCCATCTGCTGTTTCGCCCATCCTTTAATTCTCGTGAATTTTAATTTCCATTTTCTTTTATTAATTTTCCTAACACACGATCCACTGATCTCAGTCACAAAGAAAGAACTACTACCACAGAGGCAGATTGGCTTATGTTTAAAATGGTCACAAATATATAGTATAGTGCATAATCTAAGTGGTAAATATTATAGTTTTAATTTTTCAAAAAATAATGAAAGGTAGAAAATTCATGTGCTCATATAAAAAAAAACAGTTTCTTTTTCTTTTGTGAAATAATTTAGTGACCACAATTTTACTTTTTTAAATAAATAAGTAGGTAATTTTGAATTCAAACTCTACCTTCTACATGTTACAATTTCACCTCTTTATATTTTATTTCATCACCCTCATTATTATTCATATTACTTCATTCGTTCCAAAAATATAAGTTACTTTGGCCAAATTACACAAATTAAGAAATGTAATTAATGTTGTATGAAAAAGAGAAATTATGAGTTAGTTTACAAAATTGTTCTTCATTAATGGTATAGGAAAGATAAATTGAATAATTGAAAAAATAGAGAGTAATAAATAATTAAGGGTATAATAATAAAAATAACATTAAATGTTTGATTGGTAATATAAAGTGATTTATAATTTGACACAAATTTTTTCTCAAAGTGACTTACATCAGGGAGTAATATATTAGTGATTATACAATAAGAGTTAATTAACTACAATTAGAATTAAAATTGAAATTTTGGGTCAAAGAATCGGGTCAAAGAATCGATCCAAAGTCGCATGTTAAAAGTAATTAATTAATTCATACATTTCCTATAAAAGTAATTAATTCACTAGACTAGCAAATTATTGATGAATATAGAAAATATATTGCATAACATATTACTTTAGTTTTTTTTTTTGACTAAACATATAACTTTAGTTATAAATTGTAGAATTTATTTGTTGTGTTTGCTTTAAAATTTAAATAAGGAGAATCATTGGTTTGACAAATCTAAACTCGGTTGAATTGAACCAAACTAACATAATTTTTATAGGTTTAGTCCAAACTTCATATGAAAATATTACAATTTTTATAGGTTTAGTCCAAACTTCATATGAAAATATTACAAAAATTAAACCGACTATTTTTTTTATTAGTTCATAGTTTTTACTTTCAAAAAGTTGAACCAAACCGACTTATTACACCCTATAAATTAAATTTTAAAAAAAAATGTTTGGTGTATACCAATATGCGTATATACTCCTTTAGAGAGAAAATGTGATGTTTAATGTATATGAAAGAATAAAATATGTTTAAATATCATAGTTATAAATTTTAATATTCTGCACCCCTAATCTAGGGTCCTGGCTCCGCCACTTATAAGGGTAGTGCAAACCTCAACTCTCAAACTAGCTTTTGTGGTTGAGTATAGGCTTCTCAAATTCTAATATCATATCTGAATCTCATTAATGTTGGATTGTAAGCTAAGCAGCTAAGCAGGCCTGGCTTGCCAAGCCCACAGGCGTGCGCGCGCAGGTTGGCTTGAACCAACTAGTTGCTTGTTGTTCAAGCTAGTGTTAAATCTCCTTGTATACTTGCCTATATAAGGTGCATTGCCTTATGTGAATAATAGAGAACACCATTTTACCTAACATTTGGTATCAGTGAGCCCACAAGGGTCCTGATAACTGCAAATCGCAGATTTTGCAAATTCAGTTACAATTCCGTTACAAACCGTTACAAATCGCTCTTCCCAAACTTCATCTTCTTCCTCGAATGATCGCTTTCTTTTGCCCTCTAATGGCTGATTCTGATTATCTTCGTCCATCAATTCCAAAGTTTGATGGACACTATGATCATTGGGCAATGCTTATGGAAAACTTGCTTCGATCGAAAGAATATTGGTCCCTAATTGAAGATGGCATCATTGTTGCGCCTGCAAACGCAACTGCAGAACAAAGACAACTTGCAGCGGAAAGCAAACTCAAAGATCTGAAGGCCAAGAACTTTCTCTTTCAATCAATTGAAAGATCAATCTTGGAAACTATTCTTGAACGCAACACAGCTCGTGACATTTGGGAATCAATGCGCAAGAAATATCAAGGTTCGACCAAAGTGAAGAGGGCTCAGCTTCAAGCATTGCGAAAGGAATTTGAAATCTTGCAGATGAAAGATAATGAGTCTGTAAGTGATTTTTTCTCAAGAACTTTAGCAATTGCAAACAAGATGAGTGCTTCAGGTGAAACCTTGACTCAGACTATAGTTGTAGAAAAGGTGTTGCGATCCATGAGTGAAAAATTCAATTACGTTGTGTGTTCCATAGAAGAGTCTAATGATGTCACCACCCTTACAATTGATGAATTACAAAGCAGCTTGTTGGTCCATGAAAAAAGAATGAAGCCTACCCTAGTGAAAGATGAAGAACAGGCCTTGCAGGCTTCACATGGTAGAGGTGGGGGTAGGGGGAGAGGAAGAAACGGTTCAAGAGGTGGAAGAGGCAGAGGTAGACAACAAAGTAGAGAGCTTGTTGAGTGTTACAGATGCCACAAGCTTGGACATTACCAGAGTGAATGTCCAACTTGGGAAGAAGCAAACTATGCAGAGTTTGATGAACATGGTGAAGTCTTGCTTATGGCGCAAGAAAAGCTTAAAGAACCAGTCAAAAGTGAATTGAAAGATGAGATCTGGTTTCTTGATTCTGGCTGCAGCAATCATATGGTTGGAAAGAAAGAATGGCTGTTTGAATTTGATTCAGAGTTTAGAGAAACTGTGAAATTGGGTGACAATTCAAGAATGCAAGTCATGGGAAAGGGCAATTTGAGATTGCAAATTGGAGGAATAGTGCATGTCATCACTAGTGTGTATTATCTTCCTGAGTTGAAGAATAATCTGCTGAGTATTGGCCAATTACAACAAAAAAACTTGACAATTGTCTTCTCCAATAACAGTTGCAAGGTGTATCATGAAAGCAGAGGTTTGCTTATGTCCACTGAGATGTCAGCTAATAGAATGTACATGATACATGCTTCAGTGATCACTCCAATGTGCTTCAAGACTACAAGTTCAGATCTTACACAACTGTGGCATTGCAGATATGGCCACTTGAATCTTAAAGGGTTGAATATTTTAGCAAAGAAATCCATGGTTAAGGGATTGCCTGCTTTACAAGAAACTGCAGAAACTTGTGAAAGCTGCATTATAGGCAAGCAACATAGGGATTCTATTCCTAAAACTTCAAATTGGAGAGCTACAGAAAGACTTCAATTGATACACTCTGACATCTGTGGCCCTATCAACCCTACATCAAATGGAGGAAGCAGGTACTTCATTACCTTCACTGATGATTTTAGCAGGAAAACATGGACCTATCCTCTCATAGAAAAATCTAGTGCACTATCTACTTTCAAAAAATTCAAAGCAATAGTAGAAAAAGAGTCAAGTTGTCAAATTGAATGTCTAAGAACTGATAGAGGAGGTGAATTCACTTCAAATGAATTTAATGATTTTTGCAGTCAACATGGAATCAAAAGGCAACTCACTGCAGCCTACACTCCACAGCAGAATGGAGTATCTGAGAGAAAGAATAGAACTATTCTGAATATGGTCAGGAGTATGTTGACTGAGAGAGGGGTACCTAAGAGATTTTGGCCTGAAGCAGTCATTTGGGCAACATATGTGTTGAATAGAAGTCCAACCATGTCAGTGAAGGAAGTAACACCAGAAGAGGCTTGGAGTAAAGTGAAGCCAGCAGTTCACTACTTCAAGATCTTTGGTTGTGTGGCCTATGCACATGTATCTGACACTCAAAGGAAGAAATTAGATTCAAAAAGCATTAAGTGTATTCATCTTGGTGTGAGTGAAGAATCAAAAGCATACAAACTTTATGATCCAGCCAATAAAAGGATAATTGTTAGCAGGGATGTAATCTTTGATGAGTCAAAAGGATGGGAAATGAAAGACAATAAGCCTGCAAAGGCTCAAGCAACTGATCTAGATGATATTGAAGCTCTAAGCAACAATGATGAAAAAGATCAAGTGAGTAATGATGGGCCAATGGAGGTTGGAGAAAGCAGCCAACAAAGTCCTGATGTTGAACATGTTAGTGACACTGAAAGTTCTGATGAAGATCTACATGGTAATCCCATTATCTCTCCCAGACCAAGGAGACCACCTGGTTGGATGAGAGACTATGTGACTGGACAAGAGCAAATTGAGGATGATGGTTTGCACAATTTAGCTGTTTTCTGCAATGATGATCCTGACACATATGAAGAAGCTGCAAAGTATGAAGTGTGGAGAAAAGCAATGGATCAAGAAATTGAAGCCATTGAAAAGAATGGAACCTGGGAATTGACTGAATTACCAGAAGGAAGTAAAAGAATTGGAGTGAAATGGATCTTCAAAACTAAATACAATGAGAATGGAAAGGTTGAGAAGTATAAGGCTAGACTAGTAGCTAAAGGTTACAGTCAGCAGCATGGTGTTGATTACAGAGAGGTTTTTGCACCTGTTGCCAGATGGGATACAATAAGGTGTATATTGGCCTAATCTGCTAGCAAGGGATGGAAAGTGTATCAGCTTGATGTAAAGAGTGCTTTCTTACATGGTGAATTGACTGAAGATGTGTATGTTGAGCAGCCATGTGGCTACCAGACCAATGATAAGTATAAGGTGTACAAGCTCAAAAAGGCCTTATATGGCTTGAAGCAGGCTCCCAGGGCTTGGTACAGCAAGATTGAGTCATACTTTGTGCAGGAATCATTCACCAAATGTCCATATGAGCACACTCTTTTTATCAAACATGAAAAAGAAGGAAAAATTCTGATAGTAAGTCTATATGTTGATGATCTGATATACACAGGTAATGATGAGGAGATGTTTGAGAGTTTCAAAAGATCAATGAAAAGCAAGTTTGCAATGACAGATTTAGGGAGGATGAGGTATTTTTTGGGTGTTGAAATCAAACAAGCTGAAAATGGGATATTCATCTATCAACAAAAATATGCTCAAGATATATTGATGAGGTTTGGTATGGAGAATTGTAACAAAGTATGCAGTCCAATTGTCACTGGCTGCAAGTTAACAAAGAATGAAGGTGGGAAGCTTGTTGATGCTACTGAATATAGGCAAATGATAGGTTGTCTAATGTATCTTTTGGCCACAAGACCTGATCTTGCCTTCTCTGTATGTTTAGTAGCAAGATATATGGATAGGCCTACTGAACTACATTTGGCTGCTGTGAAAAGGATTCTGAGGTATCTGAAGGGTACAATCAATTTAGGGATATTGTACAAAAAGAATCAAGGTGAATTGAAACTGCAAGGCTGGACAGATTCTGACTATGCAGGTGATTTGGATGACAGAAAATCCACATCTGGATATGTGTTCATGTATGGAAATGGACCAATCTCATGGTCTTCAAAAAAACAAGCTATAGTGACTCTTTCCACTACTGAAGCTGAGTTTGTAGCTGCAGCATCTAGTGCCTGTCAAGCAGTATGGCTGAGAAGGATACTTGATCAACTTGGTCAAGCACAGGTGGGAGAAACTGTGATACTTTGTGATAACAGCTCTTCCATTAAGCTGTCAAAGAATCCAGTTTTACATGGCAAATGCAAGCACATAGATGTTAGATACCACTTTCTGAGGGATCTTACCAAAGAGAAGATTGTTGAGTTGGAGCACTGTAGCACTCAAGATCAAGTTGCAGACATTATGACCAAGGCACTAAAGCTTGAGAGCTTTTGTAAATTGAGAGATAGACTTAGCATTTGTGATGTCATTACTGTTGTTTAGAATTTGTAATTCATACTTGTATTAGAGGTTTAGCTTAAGGGAGGGTTTGTTGGATTGTAAGCTAAGCAGCTAAGCAGGCCTGGCTTGCCAAGCCCACAGGCGTGCGCGCGCAGGTTGGCTTGAACCAACTAGTTGCTTGTTGTTCAAGCTAGTGTTAAATCTCCTTGTATACTTGCCTATATAAGGTGCATTGCCTTATGTGAATAATAGAGAACACCATTTTACCTAACAATTAACACATCTCGTAAACAATTGAATGATCAGTAACCTAGTAACCTGAAAGGATGAACAAAAATTGTGTTTTAAGAGTATGGTCAGTCTTATTTATATTTTTGGAAAATGCTAATACATCGAAAATTGTTGCATAATTAAGGAACCCGAATATAATAAAAATACATTAAAAGTTATGTAGTCAATGTTAATAAAATAAAAAAGATGAGGTATTCATTGCAAAATTTACCACTTTTGTGAGTTAGCATAACCGTTTTTTTTTTCCTCTCAAATTCCCTTCACACATACACTTTAATATATCTTTATTTCCTTGTTTTGGGTACATTATTATTTTTTTTTAACAAGCCAAAATGAAATATATATATATATATATACACTAAAGTAAATAGTCTACGTAGCACATTGGGTACATTATTATATACTCATTCAATCTTAAAATATAAGGGAAAATTGGTCAAAAATAGTTGATGTACTATATTTTGTCCAAATACATCAAATTTTTTTGACCAATTTTTCCTTATATTTTGGGACGGATGGAGTATCTATTATATATGTATAGTTGGTGTTTTTAAAATTTTGAAAGAAATAACAAACTCTATTTAGAGAAATAGATATAAAAAGTATAGAGTCAGGATCCGTTGACACCAGGTGTCAAAGTTTATATTGACACCAAATCTCATCCATTTATTTTTATTTGATCTAATGGCTCAATTTCATTCACTTAATATCTAATTTGTCAAAAAAAAATCAGCTAAAACAAATCAAATGATATCTAACAAATCTTATCTTTCCTTTTGTGAAATAAAGAAAACAATTCATCTTCTTCCCTACTCCAAATTCATTCCCTCTCTCAACAAGCTTCGTAAACAAGTATCATGATTATAACAAAAATTTCGATGGCATGATAATGGCTTTGAAAAATCTCAGTAAAAAAGAATGAGTATGAAATCCATAAAATTAACAAAAGTTTGAGTTCCCAAATCTTTCATACTATAATATAACTATAAAACTAGTGACAATCTTCCACCTGTAAAATTATAAAGATTGGTATCCATGGATGTGATTTTGATATAAAATATTTGGAGATTAAAGTTGTGATTTTTTTTTGTTGTTATTAATCTATGTCGATGGAAACCTGATGAAATCTTTGATATCAATTAATTGGAGCCATTCAAAAAATTAAATTAAATCTTAATTGGAAAAATAATAAAGGAGTGATTTGGTGGATTAAATAGCATGTGATATTTTAAGTGATCATGTATTAGCCTTTGGATTATAAAAAATCAATGGTTAATATTTGGTGTCAAACTTTTATTTGACACCAGGTGTTAACGGATCTCGACTCAAAAGTATATAGTAAATTTCACATTATTAAAAACAAATTCACTACTAAAATTTTAAGTTTTTTTTTAATTTATTTATTCCCAAAATGGAGATCCAAAATTCTTAAAAGGAATGGGAGTATCCTAAGGATTCATATGTTGTCAAAACTTCCACTTTCCCATACGTGGGTCATTGCCAAATTGCCACAAACAAAACATGGTGGGAATGGGAACAATTCCTTCACCATCCTTCCCTTTGTTTCCACTTTCCTTATGTGTCATGTCATTAGGGATGGCAATGGTAAGGTATCAGTAGGATAGTACTCATCTTCATATCTGCGGATTGAAAAAATGCTCATACCCATCCCCATATCCGTGTGGGTAATAACTTTTGCCCCTATCCCCATACCCTATGGGTACGTAGGTACTCATACCCGTTACCTGCATTTTTACTAAAAATAAATTGATCAATTATAAAATATCATATAATTTTAATAGAATTAAAAAAAGTTTAAAGATTTTAATATTGACTAATGAAAATTATAAACAAAATTATTACTAACCTTATGTTAAAGTTCATATTTATGTTAAATATTCACATTATTTTTATATTATGGTATAAATAAACATTTTTATTACAAATATGTAATAGTTTAGTAGAGTTGTATTGTTTTAAATTGATTTACATATATTATAATATACTAATATAAATAAAATAAATAAATATATATTATGCGGGTATGGGGCGGGGTGGGTATTAAGGTACCCGTACCCGCACCCATACCCGTTCATTTTTGCGGGTAATTACCCATACTCGTGCTCGTACCCAAAATGCGGGTTTTTATCCTACCGTTGTGGATAATTTTTGCGGCTACCTTCTAGGTATGGGTCAAATTACAATCCCTACATGTCATTGCCATATTGTCACAAAGAGATAGTACCACTTTATATTTTTTTTTAAGTAGTTTAATTCCTACAATTTTACATTTAAAATGAATAAGTAAAATGTCGAATTTTAAATATTGACTCTTACATATAAATGAAGACGTTATTTTATATTTATTTATTATTTCACATTTTTGTTTATAATAAAATATTTATGCTGAGAAATGTACCAAAAAAATTATGCTGAGACGAAGAAGTAAAATAGAGAATACTTTGAAAAAAAATTGGTCAAGAGAATACTTTAAAATTTAAAAAATACTTGTAAGTTTTTTGCAATTACCTTCATCTAAAAACACTAACAGAATCTTCATAAACTTGAATTTAACTCAGTTTGTAGAGACACTATATTATATATGATGGAGCCGAAATTTGAACCAGAACACTCACTTATTCCTTTGAAGGGGAAATTTTTATTTACTAACTGGATTGTATAATCTGTTTTGGGAGTCATTTTTTACATCAAGTAATTGCAACCCCTCCGATCATAATTATAGAGGATCGAACTGTAATCCTCCTTATATGTTCAATGCAAATTACCACCAGATCAAGTAATTATTCCTAAGAATAATACTTTGGGAGTTTTTTATTCTCGCTAATTATGAAACTAATTAACCTCCTTAATTACTGTGCAATTACTTTACTTTATCCGTCTGATTTTTTCTGTCTCAAAATAGTCACTTACAACATTTAATTCATTTATTTTTTCCGCTATGAGGGAGTGAATTTCCTATTCGTTTTATGTCACACTCATTCCGTCTTGCGTTACTCATTTATAATTTAGAGTTAAATATGTTTTTTTCTCCTATAGTTTTCTAGAATTTTCGTTTTAGTTTTTGAAGTTTGTTTTCACACTTTTTAATCCTTGAAGTTTTATCGGTCAATATTTTTAGTCTATATTTTTCATTGAATCATGATTAGTACATTATATGAATATTTTTTTACAAAAGTTTATATTTTTTTAACAAAAGATGAATTAAATATAAATTTTTTAGTTTTTTTGCATTAAACTTCATAAATAATTCATCTTATGTTAAAAAATTCTAAATTTTTATAGAGATGTTCTTATAATATTATAAACATGAAAACAAAAAATCATTCAAAAATGTGAAAATATACACGAATTGAATGAAAAATAGGGATTAAAAATATTGACCGATGAAACTTCAAAAACTAAAAAGTATGAAAACAAACTTTAAAACGAAAATCATGTGAAAGACCGATAAAAAACATATTTAAGCCTATATTAGAATTAGTCATAATTTATAACATAAAACAATACAATCTCGGTGACAGAGACGATCCGAGGTTGATCAATCACATTCACCATGTCGGACAAAGTCAACGACGCTTGGAAGAAATACCTCCTGCAGCTTCAACTTCATCCTCTCAGAACCAAGGTTTATTCTTCCTTTCACTTTCTTTTACTTTCTCATTTTAATTTCTAAGTGACCGATTCTATTGTTGTTTTTCATTTTAATTTTGAAGAGATTAATGAGGTTGTTGGAAAATAAAAACGTGGGTTTGTGTTGTTAATTGTTATGTTAGGCTATTACTTCAGCAGTTCTAGCTGGTTTTAGTGATGCTGTGGCACAAAAGATTTCTGGGGCTAAGAAGCTTCAGTTCAGAAGATTGCTACTTTTCATGGTATGCCATTTCATTACTACTTTCAATCTATGAAACATTGACACCGATATAGACATTCGAGACACGACAATGATACTAAGATGTCAAGACCGACAATAATTTATAATTTGAGAAAATTAGAGTAATTTAAGGTAATCACGCATGTCGTGTCAGTGTCGGACACTAGCTTTTTTTTTTCAGAAGTGTTCGTGCTACACAACTTTCAATCAATGACCAGTTTTTTTTTTCTTTTAAGAAAATAAACAGGTCTAAAAACTTGATTACTATGAAACAGATAGTAGAGATTATAGTTTGATTGTAGTTGAATATTTTTTTGGTCTAGTGGCTAGACTCACACTATGAGTGTGGTGAAATTGGTAATCAGGGGTTCAAACCCCGACCCCTCCAATAATATTTCTAGTAGCTACCAACTGAGCTATCCTACTGGACGATTGTAATTGAATTTTGAAGGTCTGTGGATATTTAAAGACATTAATCATTTTGCAGCTCTATGGTTTTGCCTATGCTGGACCCTTTGGACATTATCTCCATAAATTGATGGATAACCTTTTCAAGGGGCAGAAAGGCAATGAAGCTGTTGCTAAGAAGGTATATAGTTAACCTGTTTTAATCTTTGTCCTCTTTCCCTTAACTTATAGGGATGATATTATGTTGTATTAGGTTCTATGTCTTCATAAGCCTGATACTTGTTTTGAAGTTAAATTCTAATGAATGAGTTATCCTATTACTAGGTATTCCTTGAACAAATAACTAGTTCTCCATGGAACAACTTTTTCTTCATTATGTACTATGGCTTGATTATTGAAGGTACGCTCAAGCTTAATGTTAAAATCATTACTATCATATATGTATGGTTGACATCAGTTTAGACAGTCATTTTGAAACATATATACATGAATGAAGATTAATGTTAAATTTTGTTGTAAACTGAGGGTCCCTTGTGTTCTGTACTGTACCCCACCTTCCTACTCAGAAAAGAGAAACAATTCCTTTTTCCCCAATTTCTAAATATTTGTATGTGTATAATGCTAGCATCATATGCTCTTTTATTGGTTGAAATTCATGTGTTCCACAAAAATGTATGTGTGGAGTCCGTTTTCAAAATAGTGCGTCGCATTAGAATTTCAACCAAAATGTATTATGCAGTTGCAGGTTGTTGATCATTGTTGCTTGACATGTAATCCTAAGTTCAAAGTTGTCAATATGGTGGCTTGATCAACAATTTGTTGCATTAGAAAATCTAGGCCTTCAAGTTCTATCCCAGAGTTTGGTGCAAAAGTATTCACTTTTATCGAACATACCCTTAATATGATATTGTGAACAAAAAATTAGTAAACACCTATACAATTCAAGGTCTCTAACAGTTTGCCTATCCTTCCTGCCTTACAAGCATAAGAAGGGTCTAACAGCCAATTCTATATTTTCTTAAATAACTGTTTTATTCAATTTTAACTTAACATTGGATTTATAACTTGGAGGAGAGCAATTTAAGAACTACTTATACATATGTTATTACATAAGAAAAGCATTTTCTTTTTCAAATGAAATATATTAAATACTTTTTCACTGCTTAGTGCTTAGTAATTAAATTGTGAGGTTGGTTTGCAGGAAGACCATGGAGTATTGTCATGAACAAAGTAAAAACCGACTACCCTTCTGTCCAGTTGGCAGCGTGGAAGGTAAGACGATGTCAACAGTCTTCTTCTGTTTAGCCATCGGAACAATTTGAATAGTTAGTTTTCAGAAGTTCTAACTAACTAGTATTTTGAACATGGCAGTTTTGGCCTATTGTTGGTTGGGTGAATTACCAGTATATGCCTTTGCAGTTCCGTGTTTTATTTCACAGCATTGCTGGTGCCTGCTGGTGAGTTCTTGTATCTTTCAACTTTTTATTTATTATTAATCTTCAATTATGTCTTCTTTTGGTCTCTTATTTGTTCCAAAATTAATTAATAAGCATCATTCGTTGTTTGCTAATAGTATTGTGAGATATACGAATGCGTTAGAACTTACAAAAGGTTGTTTCTGAGTAATTCCATTATTTACTCTAAAGAAGCTGGTTCAGTTTTGACTTAACAGGAGAGGTCTTAATAAAGGAAATCTTTTAGACTGGAGAAAATATTGTTGATACATTTCTAATCCTGCTTTCAAGTATGACGAAGTTATGATATGATTTGGTTGTAAGTATGTCATTAATCCAAGATTTTCATTTTATCATGAAAGTTAAAATGTGAATATAGATTTTTAATGAAGGTATTGTGAAATGCGCACTGGTTGCTAAGGTTTTCTACATATTCCTTGCTTAAGTAAAAATTGCGAAGATACAATGTGGAAACATTTTGTCTTGTTTCGTTTCCCTCGATTTGAATTTCGGTAGAAGGGGATCCTATAGTTATATATACGCATTAGCAATACTATTCGATAATAAATACTGTATGTTTGGTTCCACTATAGGAGGCGGTAAAGTTGATTTTAAAAGTGTAAAATTGATTTTTCACATGTTGGGATGTACTTTAGTAGAATTGATTTTGGCTTCAGAATTGATTCTAACTGTATGAAAAATGAATTGAAAGTTTCTTTAATGAAATTACCTGACTAATAGTACTATGCATGTATGCATTATTTAGTAGTTAATGGACCTTTTATTTACTTTGTTGCATCAGGGGAATCTTTCTGAATCTGAAAGCAAGATCAGTTGCTATCAAAAAGGCGTAGGACAGAATAGTCTTCACACTTTTGGGATGAGAAATCTCCCATTTCTGTTAATAATAGGGGAGCATCCATGATAATTTGTAGGCTATAATGGAGTTGGAGTATTCTTTCTTTTCATTTTCCTTTTGTATACTATGACTTAGTTGAAGTTTGGAACTTAATTGGATCAATAGTGTGATAAATGAGTTGTTGGTTTACTTCTTACATTGTTGTCAAATTTTGTCATGGACAATGCATTGGCCCCTTTCACAGATTATTAAAAGTTGGTTCCATCACAATTTTCATTTGATATGTGATTTTGATCTCTCAAACTTTATTAATAAGTAAATTAAGTCCTTTTATTCCAAGAATTAAACATATTTAATCCTTGGATACACTTAGCTACAATTTCAGAATCAGTTTCAATTACCAAGCTTTTGAAATGTTGATCTTTTGCCCACTTGAGGCACGGTTTCAGTCCCAAGGCCTCGGCCACAGCAGGTTCTATCTTCATTATGTCGAGTTTTGTTTCAGCTCGACTTTTGCTCTTCTTTTCATCAATTCCCCGCAAAAACTAGGCTAACAATGCTGCAATGTCTTTATAACATCCTTCATGAATCTTGTACCAGCTCATGACATAACTTCGAATCACCTGTGCAAACTGCCTTGATCGGGATCTCTTTCCACGATTGTGGCCCCTTTGAATGATCCATTTGGATAATATCTCTGCTTTTCAACACTTTTTGCCAGCAGAATATCTCGCGAATGATTGTAAAGGACAATGTTTTGATGATCTTTTAAAGGACGATGTTATTGTGGAGTGTACTTCCAATACGTCTCTGTTTTTCTTAATCTTCTTTTGTATTTTTTTCATTTTTATATTAACATATAATATATTTGCCATTAAAAAAAAAAAAAAAAAACCCTTGTACAACCTTTTTGACAAGTTGGGTGTGTCTAAAATATACTCTCCAACTTGAGGGAAGGTATTATTAGACTCTGTTAAACAACTATTATAAGTTCCTCATCTTTGTATGAAAATAGGGAGTTTAGGGTGAACGGAATGCCTCAATAAACCGTGAGAATAATGTATGAAAAATGTTTGTTAAACACAAATTTTAAATACAAACATACAATTTCGGTTTTTTTTTATAATAATTTTCCACTCTTCTTAGGACTCAAAAACATCAAATAAACATGTATTTCTTATCGTGTTAGTTATACTGTATCAAAATTTTGTGTTTGGACAATTATAGCTCTAACCATTAATTATGTAATTTTGATGTCAAATACAACATATTTTGTTTTCTACGTGCAATTTTTAAATGTGTATAAATTGTACAAGATTAAACTTAATTAAAAGAAATAGATATAAACATATACAGTAGTGTCACATATATATTTGTATTTTGATGTTAATATAGATTAAGTTTTTAGTGCATATAGACAAGTTATATTAAATGTGCTAAAACATTATAATTAAAATAGTCGTAACAACTAAATTTACAAAGAGAATAATAGTCTATCATCCATTTGTTGAAAATGAACTAAAATTACATAATTTCTAATTGTTGTATGAATATTTCTTTTTATAAAAGTTACAAGACGATCATTTAACCATTGATCACTCATTTTGTTTCAAATTAAGAATAATGGAGATACTACAATGAATTCTAAAAATATTTCAATTTCAATAAATCTTCCTAATGTTTCAAATTAATAGTAATACAGATACTTAGTCTTTACTTTCTAAAAATATTTCAATGTTTCAAAACCAGAGGTGAGCTGCCAGTGAGGTGTCCGGCAATGAGGCAAAACTGAGGGAAGAAAAAAGACAACACAAAAGGCATAAAATGTTTTTGTTTGCAGACAATTTGCCTCTATTCACACTATAAAACGACGTGGTTTTTATGATTTCTTTTTAAATTTGGGCTAGACCACTCGACTCATATGGCTATAGCCACACCTAGCCTCAACATATAGGTTCGTCCATGAACATGCACAAACATATTTTCATCATGAGTAAGTCTTGTTTAGGCACAACCCCAAATAAAAAAAATTGGATATACTCACATAATTGAAAAAAAATAAAAGCTAAATAATTAAGTCACATCATCTAATAATTGTTGGGAAATTGTTTCATAAAACACTTTTATAAACGCAGCGGAATTTTAAAATTAAAATTTCCCATCAACGGATTCTTGTGAATGAGCATGATCAGGTCTAGAATATTACCTTTGAAGAACAAATGTGTGGCCGCCTTTCTTGATCACAAGCACCGCACTTGCAGCACTTCCACTTAGTCCACACGAACAGGAACCTTCGATCTCACAGTGCTAGCTGTTCTTGGATGAAGGCTGAGGGAATTTTGTGCGGTTTAGGGTTTAGAGAAATTCAGAATTTCTCTAAATTCAGTTAGGGTTTGTAAAAACGTAACTATTGAACTTCATAAGGCTCTATTTATAGAGTTTCTTATGAGGTCTTTAGTTTACACGAAATTGAGCTTCTCAAGCCCAATAACCGTTTGTCACTAACTGCACCCCCACAATAAGTCTTACTTATTTTTCCCCTTCTTAACTGTCCTTATGTGTGTGACCCTGTAGGTTCTTATGACGTTGGCAATAATATTAATCGTAATATTATAAACAGTGAGCGGTATCTAGCAACACATCACTGTTACCCAAGTCACAGGAATGTCACGTGATCTGACTAACCTTTCGTGATAAATATCTTGTGCACAATTACCCTTTTGCCCTCATGTCTATATTGAACACAAGGCATAGTATGTCATCCTTGTCTAGTTCAATATTGGGCCCATAGACATATCTCCCGTTATGTAGGAGGGACAAATTCCATCTAGGTCACTCATGTCCCTCAGCATGATTCGTGAGATACCCATCAACCAACTTTATAATTATCCAGTTACGGATAACGTTTGAATGGCAACAAGGTATTACACTCCTGCATCTAGGGTACATAGTGGTTTCAGGTCGAAGGGTGGAATACACCTTTTATCACTATGAGAAAACTTATGACATTTCATAACACTCTATGTAGTATTCTCATGGTGGGTTAATCCGATATAAAGTTACCCTTAACATTTATATCTATGTGAAGACTTGATAACTCATTATCCATGATCAGTGAGATATGATCATCGGTCTACCAACATAATAGTCTTTATGCTTTATCGTTATCCCATTTCACGATAAAACTTGACTATGGATATGTTTAAGAATAGTGTTCTTATATTTAATGGAATCTCACGATTAAGTCATACTTAACGTTCCATAAGTGAACTGACTATTCTAGGGACTTTATCATTTTAACATATATAAAATTAATAAAGAAAAGCCTTTTATTTGATAAGTAAATTATTCAATACGTTTATTATGCAATTATAAATAATTGGCCTCTAGGGCTTACACCAACAATAATAACACATTTTTTTACTTTTTTTACTTTATGTGTGTCTAAACATAATATATTTAGTTATTGTTATGCCCATAATCGAATTGTCCTTTCATCATTGCATCAATTTATCACATCTCATCTTATTTGATCAATTGAAACAAATTTTTACATGATGCAAAATTTGTGTCACTTTTGCACATTATACAAATCGGTCATATAACACAAGTCATGGAAATAATATTATGCGATAAATTATCCACCAAGATTTATTTCAATCATTGAATGAAATGCAAGCTGTAATTTAAACACTAAGAATAATGTTTGAACATATCAAAATGCATGTATTTCAGCAATCGTATTCAAAATTTATCATAATTAAAAACACCAAGAGTACACCATGCACTTTAGATAACCATATGTATATCCATCCATATATTAGATAATTTTCGAATTTCCAATACCAAAAAAGGAATGTAGCAATAATAATCATACAATAATCCATCGTTGATAGTGATGATGATGATGATCGACAAAACATTCATACATATGGCCAACCACGTAAAGAACCTAGTCAACTCCAAACTAACCTGCGGTAGTCCACGTCACCTTTCACCTGCAAAATCTTACATACCAATCCACCGTGAAAGTTGTGTGGGATTCACAATTCCCTTTATGTGGGTCCCATTCATCTTCACTATGCTTGCCACCTCACCATAACTCTCATGCTCCTTTCTCTCGTTTGGTCGAGTCAGCTGTGTATCTTGTACAGCTGTCGACTTAACAGCTGAACCAATGATCGAGTCAGATTCAAAATCGACTCGATCTATGGTAGTAGGATCAAAAATTTGTCCAAAGAGAGTCCCTTTAGTTAAGAATTCGTGAGCTAAATAGCCGGCTAGAAGCTTGTTAGAAGGTTTATCCGGCTTATCAGCTTCAGTTTGTTTGCGCTTTCTCGTATTGCCAGGTGGCAACATCCTACGAGAGTTATGACTCTGACTCATCATCATGGGTTGAAGTTGTTGTTTTTTGGTTATGAGGGGTAAAAGTGTAAAATAATGAAATCCTAGGTATTAAATTTAAAACTCAAAACCCGGGTCCACAACAAATGGGTTCGGACATTTAAATAAATAAATAAAAATGAAAAACAACTGTAGAAGTGTAGATAATGAAAGCGACAACGGCAACAAAAAAAATTAATAAAAGAAATTATAAATATAAAAAATTAAAAAAGAAAAAAAAAAAAAAGAAAAAAATAGATGTGGTGGTTAGGGGTAGGGGTGGTGGATGATTAGGGTATAGAAAGATGGGATCAGGAAAGCACGAATCTGTATTGGGAAGGAAGGGAGGGATTGCAGTTACTGGTGGCGTGTGCGGCGGAGAAAGGGTGGTGATAGGGTTGGAGGGAGAGAAGAGAAGGTGTGATGTGATGATTTGGGGGAATGAAGAGGGAGAAAAATATAGAAGAATGAAAATGTAGAATTAGATAGAATAGAAGGGAAGGGGAATATTGTGGTAGAGCAAAAAGGGCGTTTTCATATATTTATTCTCGTCACTTCTTTTTACGTTTTTGTCCCTCTCTTTCAAGTATATAACTATTGTGACACTAGCACTATTTCATTTTTTTTCCTTTTAAGTTTTAAACAAAATTTTTTTTTTTTTTTTTGCGTATCAATCGCTAGTTGATTCATGAACTTGATAGGGAGAATCACGGTACGAGAGAGAGCCGAAACTATTTGATACTAAAACTGACCTCCGAACTAAATTAAATTAGTAATGAAAGAAAAAAAAATTGTGTAAAAAAAAAAAAACAAAGTACTCCGTATTTTGTATTTCTTTTGAAAGATATGTATATTGAAACTAAAATTAAACTCTTTTGTTTTGAAAATAACAATTATACTCCCTCCGGTCCTTTTTATAAGGAACACTTTGGAAAAAAAATTTGGTCTGTTTTATAAGAAACTTTGACCAATTTTCAAATGTTTTAAATGTTCATTTTCACTTATGCCCTTATTTATTATGAGAGAGAATTTAAAAATAAGTAAGTTAGTTGAATAAAGAGTAATTAAATAAAGGTATACATGGAATAAATTTAAATTTGTAAGAGTATTAAATGAAAATAACTATGTTAAATGTGCTTCCTTGGTCTGTGTAATTTTTTCAAAGTGTTCCTTATAAAAAGGACCGGAGGGAGTATTAAAACTAGTCCAACTACATGGAGCAAAAGACTAACAAATAATATAAATAATAAACTAAAAGTTCTGCATCCGCTATTAAATTTGAAGTAACTAAGATATTGAAATTGTATCATTGTGTTGTTTCTTGATTATGCCTAATGCCGCTTCTTAATGGTTGGTTTAGATTAAGGAGTACTCTTGAATATATTGTATCCTCTATGTAGATCAAGTGAAATTGAATTATTTGCATAAGAACTTTAAAAATTAATAATAAGTATTAAATTTGAAATAATGGGTAATTGTAAAGGTCATTGGGAAAAGAATGAACAGTTAGATATCAAAAAAAGGAAGAAAAAAAGTCACATGTATCCCTAGTGTATCAAAGACACATGGACGGTGGGAATGAATTGTCTACGGTAATATCACCATCGAGTAAATTCATAGCCATCCATAAAAATAGAGAGAGAAAAAAGTTGAAAAGGGATATGACTTTTGATGGTTTGAATTAACACCCGAGAGAATCTAGTGAATTTTTTACTGGAGAGGATTCATTCCCGTAGGCGGTGTATTGTAGCATGTCACCGCCTTATCGGAATTTTTTTATTTAAAAAATAAATTTAGATACTTCTTCAATAAATATCGACGACGTATCGCAATGTATCAGTGTATCGATACATATCTAATATAATTTGAAAGTCATTTTAACGTATCGATGTTTTAGAGCTCTTATTATAAATTTTAAAAATTCTTCTCCTTTTATTTTTTGTTGCAAAGTCATGTTTTCATAGATGAGTGGCCTTGTAGTCACACACACTTATGATTGAACCCAAATATCAACATAAAATGTCTCACAGCAAACCACTAGGTTGTAAAGAAGTAAAGAAGGGGATACTTCGGTCAAAAAAAAAAAAAAAAGAAGGGGATACTATTTATTTTCTCTTAAAAAAAAAGTACAGTATTATTTTATGCGTGCAAAAATGTATCCCAAAATATTTAACATATTCAATTTTCAATGTAATATTTTATAACCATTTCCTCTAAACATTGCTACTTTAATTATTATACTTTACTTAAATTGTATGAAATGGTCAAAACAAGAGCGAAGGGACTACTATTTATTTGTCAATAAAAAGCATGAATATTTATTATATCTTGTAACATACTAGTAGGTTGTAAATAAGATTTAAATAATTTTAATTAAAAAAGTTTATTTCATAAGCATCATCAATATTTAGGAAAAGAAAAAAGTTGATATGTGATCCAAAAATAACTAATCCTACACCAATCACATCGTCTACTAGGGTGAGACTCATTTAAATTGTGACCTGCTTTCTCACCACACCCCTGGAAATTCTATTTTTGCCCTTGGTCAAAAAATTCGGAACGCGTTTTCCGAATTTTTTTAGTTCAAATTTGGAAAAAATTCAGAAAACACATTCCGAAGTTGTTTTTGAAGGCAAAAAAAATTCGGAAAACGCGTTCCGAATTTTTTGACCAAGGGCAAAAATCGAATTTTCAGGGGTGTGGTGAGAAAGTGGGTAGGTGGGATGAGAAATTTTCGAAAAAGACTGTTGCAGTCAAAATTGTGTTGAATTCTATAAAGCATCCACCAATCACAAGCCTTGGCGAATTCTATAACTTGACACCCTTGTAAAAAGAAAATCTTCATATTCTCACATTTTCAATTTTTGTGTTTTGTTAGTTTCATTTTTTTTTTATAAACGGTCACATAGTCCGTCTTTGGTTACTCATAACGCTCGTATTGATGTTCTTTAACGACGATAATTGGAAATATTATGGTAATCAACGAGAGACTTTTTGTGGCCAAATTGAAAACATTGTGACTATCCAAAATGAGTTCTTCCCAAATGGAGGAGATTCCATTGAGGTCTCCATTTTATATTAAATTTGATGTTATTTTTATATTTCACCTATTTTTATATTTTAGGTAGATTTGTTATTTTTATTTAGCTAGGTTTGTTATTTTTATTTTTACTATCTTTTACGTAGATTTGTTATTTTTATTTTTCACTACTATTTAAGCTAAACAATCGTAGCCTTGAAGGCAATATTTTGATTCAATAAAATATAGAGAATTTTCTCAAGTTTGGTGGATTCCAAAATATTCTTTGTGGTGGATTCCGGAAATCTGGTGGGTTCCAGAGCCTTATCTGACAGGTTTGTTGTTTGCGAACCTGCGTCCATTTATAGGATTAGCGCTTGCTATTCCTATGTCCAGATTCTTGGTTAACTTGTGCACCCATAAAAGTTCACTTGTTAACCTGCCAAACGCCCTAGAGTTCGCTGGTTAACCAACTAACCCCTTCCCAAACCAGAATTAGGAAGAAAAAAAAATCATGAACATTTGATTAACAACAATAACATAATAGTACATTGAAATAAAGATAAGAAACAATAACATAAATTTAAAAAAAAAAAAATTAAATTAAACACAAACAACACTATATATGGATCACATAAATTAATTACTTCATCATATTTGGGTTCAACCATGCACGTCGCGATTTTATCAAAACTCTTCGAACGGATCAAGCTTGAACAAATATCTTGTACTGATATCACTAACGTCGCGTCTAACTTGATCGGTCCCTTCGTACTATACTAGGAAAAAATAGAGAACACGGTTCTCACGTCGTCCTCATTTTGAAATTTCATGTTATTGAATATAATACGCCCGTTTGAGCCGACAGACGAAGATACTCAACACTGGCCACCCTTTTTGCATTGTGGAAGTTGAGACGACCATTGAGTTGGTCTAGCTGGTGCTTCATATTAGCTAATGTAACCTCAACGTGATTCCTGAGAGTATAATACCGAGTTTTCATCATTGGAAACATCAGTGAAGATAAAATTTCATTTGATATTCATTTATAATTCTCAAAACTCTTTTGTTAGGGTTATTATTACTATGAGTATTTCTGTCAAAAAAAAAAAAAAACATGAGTAGCTAAACTTCTATAGATCTATTTGAACCATGTAATTGAAGAGGCTCAAATATATTGCAATTTTAGTCTTAATATTAATTTAATTATCTTTGTGTTTAATGCTCTTCATAAGTAGACGTATTTGTGAATTGATCTTAAGTAACGAATGATTATTAACCATAATTTTTAGAACTCGAACTGGGATAATTATTCAATCACATAATTGCTTTTAGACATATCAAACTTTTGATTGTGACCTTTAGAATTAACGTAATTTAATGCTTTCAATAATTCTGTACGCTCCTGATACATTAGAGTGTTGTTATTAACAAATACTATGTTTTGAGGTAGAACACTGATATTAACTATTTTTAGATAATATGTACTATCATATATTGTCTTAAAAAAAATTAATGAAAAACTTTGTTCAACTTAGATGCACATGTATATATTTTGATTCTTAAATTAGATCTTTTATAAATATGTAGCGGTGTCGGTGTCTTATAAATTTTACATTAACAGTGTCAGAGTGTTCATGTCATGTCGCGGTGTTCGTATCGGAGTTCGTGCTTATGTTACACCCTTCCACACACAATATGGTGATCCTAAATTTTGAATCCCTTTGTGAATTAAATTATTTTTAACCGGAGCAAACTAAGAAACCTTCAATGCAACCATCTTGTTCCAATTAACTCTAGATAAAGGGGAGTCTTCTACAACTTCAAAATTTAATATCAACAACACGAGACATTCTTGCATAGGCACAACACATTTAGGCACAAACTTAGGCATACAAATATCAATCAAAAAAATTAAAAGAAAAAAAATGGTCACATCAATTAATATAATTTTAATCATATATTTTTTAAAAAAATTTCACTTATGTGAATGTGCCTAAGAATAATTCATTTAGGCTTGTGCCCATGTTAGCGTTTCTCCAACAACACATAAGCTTCTTTAACTGAATCACATATTAGGTGTTAAATTTTTCAAGTTATCTCATATGTTTTAAATTTTTTTAAATTGGCTCCTATATAAATTATAAAATTTTTACAAATTGAACCCTAAAAGTTGCCACAAATGAAAATTGTTCCCTTTAAATTTTTACAAATTGGTCTTTATTTTTTAACTTTTAAATTTGGGTCAAAATTTATAAAAGTAGTCAAAAAATATTAACAACGACATTTTATATATTACTCTATCAAAACAAATACATTTAAAAGTAAAAGTAATTATTGAATCATTTGAATTATTTAAAATTCTAAATTCTGTAAAATTACTAATCACCTCATATATAAACACACTCTTAATAAAATGAGACGCAGTTTACGTAAAAGTTTGAGGTTTGACCACCCAAAAATACAACAGCATTATTAAAACTTTTGAGGAATTTTATTTTCTATAATATGGTTCTACCAATTAGTGGTTGTTGTATTCAGTTTAATTTACACTAACAATAATTGCTAACAACACTGATCTTTTAACACTTATTCTCTTATTGAGTTGAAATGCATGTGGGTCCAACCATTTTATAAATTAGATTGATCATAATGTACAAACATGGTCTACTGATGGTCACCTACAAAAATTAGATTGATCCTAATGTACCTAGACATAAAATTTTGTAGGATATATTTTCAAAGAAAAAAGTATGATGAGTTAATACTAACATAATCTTAGGTGTATTTTATGAAATAAATTTAAAGCAAATTAAAGGGCTACTTTCCGAATAATTGAATGTTGTGATGCGCTTCATACAAAGATGTGAGACATGTACTTAGGAATGAACCTTGATTGAATGAAGGAAATCACTCATCTTCATGTTGAAAGTTATTCTAAAGTGTTAATAGATATGGTGATTAATAGAGTATGTTAAGCTCAATGGAAGTTCCCTCACTTTGGTGTTTCGCATTAGACATCTTCTTGCTTTGAGTTGGGAAGCCATTTTGTCTTATACTTGGCACGAGCCGCGAGGGATATACAAGCGCAGATTGACTTGCTAATTTTAGTTACTCTCTTGATTCTTTTGAAATTCATATTCTGGAAATTCCTCCTAGAAAGCTTCAAAGTATATATGCTTTTTAACGACATATTTAGAGTTTTTTTTTTCTTTTGAAGCTTGCCCCTTTATTTCAAAAAAAGAAAGAAAGATACAATGTAATATATGCAAATTGAAAGTGATCGGCTATAACAATTTGAACATCTCTTTCAAATTCCATTATTATCCTATACTACTTAACGTGCTAGGATGTGGATGCCAGCCTCAGATTTGAAGTAAGAAAACAAAACCATTATTCATTATGTCATTAAATTTTTCATCTACCAAGCACATGCAATGACTCCACAAATTAAAGTGACAGCTTTCTTTCTAAACTTGATGATCAATCCCTCTATAGCACTTAATTTTTAGGCTTCACTAAGTTAGGCTTATTATAAACTATATATATCCCATAATAATACTACTACTTTTCTATACAATTGCCTAACCGATTAAACCAATTTTAGATTAAATTGGTTAATTTATAACCATGATAAGATCTTGTAGAAAACAATTATAACAATATTATTTTATACTCCATATGATAATCCGGTACCCATAAAATCTTGTCTGAATACACTTTTCAATTGTCAAAACAAGAAGCCCACAAGTGATTGCAACTTTTTCTTTTTTTTCACAAGTGATTGCAACTAGGGAATAAAGTAACGAGAATATTGAATCGCCAAAATAATAATAATTGGAGTTACACGGTAATTTATTTACATGTCCAAAATAGGAACTTGCCTGAAAAATCAAGACATTGAATTTAAGTAGTTAATGAGTTTTACGTACAACAAATCGTTCGAAAAAAATTGAGTTTAATTTTTGGTGGAAATAATTATTGGCTATACTATATTTATCTCACCGTCAAACTCTGAATTATCGGAACCTTTTTCAAAAACCAGAGGATTAATTAAAAAAAAAAACTTACCTAAGATAAATGTTTGATGTACGCTATGTATTGACACTCATTATTTTATTTTATTTTTGGATCATATAAAAAGACTATGGGGGTATCAAATCTTTACCAAAAAAAAAAAAAGACTATGGGGGTGGACGTTAAATAAGTGTATGCAAATTATGGGGGATCATATAAAAAGACTATGGGGGTATCAAATCATGTCAAAAAAAATGTATAAAGACCGTTTTTTAAATTATGGTTACAGATTAGGGATATGTGACAATATCATGAATTTTTATTGTAAAACTATTTAACACAATCAATATACAATGCTTCTGCAAAATTTTAAAATTTTGTCTAAGAGTTTAAAAGGGGAAGTGAGGACTTAATTTAACAAAAGAGGAAAGCAAAAAACCCAAGAAGAATGAACTGTTTATTTATCTATTTTCATAATACAAAAATTTCTTTAATTAGTATGCATGGAAGAATTCATAAAATTGGTCCTCTTTTCAACTTTTTTATTTTATTTTTTATATATGTTCTTATTAAGTGTCTCCAATTCATCTTTGCATCAATGCAACTTTTGTCATAAAAATATAATGAAATTAGATGAACTTTCCAACAACAAAAAAT
The DNA here is from genome assembly GCF_020283565.1 of Trifolium pratense. NCBI lineage: Eukaryota > Viridiplantae > Streptophyta > Magnoliopsida > Fabales > Fabaceae > Trifolium > Trifolium pratense. Next base: position 17,594,305 of record NC_060059.1, read on the forward strand.
GTGTATTGGAATAAAATTTTGGAGGACTTCAATAAATTCTTCAAACAACCTTATAAAATATATTTTTTAAGTTAAAAATATATATTATAATTATTTTTTGGCATAAACATAATCAACTCATTTCATTTATAATTATAGTTTTCACTTTTAATACAAAATAACATATAACTATATATAAATTTGAGAATTAGCATCCAACAACAATAATATCTTACTAACCAAATGAGAGACACTAATTATTTACTTCTCTCTTCAAATAAAATCTTATCTTAAAGTTATTCTCCACAAAACACTCTAATTAAGGTTCAAAGTTTTCTCTTTTCCCTCTCAACCCCTCCATACAAAGTTATTCCATCCAAGCAGGGACTAAAGTAAATGACCTCCAAGAAATGTGCGTCTCAACCAAATCAGCTTTGAATAATTAATTTGACCAAATTAAACAAAGCTTTGACTGTCTCTCTTGTGAACTTAGCTTTGGTAGAGATATTGTTATATGAAATAGTCGGAGTTTAAACACCAGACATTCCACTTAATTAAAGCGACTTTAGCGCATCGTTCACTAAGCTTTGATTTTTTATAGCTGATGTGAGTTATATGGAACTTGCATTGGAGTAAGCGGTGGGAGTACTAAATAAGTAGAAATATCAGGGTTCGAATTCCGATCTCTGCAGTAATTTGCAACGTCCATGCCAATTGAGATATGCTCATAGAGACCGTTGGGTACTAAAATTTAGTTCACTGCAACTCGATAAGCAACCACCATTGATGGAAAAAACTACTTGAATCAACTATGGATCATTTAAATCGTACGTGCCACTTTGTCTCCACAAAAAGTAATTTAGTTTACTCCTCCCATTAAAAATGCTCTTATTTATCTTAAGGCTGAAATTTTAACTACCGACTAAAACCAAAACAAACGTTATACAATTGATAACAACACTTAACATTGTTAAGTATATATATAAATTATCTATTTGATAACAGACAGTAGAATAATTTTATGAATGATATTACATATTATATGCACATAACATAATTCATATATGTATAATATACAATTTTTTTTTTCTTCTTAAAGTACACGTCAATAATAGAAATTAAATAAACAAGTAAGGAATGCTTTTTCTATTTTTCATTGAAACACCGTCGTGTATAACATATTAAGTACACATGATATGAATGGAAAAGAAACTACACCGACATTGAAGTTAGATAATTGCTGTAACAGTTATGGCTTATTGGTGATTCAAAGTTTGGCCAATGACAGAAAGAAGTTTCGTCGTGATGAGAGGTACCAAAGAACAAATTAAAATTTGCAAAATGTTCTATAGTGTCAGTGTGTGTCAGCTTGATCAAGTTGTACAAACAAAGGTTTACTACAAATTTAACTTTACTCCTTTTGTGTGAAAAATAGGTGCAACGAACACAATGTGAATAATGGTGGAAAAACATGTACATGCATTAAATGCAATGAGCTACTATTGTTAGTAGTTGAAGCCAATTAAAGAGTTTGAGGGGCCAACATAGTATACCACATATATCCTCTTACGGGTTATAAAAGCCTCGTGCTAGCTTATGCATACTACAACAACCAAGAACAAATAGAGTGTGAGTGATTTGATATAGTAAAGATGGTGCTAGGGAGCAAGAAAACAGCTTTATTGTTCTTGCTTTGTGCACATGTTTTTGTAACTAATGTTGTTGCAAGAAATGTAAACAATGAAGATGAGAAAAACCTTGTTCTCGGATTTGGCAAGGGAGGTGGGTTTGGAGTTGGATTTGGTGGAGGTGGAGGAGGAGGAGGAGGAGGCGGTGGAGGCGGTGGTGGTGGGTTTGGTGGAGGAGGAGGATTTGGTGGTGGTGCTGGTGGTGGAGCAGGATTTGGTGGTGGTGCAGGTGGAGGCCATGGAATTGGAGGTGGAGGAGGTTTAGGGGGTGGTGGAGGCGCTGGTGGAGGTGTCGGAGGAGGACATGGGATTGGAGGTGGGATTGGGAAAGGCGGGGGACTTGGCGGCGGTGGTGGATTTGGAAAAGGTGGAGGTGTAGGAGGCGGTGTCGGTGGGGGTTATGGAAAGGGTGGAGGTATTGGAGGTGGTCATGGCGGTGGCATTGGCAAGGGTGGAGGATTAGGAGGTGGTGGTGGCTTTGGAAAAGGTGGCGGTGTTGGAGGAGGTGTGGGTGGTGGCCATGGAGGTGGATTTGGCAAAGGTGGAGGACTTGGTGGTGGAGGAGGCTATGGAAAAGGTGGTGGCGTTGGAGGTGGAATTGGTAAAGGTGGAGGACTTGGTGGTGGTGGAGGCTTTGGAAAAGGTGGTGGCGTTGGAGGTGGAATTGGCAAAGGTGGAGGTGTTGGTGGTGGAGGAGGCTTTGGAAAAGGTGGTGGCGTTGGAGGTGGAATTGGCAAAGGTGGAGGTGTTGGTGGTGGAGGAGGCTTTGGAAAAGGTGGTGGCGTTGGAGGTGGAATTGGCAAAGGTGGAGGACTTGGTGGTGGTGGAGGCTTTGGAAAAGGTGGTGGCGTTGGAGGTGGAATTGGCAAAGGTGGAGGTGTTGGTGGTGGAGGAGGCTTTGGAAAAGGTGGTGGCGTTGGAGGTGGAATTGGTAAAGGTGGAGGACTTGGTGGTGGTGGAGGCTTTGGGAAAGGCGGTGGTATTGGCGGTGGTATTGGTAAAGGTGGAGGTTTAGGTGGTGGTATTGGAGGCGGTTCAGGCGGAGGTGGTGGTTTAGGTGGAGGTGTTGGAGGTGGTTCTGGTACTGGAATTGGTGGTGGAATTGGAAAAGGAGGAGGTTTTGGTGGAGGTATTGGAGGTGGTTCAGGTGGAGGTTTAGGTGGTGGTAATGGAGGTGGTTCTGGTGGTGGCATTGGAGGAGGATTTGGCAAAGGTGGAGGTTTTGGTGGTGGCATTGGAGGAGGTTCTGGCAGTGGTATTGGTGGAGGATTCGGCAAAGGAGGTGGCTTTGGAGGAGGTGTTGGTGGAGGAGCAGGAAGTGGTTTTGGTGGTGGATTTGGCGGTGGTGGTGGTGGCGGCGGTGGCGGAGGAGGCGGAGGCGGTGGAATTGGACAATGGCACCATTGAGAATCATCGTTGTCGTTGATGGTTGGATGCATAAATTTATTATATCATTTTTATTAAACTTGCATTATTTATAAAATAGTCCTATTATATATAATTTGTATGAGTGGAGCCGAAAAAATTACTCTTAAATTATATTGATTATCATGATAATATATGAAATATTCTCTAATAGCTTTAAATGAAAAAATTATATTTTTGCATTTACTTGTAATTTATTCTCAATAATTTTATTTTTTAACAAAATCTCATTCATGTTAATAAGCGCATTCCAGTTTATAACTTATGTTATTCTTCTTGGTTGTTTGTGTAAAGATAATTTGACGGTAATAATGTGGGACGTATCAAGTTGACTAGTGCTCACGTTTTTATAAGATCATTATAACAAATGTGTTTTTTAACAAGTACGGACAAATTGACTATTTTATCTTAAATTAATTTATCTATATAACTATGATTAGGGGGGTGTTCTTATTAAATGTACTTAGTAACCCAATTTTATCCAGACATTTTTAAAATTTCCCAAAATTTATGATAAAATGTTTAATTTTTATTTTTTGTAGCTTTGCTTAAAAAAATCTAAAAGGGACAAAAAAAATATTAGAGTTCATTCTAGCCCAATAGTCTTGAGCCCAACTTTTAATTAATAATTAATATTTCATTTGATTAAAATTTATGTTAATAAAATAACATAAAAATTTGAAAAGAAAAAAAAAAAAAAGCACACTGTTCCTTTTTTCTTCAAAACCAATTTTTTTGCAACCACAATCAAGAATCCAAAACTCAATTTTGTCTCATGGTTACAAGCATTCATCAATGGACTTTATATATTGAGAACAAAAAATCAGATCTTTCATGAATACTTTGTTCTTCTCTATCAATGAATTCAAAGTTTTCAAAAAAGTTTTTCGGTTTGTTAATTACTTGTTTTCATTAATATTTTAGTACACTTCAAGGAGCGATACATCATCAGCAAAAGCTAAGATTATGAATTATGTTTTGAAACATATGAGAGGTAGACATGCATGCATGGTTACGAGAAAACAATATTTCTCAGTGGATGACTTGTTAAGAGAATGAGAAAGGATATGACTTTAATGCTTCTCTGTATCAAACATCTTAGTCTAACTCGTTGTTGGTATTTCTCTACTATATGCTTATATTTGTTGGCCGGGGTAGGTGTAGATAGAAAAAGTGAGCCACCACTTGTCCATTTTTCAGGATGGGGAAGTGAAAACACATAAGAACTCTTGAATTGAAATGAGAAATATATAGATGATCTAACTCCAGTGATTAACTGAATTAGTTCTCGTTATTTTTTGGGAAAGAGTAGAGATTATCGAACAAGGAAAAAGATCCAATTACTTCGAAAGAATTGAACAACCATGTAAAATAGTAGTAGCAACGAATACGATTCTCAATCAACAAGGAAAAATGTAGTATGCGTTTATGTAGCTATCGGTCATAAATCCAACTTGAAATTTTGGCATTATAAACACAAAGAGTAGCTTTTGGTTTTCCATTAAGTTTTTTGTATATTAAAGTTAAACATTCAAAATGAAACTTATTCTTTTTAGTTTTACTCGTATTCTTCCTATATTCTAGGAAAATAAATAGAAGAATCATGGATAGAGAATTGTGCCAATAACCTACCTAATCTTATTGTAGAAATTTTCAAGATCAATGATTGAGACCATGCAAACTAAAAATGCTTTTTCTTGGATAAAGGAAAAGATTACTCAATCCCCCATTTCAAATGCATATCCTATTTTTGCGCTACCTTAAAATTGATTTTCGACGGAATGAAAAAGACATATTTTGTCAACAAAAAAAAAACATATATGGTAGAATCATAACTATAGAATACGACCCTAATCTAAATGCACACATTTGTCTCATACACTATGTCTATGGTGATGGTGAGAAAAGATATTCCCTCTAGTCTTGTATATAAGCAAAACTAAAAAAATACGCCCTTTAAGAAAGTGGATAAAGTGCATTGAATCATGAGAAAAAACTACCACATTTTCACTTTTATCCTTATCTTTTGTTGAAAACCGTGAAAACAGTGTAATCATTAAGGATAAACATGGAATATTGATAATAAACATAATAAATGTGATAGATTTTTGCTTATATTTGAGACTTTCAATTTTTTGTTTTATTGTTTATATTCAAGACCGGAGGGAGTATATTACACCCAATCGGGTTATAATTAATTGGAGATATTATTGTTTATGGTACAAAAGTTCCTATAAAAATGAAAAATAAATTGTTTTATAGTTGGCATAGTGAGTCATCTACATAATGAGCTGGTTTAGATCAATCCTAAGCCTAGTAATTATCTTAAAACATGTTAAGATCAATCTTTCGAAAAATCTATGAAGATCAAATTAGCACTACAAGAAACCTGTCATGTGCCCACGACCATTTTCAAAGTGCAGAATAGTTTTACCTATGGACATCCTAATAACTATCACTAAAATCAGAGTTTTACTTTTTTATTTATTTACTAGTATAACTTACCCGTGCAATTGCACGGGTTAATATTCAATAAAAAATATAAATTATTAAAATTTTAATATTTTGTGATTTTTTAATTATCTATAATTTTTTTTATTTAATGTAATTTATTTAGATATGAAAAATAATACAAATTTTACATATTTTAAAGGGAAGGGTGTATATTAATCTTCCACTCCCCGTTCCCAACTCACATATTATTTTTTCTCTCATTGACATCTGCATCAGTTTCTGTAAGGATCTCATCAACATATTAAAAAAATTGAATAAATAAATTTATTCTTCGTCTTTAAATATGCTCTTTAGACCCAATAGAAAAAACATATAGGCCATAGAGATGAGAAATGATAAAAAACTAAATAAGAGAAAAGAATATGTAAAAAAAATAATTCACAAATTGGTTGAAAAACAATCCTATATGAGGGTGATGAGAAAAAAGAGATGAAAGAAAGCTGAGAGCAAAAATATTTTTAGTCAATTTTGGCAATGTTTCTAAAATTTTGTTTTATCATCAAATCATATTCCTTGAGTGTAGCTATCTTATATACCAAAGTTTGACATAATATTTTTGGTGCAATAATTAATTCGTAATTAACACACAATTAATATAAAGACTTCTATAGAAAGCTAGAAATTAATATACAAACTTCTTGAGAAAGTCAAATCTCATAAAATATGAAAATTTCAATAAATTAATGATAGTATTGCAAGACCAAAAATAAATTAATGTATTTAAATAAAAATAAACAAATTGATGAAGAGAAAGTTTCATTTTTGTTTAGTACCAAATTGTAAAAAACAAAGTAAACTAATTCAAAGTCCAATGAATTTTTTTTAATTAACCTAATTTTAATACCTAAAACTATGCATCATTAAACATAATTATTTGGATTTTATTTTAATATTTTTAACTATACAAATAACTAATTCAAAGTCCACTGATTGTGAAAAAAAAACTATACAAATAACTAATATGAATTCAAAAACTAAAATAATACGTAAGAAAACTGCATAGTGAGGTACATATAAAATTTCATATATAAATAATGATGAACATAACACTATTGAAAAAATACATCATTTGATCACTCTGTTGATTCATTCATTAAGAGAATACATCATTGATATTTCAAGTTGCATCCAACTCATAATTATTGATAAAGCAAGATAAGAAAAAAAGAGACTCCAAGTTTGATCTCAATTCAATCCATTTTGTCAGAATGTGATGCATTTCTTATTGTCTTTCAATGATTTCTGTGTCACAAATAATAAATTGGATTAATAAATATAAATAAAAATATAAAGACCAAAAGAAAATAATCTAAATAGTAAAAAAAAAACAATATAAGAAAAATCGAACAAAGAAAAAATAATAAAGAAATTTTTAAAAAGTGACAATTGACAAAAAAAATTGTGAGTATTGAGAGAGATGAAATCTATAACAATATATAAAGGGGATAGAGGAGTTTGGGTTGACTTTTTCTTTGGTCTATTTTGCCCTTCACTACATATGAGTAATTTTGTCTTTAATGTGAAATTAAATTCATTAAAGTCAAATATATTGATTCCATTTTCAATTTAAAAAACGTATTAGTAAATATATTTGTAAATAAGGCATATTCCATTCCATTATATTATAAATTGATGCACATGAATATAACTCAAATATTCCATTTTTTTTTAAGATAATAAAATATGAAGAATTGACTTGTTAAAAAAAATGAAGAATTATCTTTTAAAATAAACCTGTCATGTGCCCACGACCATTTTCAAAGTGCAGAATAGTTTTACCTATGGACATCCTAATAACTATCACTAAAATCAGAGTTTTACTTTTTTATTTATTTATTTCATTTTAATTTAATTTAGTATTAATTTATCCATATCAATTTTACATTTTCACTTCTTCGCGTTTATCTCTCAAATCTACAATTTCACCTCATAGATCCACATGCAATTTCACACTCAGATTTATATTCACCGTTCTCTCTCACAGATTCACACTCATATTCATCTCACTCGTTCATCCCACTCGTTATGTTTTTTTTTAACAGCAAAATATATTATTATTAATAATAACCGGTCTCCGTACAAGGCGAATAGAGATCGGGATAAACGGAACTACAAAATCAGAGGTGCCGTATATAAGCGGAACACCAATGAAGAAAATCAAAACTGGCACTGCCTAATAGACGTCAACTTCTAATTCCATACTTAGAAAGACACTCATCAGCCTTCGGACTACCAAAGAAGACACCAACTCGACCCATAGATACGCCACTAAACTCTAACTCCCAATCTCGAAGTAAAAGTGATCGGCCCATCAAAATCCAAAAACATCTCCCACTCGTTATGTTCATGTCCGCTCTCACAATTTCACACTCGAATCGCTGCTCAATCGTTTATGAATCCCTAAAATAGTTCAAATCTTCCAAATCATTCCTCAATTGTTTGGAACTGCTCAATATAGGTCTTGTAAAAATTCTATAAAAATGGACGACTTTATTAATATATTACTAAAAACTAGGGGTGTATATGGGTTGGGCAAATCTGGTCGACCCGGTCAAACCCACCCAATCCAACCCAAAAAAGTGGGTTGGGTCGGGCAAGTGGGTGGATATGGATTTCAAAAATGAAAAACCCGTTAAAAAATCGGGTTTCGGGTAAAACCGGACCCAACCCAAAAAACCCACTAACCCACTAGTGCTATGTTTCTTGAAATTTTTTTATGAAAATACTAAAGATTTTTTCATTTGATTATTAAATATTTTTATATTGAAAATGAGTTATACTATTTTTTACGAAAATAAAAAAGATTGAATAATTTTTATAAACAAATATGATAACTTTTCGCATTAATTTTTTAAAATTTTAAAAAATTGAATAATTTTCATAAACAAATATAGTGATTCATGGTTTAGTCATTTGATATTAAAAAAAGCAAAAAAATCATTTGGATAACACGCTATCCAGCCTGTAAATTAGTAGATTTACACAAAAAAATGGGTGATTATTTTTTATAGTGAAAAAAAGTTACCCTATTTTTCAAGAAGATACATTGATTGAATTATTTTTTATGAGAAAATATGATGATTCAATATTTAGATATTTAATAAAAAAAATAGAAAAATAATTTGGGTAACCCACAACCCAACCCAATCCAACCCGGAAATTAGTGGATTTACCCAACTCGGCCCAATGTTATAACGGGTGGTTATTTTACTAAACCCAACCCGGAGTACCATATGTGATTTGGGTTTTAGTTTTGGCCAAACCCAACCCAATCCGGCCCACGTACACCCCTACTAAAAACTATGCGTTTTCAGGAAGTGCTTCTATTTTATGCTTCTAGTAACACAAAGTCTGATCCAAGTGTACCATGCTATCAAGTCAATCATACTTTTTTACTTTTACTTGCTTCTTTTTCTTCTCATTTCTTATATATTATTACTCCTTTTTTTTTTTTTGACAGATTATATATTATTACTCCTATTATTTTAAAATATGTGTCGTTTAAATTTTTTATGCAGGTTAAAAAATATAATGATGTTGTTAAATTACATACATTTTTTGTTAAATTAATCTTATTTACTATTTGTGTAATATTTTAGAAGTGGTGTATAGTCAATTATTTAAAGACACAATTGAAAGTAAAATTTTATGATTTTAATATTTATATATTTATGCCATCAAAAATAGAATTATTTTGGTCAGGTAACTTAATGATTAGAATTACATCCTTAAGGTGAAAAATGGAGTGGTCGGGGACCTCGGTTCCTTCTTCGAATTTAGTCCAACAAACAATGTGAACATTATCGAGAGATATTGTTGCTTCCTATTATAATTTGATCCAACTTGAAAAATTATTCTCTACATTTACGAACGAAGGATACCCAATAATTATATTTTAAAAAATAATTAAATACTCCAGTTTGCACCCCTAAACCCGGCCAGGGTCCTGAATCCGTCATTGCACCAAATGCAACTTTTTTACAAAGCTTTGAATAGTTAATAGACTTAATGGTTCGTTTGGATTAGCTTATGTTTGAGTTTATGCAAAACAACTTATGCAAATAAATAAGTTTTTATGCATTATTAGAAGTTTGTCAAGGTTGTTTATGAAAAATAGTTTATAAAAATACAGTTTTTGATAGCGTGAACTTATAAATTAATATAAAACTTTATTTATTTGCATAAACTGATTTGCATAAGCTCAAAAATAAGCTAATACAAACGGACCCTAAATATGTTTTTAGTCCCTACATTTTGGCAGACTTTTAAAAAAGTCCCTATCTTTTTTTTATTATATTTTTGTCGTTTCTAACATTGGTCCCTATTGTGAAATTTTGATTGCCTGGACAAGAAAATTCCACATAGATGCCACAAAGTCTCATTTAATGTTTACTCTTTGCGCGTCAACATCATTAAATGAGTCTGCGTGACATCTATGTGGCACTTTCCGTATTTCACAATAGGTACCAATAAAAACGGCAAAAATGTTATGACTAAAAATCTAATATAAAAAATGTAGGAACTTTTTTAAAGTTCGCCAAAATATAGAGATTAAAAATATATTTAACCTTATTTAATATACAATCGATAACAATACTTAACATTAAATAATATATATATATATATATATATATATATATATATATATATATATATATATATATATATATATATATATATATATATATATATATATATATATATCACGCGTACACCAATTTGATGAATGATGATGACATATATTTTGATAACTCATAGTTTATAACTCAGTATTTGCCTAAAAAAAAAAAACTCATATAGTTTATGTATAATACAAATATATATATTTTTCTTCAGTATATAGTTAAATTAATAGAAATTAAAGAGACAAAGTACGGGATGCTTTTTCTGTTTTCCATTGAAACACAAACACCGCAATATTATAACAAACTAAGTACACATGATATGAATGGAAAAGAAACTGCACCGACATTGAAGTTAGATAATTGCTATAACAATTAATTATGGCTTATTGGTGATTCAAAGTTTGGCCAATGACAAAGAAATTTCGTCGTGATAATTGCTATAGTGTCAGTTTGTGTCAGGTAAGGTTGATCAAGTTATACACACAAAGGTTTAATTTACTACAAATTTAAGCATACTCTTTATGTGTGAAAAATAGGTGCAACAAACACAGCGTGAATAATTCTCGGAAAAACAGTACATGCATAATGAGCTACTATTGTTAGTAGTTGAAAGCCTCATACTCATAGTATACCACATATATCCTTTTCCGGGTTATAAAAGCCTCATGCTAGCATGTATACTACACACCAACCAAAAACAAATAGAGAGTGTGAGTGATTTGATATAGTAAAGATGTTGCTAGGGGTTAAGAAAGCATCTTTCTTGTTCTTGCTTTGTGCACATGTATTTGTGGCCAATGTCGTTGCAAGAAATATAAACAATGAAGATGAGAAAAACCTTGTTCTCGAATTTGGCAAGGGAGGTGGGTTTGGTGGAGGAGGAGGAGCTGGTGGTGGCGGCGGATTTGGTGGAGGAGGAGGATTTGGGGGTGGTGTTGGTGGAGGTGTCGGAGGAGGACATGAGATTGGAGGTGGGATTGGGAAAGGCGGGGGACTTGGCAGTGGTGGTGGATTTGGAAAAGGTGGTGGCATAGGAGGAGGTGTTGGTGGGGGTTATGGAAAGGGTGGAGGTCTTGGAGGTGGCTTTGGCAAGGGTGGAGGGTTAGGAGGTGGTGGTGGCTTTGGAAAAGGTGGTGGTGTTGGAGGTGGAATTGGCAAAGGTGGAGGTTTTGGTGTTGGAGGAGGCTTTGGAAAAGGTGGTGGTGTTGGAGGTGGAATTGGCAAAGGTGGAGGTCTTGGTGGTGGAGGTGGCTTTGGAAAAGGTGGTGGCATTGGAGGGGGAATTGGCAAAGGTGGAGGTTTTGGTGTTGGAGGAGGCTTCGGAAAAGGTGGTGGTGTTGGAGGGGGAATTGGCAAAGGTGGAGGTCTTGGTGGTGGAGGTGGCTTTGGAAAAGGTGGTGGCATTGGAGGGGGAATTGGCAAAGGTGGGGGTTTTGGTGTTGGAGGAGGCTTTGGGAAAGGCGGCGGTATTGGAGGTGGAATTGGCAAAGGTGGAGGACTTGGTGGTGGTGGAGGCTTTGGAAAAGGTGGTGGCATTGGAGGTGGAATCGGCAAAGGTGGAGGTCTTGGTGTTGGAGGAGGCTTTGGGAAAGGAGGTGGTATTGGCGGTGGAATCGGCAAAGGTGCAGGTTTAGGCGGTGGTATTGGTAAAGGTGGAGGTTTTGGCGGTGGTATTGGAGGAGGATTTGGCAAAGGTGGTGGTATTGGAGGAGGTTCTGGCAGTGGTATTGGTGGATTCGGCAAAGGAGGTGGCTTTGGAGGAGGTGTTGGTGGAGGAGTCGGAAGTGGTTTTGGTGGTGGACTTGGCGGCGGTGGCGGAGGAGGTGGTGGAATTGGACAGTTGCACCATTGACCATCATCGTTGTCGTTGATGGTTGGATCCATGAACTTATAGTCTAATATATCATTTTTAATAAACTTGCATTATTCATAAATAGTCCTATATATATAAAAAAAATTGTATGAGTGGAGTGAAAATATTACTCTTTTAAATAATTATGTTGATTATCATATTAATGTATGAAATTTTCGGATTTGGATCCTCTCGATCTCTATTTGTCTCAATCTCTCTCAAATTCATATTTTAAAATTCATAAATTATGGTGTATTTTAAATAAAGCATATTTGAGGATCAAACTAACAAGTAAAAGATACATTTGAGAATTAAAATGACTAAGTTTAAAGATCAAAATAATTCTTCTTATATTAACATATTATAAATATAATAATATAATTATAAATAAATTAGTTTGTTATATTTCTATTTTCGATCCCCGTATAATAAGTTTCTGGATCCTTTTGTGTCCATCATTGAGTTCTAGTGAGAGAATTGATTTTATCTAAAAATTCATCTTTGTTGAGGGAGACGAGTTGCTTTGTTGATAGATGTTAATTTTTTCCAATTTTTTTTCAATCTCTTGATAATTAAGAATTTGTAACGGGAATTATAAATATTAGGTAATTAGTATTTTAAATAATAGTTTAATATTCACCGTTTTTAAAGTCGATCTTTCGATAATTAAGAATTTGTTGATACCACGTGCAAGAGATTTCCCTGCCCAGACTATCTAGCCTAGGACTTCTTTGCTCAAGTACCTACGTATAAGAGACTTCACCCATAGACGACCAAAATCTTAGAAACGGCCCTTGCTTTCTTCATAGCTGTTGCAATCTGGGTAATAATCGCTCCAAGTTTTGATAAGGAGAATAAATGTTCTTACATTCTTGGTGAAAATGACAACTACTATCTATGTTGTACTTTCTTTCTTCCTCTTGTCAACTCTGATGTGAACCTCTGAGAGGCCTGCTCTTTCAGAGACAGACTTACTTAGAGTTTGATGTTCACAACCACAGAAGCTTTTCGATTTCTGAAGCTTAGCATCCTCTGAACGTCTTCAGAGTTTGCTACTCAAGGTTGGCTTTCAGCTTCTTCTTTTTCACACGTTCAAGTGGATAATGATTAGGTCTTTCGGTCCTGCACACTTGAACAAATATTAATAACACCAATTGTTATTTTATACTTTGTTATCATCAAAATCATTAGAGAGATTAACAAATCCTATTTTATTCTTACAAACTTAACTTTCATGTCCTGAAAATTTTTACCAAACAGAATACGCGCTAAAATATGTTGAACTTTAAGAGGAACTGTGTCTTTCTTATAAAACTGAACAGTACTCGTTTTAGACTGTCCAAAATACTCTCAAAATGAGTATCCTTCCTGGTGAAAGACCAAAAAAAACTTTTGTAAAAGATAAGCAATAATTTATCTTCCCATCATAATATTTATTTATTAGTTAGGCATAGGCTTACTTTAATATATTTGACTTTGAGGGTGAAATTGTAATTTAATTTGAGTATTAACGGTGCTGGTGCTAAGTGCTACTACTAATTTTTCAACAGAGTATTATTTAATTAAATAAAAATAAAAGGACAAATAGTACTGAACAAGTCATGTTCAAGTGTTCTACACTTTTGGCTGAATATTCAAAACATTCAGACTACACATTTCAGGAGTTAGATATTTCTAATTAAATGCACTGTCACATAACTGTTGGAATCACAAATTGCGTTGAAAATTTGTAACTTAACAACCAATCAAACTCATGAAAAACATTGAAGAAAATTACCAAATCAGACAAAATAAAAAGGTTGTGTTTTTAACTTAATCATTTTCAGCTTTGGATTCTTTGCTTAACAAAGACAAAAATCATTGTTACACTTTCTTTGTGGGTGAATTTAATAGGATATTTGCACGCTTATTTCATTTTGTCTTGTGGGCTCAGTTTATATACTTTTGTGATATTGAAAAGTTACCTTTTTTTATCTCACCTCTTCTATGAGTTGTTATGAATTTATGATGAAATCATTGTTCTTCTTTCTATGATGCTATTAAAAGGGTTTTCTAACATTCAATTCTAGGTTTGTGTACCATTCTCTTTCCTTTTTACAGCAGCCACCATTGAATTCAGTATCTATAACATAGGTGTAGTTTTATATAGTTTCTTAAGAAAATACAAATTTGTGTTTCTTTTTTTTGTTGATCATAAATTTTGTTATGTAATTGATGAATTTTTGCTAAATCCTTTATGGGGTTTAGCTGATAGTAATTTTGTTATGTACTTCTAAACAAGCATATGCACAAAAGTGATGTAGGACTTTAGTAAATGTTTTGGACCGGCGGTGAATTTGATGAAATTAAAGTGATAGTGTAATTTTGTAAAAGTTTATAAGTATAGTTTTTGTTGAAATTACAGTGGCATATTATGATTCTGCCAAATTCACCGTCAATCAAATATGCACTTAGAAGTGTATGTTTTCTTAAGGTTGTTTTCATGTATGTGTTAGGTAGATGATGTAAGATATAGTGTATGTTTGGTATCACGATGGGTGTTGCTTCTGTAAAATCACGATGAATCACCGTGATTGTGACATACTCACTGTGATATCAAACATAGGCATAGTAAGATTATGTAAGATGAAGTGCTTGTTTTGATGTTTTATATTGATGATGTTTCAGGAAGTAGTATGAGAGCTAAGAGTTTGATAATTAAGAGGAAGCTTAGTATTAGAAGGAAATTGAAGAAGATGATAAAGTGTGTGTGTTCAAGGGATAAGTTAAGTGTCGATGAAATGAATTATTCATCAGAATCTCTTGCAACTAGGGACTATTCAGCAACAGCAAGTGGTTATTCATCTCATCCTGGTGAAAATGGAACAAAGGTTGATAATAGTAACATTGAAGAAGCAGAGTCATCTCTTCGTGAAAGTGGTTATTTGAACTATGAGGTTAGATCAACAAGTTTGTTTCATCTTTTATTAGATGTTTTGCATGCTGTTAAACTCCTAGGTACTTGGAAGTTGTTTGAATAAACAACTTAATTCAGCGTTTATAACTATTTCATATATAAGTTGTTTTCATAAGTTATCTTGGATAACTTTACGAAATAAGCTGAAAACAACTTATGAACCTGTCTTTAAGTTGTTTCCATAAACTCTGGCAAACAGTTTCACAAATACTTATATTAGTAGATTATAAACTCAAATAAGTCAAATCAATCAAACAAGATTTAATATGGTTGTGACAAAGTACAAGTAAAAAATTGCACTCACAATGACAAATTAAGCAGAATAAGAAAAATGTATTTTCCTACCATCAATCATGTGTTAGTGATACTAAATTATGTAGTACTGACACTTCAAATTGAAGGTATGTTCAGTGTCTGACACATATCAGTGTCTGACGCCGACACAATACTAACATATGTGGTTGCATTTAAATATCAATTTTCTCAAGTTATTATCGTTTCTGGCGTCCGTGTTATTGTCGTTGATTTGTAGATACTAAACTTGATTTGTTGGCAAGGTTTCATGCATATAAATGTCCATAAAAAAAGGACCTTATCCCAATATTTGATTTTTATAAATACTTAAAGCATCTTCATTATAAGATGATAAAACTAAATGAACTTTCCCTCTCATAGGAAGCTAGAGCCTTGTTAGGAAGACTTGAGTATCAGAAAGGCCACATTGAAGCTGCACTTCTAGTATTTGAAGGAATAGACATTGCTTCTGTCATTCCCAAGATGAAAATGTCTATATCTAAAAGATGTGAATCCAATAATAAACACCGTCCGCAAAGTGATTCAGCGCCTTCTATGTCAATACATGCTGTTAGTTTACTTCTTGAAGCTGTTTTCCTCAAAGCTAAATCATTGCAGACTCTCGGAAGGTTTCAAGGTGCTTTTTCATCTTGTTCTCAGTTCTTATTTAACTATATATTCATCAACCATCTTAATTATTTTGCACTTTATGTAGTCTGTAGTATTGACACTTTAGATCACAGACATGTCTGGTGCCCGACACGACACTGGCACATGTGTTACCTGTGTCAATGTGTTACTACCAGTGCTATGTCTGATGTCGGTGTTTGTGTTAGTGCGACGTGTCAATATCAGTGTCATGTCTGGTGTCCGTGTCAATGCTTCATAAGCCGTAGTTTCTGCATACATGGTTGACACATATTGTTTGTGACTTGACTAATAGTTTATTAATCTGCAGAAGCTGCTCAATCATGCAAAACTATTTTAGACACTATTGAATCTGCACTACCAGAAGGCTGGCCTGAAAACTTTGTTTCGGATTGTAAATTACAAGAGACGGTAACAAATGCTGTTGAACTGCTTCCAGAATTATGGAAACTTGCAGGCTCACCTCAAGATGTTATCTTATCTTTTAGAAAAGCATTAATTTATCATTGGAATCTTGACAATGAAGCAACTGCAAGAATACAAAAGGAATTTGCGTTGTTTCTTTTGTACAGTGGTTACGAAGCGGACTCTCCTTCACTTCGGTCGCAATTGGACGGTTCGTTTGTGCCAAGAAACAACATAGAAGAAGCTATTCTTCTACTTCTGATTCTGCTGAGAAAATCAAAAGATTCTTCAATAATTCATCACCTTTCTTTTGCTCTAAGTGTTTGTGGTGAATTCGTGACGCTAGCTCAAGAGGTTGAGGAATTACTTCCAGAAACAATGGAGAGAAGAGAAAGATATTATACTCTAGCACTTTGTTACTGCGGCGAAGGTCAGCATATAGTTGCATTGGATCTTTTGAGGAACTTTATGAATAATAGAGAGAACTCAGTATACTCAGATTGCATAGAGGAATTACTTTTAGCTTCGAAAATTTGTGCAGACAATAAGGTTTGTGTCGAAGACGGAATCGAATTTTCAAGCAAGGCTATTTCTCAGATGAATGGAAAATGCAATCAAATTGAAGCTATTGCGAATTGTTTACTAGGTGTTCTACTGTCTGCAAAATCAAAATCAGCTTCTTCTGAATCAGAAAAAGCTTTGATGCAGTCTCAAGCATTCAGTGCTCTAAAAGCTTCTGAGAGAATGATGATGGAAAATGATCCTTATATTGTTCTTAATCTTTGTCTGGAATATGCTGAACATAGGAATTTGAGAATTGCTTATAATCATGCAAAGAAATTGGTTAAGCTGGAAGGTGGGTCTAGTATTAGTGGATATATACTACTAGCACGGATTTTATCGGCTCAAAAAAAGTTTGTTGATGCCGAGATTGTTATTGATGCTGCTTTAGATCAATGCGGAAAATGGGATCAAGGAGAATTGTTGAGAACTAAAGCTAAGATTCAGATTGCACAGGGAAGATTGAAAAATGCTATTGAGACATACACTTTTTTTCTTGCTGTTCTTCAAGTCCAAAACAAAAGTCTAGGCACTGCAAACAAGATTATGAAGGTAAGATACATTCCTTCATTCTTGAATAACACAGTACTGATGAAAAAGGAAACTTAGAGAAGCTTCATTTTAAATCTATGCATGTATAACGATGTTACTTCTCTGCTTTTCTTTTGTATAGTGTAAGAGAAATCGCGACAGAAGACTTGAAATGGAAGTGTGGCATGATCTAGCCAATGTGTACACAGCTTTATCACATTGGCGCGATGCTGAAGTTTGTCTTGCTAAGTCTCAAGCTATTGATTCATATTCTGCTTCTAGATGGCACTCCACAGGTATATATTGCTTATATTTGGTTCAACTTTGGATGTGTAATAACTTATTTTAAAGGTGTAAGAATTGATTTTGACATGTTTCGATGTTTTCAAGTAAAATTGGTTTTGACTCAAACTGATTTGTGGAGCTTTTGCCTCTACAATTGATTTTTAAGCCTTGAATTTATTGTTCAACTAACTTTTAGATGAATGTATCCAAACATAAGTCAGTTTACATTCAACTCACTTTTAATCAGTATCAATTCATTCAAAAAAAATTTCTCGCCACAGAATCAAACTATCACTTAGATTAAGAGATGTTATTGTATTTCATACTGATCAAAGCAAGAGCAAACATGCATTACTATACGATGCCCTTTATAAAGAAAACTTTTCCTTCTTTAAACACTCTGTGATAATTCAAATTGATACCAAAAGCATGTTAATACTTAATACCAACTAGGGTTATGTCTAGCGGAAAGACTTAGTCTCCCACAATGTGGCGGACCGAGGTACAATCTTAAGTAGAAGAGGTGGTCGATCATATTTAGTCCCCGAAAGTACCTTGAGCAGTATTACCTCATGTGGAGGAAACAAGTGAAAATTAACATGTTCAAATACAATATTCCTCGTATCGCAAAGTTCACTCTAATTAAGTTAGGTTTATGCAGGTTTACTTTATGAAGCAAGAGGTCTTCATCAAGAAGCATTGAAATCATTTAGAAAAGCATTAGATATTGAGCCAAACCATGTGGAAAGTTTGATATCAACAGCCTGTGTTCTGAGAAAACTTGGTGGTCAATCATCATCTTCAATTGTTAGAAACCTTCTGACAGAAGCATTAAGGCTTGACAGAACAAACTCATCTGCATGGTACAATCTTGGACTTCTCTACAAAGCTGATTTGGGGTCATCAGCATTGGAAGCTGCTGAGTGCTTTGAAGCAGCTGTTTTTCTTGAAGAATCTTCTCCCATTGAACCCTTTAGATAACACTTTCTTTTCATTTTACTTTAGGTGATTGTAAAGTTGGTTTTTTGTTTTTCTTACTAAGCTAAAGTTGGTTTATTGAATAGTAAAAGGAGAAACAACTCTGGTAAATATTTCTTATTAGTTTATGTAAGTAATCATTATATTCCCTTTGGGTTGATTGAAATATAGGTTCAAGCTTATGTTTTTGTGCAACATTTTTACCTAGTTGACTCCCTCAAGAACTAGCTAAGATAAAATGTGTTAAGCATGATAACAAAATCAATTGGATTGAGTTAATATAATTGGTCATCGTTACAAAATGCAACGTTTATAATCGCCCAATATAAACCAAGAGCAAAATAATGAACACATTGTATGTTCCAAAATAGACGAGGAAAGATTATTTTAATAGAAATGAGTAGGCATGAAACGAGGGATTTATGAGAGCGAGGGAGAGACTAGGATAGGTGAATCGTGAGTAGGGCAGGTGAATCATGTGAAACACAAACTTTCATTTTCCATCCTTTACCAATCAATTTGTCTGAAAGTAAATGTAAAATAAAAATCATCTTAATTAATAACCTATTTCATGACAATACATCAACTCAACATTCAATATGCATGCTCAAGATTCTTTTTTTGATTCTAAAAGAGTTTAAATTGATTTAGGGCCATGATCAAGATTCTATTCTTATGAATAAAGCGAAAACAGAGAGGAATACACCTGACATGGGTCCAATTACAAACACATTCAGTAACTACCACAACAGAATTCCATAGGCATGAAGGAAGTTGCATATAATGCAGGACTTCCACATTATGTACATCAGGTCCCTCTCCTTCATTCAAACTGGACCTTCAACGCACATTTTCCCTGCGCCTGACATTCTTTGTTTTATCATTATATCTTGGCCTGTCATTATGCCTTTGTGGCTGTGGCTCCACCCTTCTTTGTCTTTCAGGTGATCTCTGGACAATCTCTCCATTAACATATAGTTCAGCTGTACCAACATAATTGAGGTAGGTAATAATTAATCCGAGTAGAAATTTTATACAAAAATACAGGACTTAGGTAAACAAGAACAAAACTATAAAAAGAAAATCCAAAAACAGACAAAACACCGTCAGAGCAAGCACAGAGAACCCATATATTGTATAACTAGCAGTAGCAAAGAACAAACACAGCACTAATAAACAGATGGAAATGAAAGATAAATGGGCCGGGGGTGGTGGGGTGATATTCATGTTAATCTATTAAACATTTAAAGCTAGAAACAACAGAGAGAGCTACTGAGCTTTGCCAAGATGACAGCAATTCAAAACCTTCTATGAAACAGGAAACTACTGAGGGTGGACAAGGACAATATAAAAATTGACTTCTATACACCAGATATTCCAAATAGAAATCAATGCATGTGGCAACATCAAGGAACAAATGAAAAACCAATCTGTAGATAAGAAAATTGAATAATACTCAACCGTTGAATAAAGTAAAACAAAAAAAAGCACCAACAAGTGTCACTAAATACACAACAAACTTTAACCAATATGTCTTGTTTGACTAGTAAGCACAGACATGTCGCTAAAGCAGAAGACACTAACACACTGGGACGAGACACTGCCAAATAATTTTTGTATCAACTCCTAATGATTCTTCAACTCCATACGAGTGAAAGAACAAAACAGGAGGAGTGCAATTCTCTGTCAGTCCATTAGCATTCAAAGCTAGACATCACTCAAAGAGTTTTTAGCTTTGCCAAGATGGACTACAAAAAGAACACATTCTATGCAAAGTAATTATGTATCAACTCCAATGATTCTGCACTCCACAAATGTATGAAGGAACAGAAAAAGAGGAGGGAAATTCTCTGTAAGTCCATTAGCATTCAAAGCTAGACATTTCTCGGAGAGTTTTTAGCTTTGCCAAGATGGACTTCAAAAAAAACACACAAAAACACATTCTATGCAACGTAATTATGTATCAACTCCTTCCGTCAAAAAAAAATATATATTATGTATCAACTCCAATAATTCTGCAACTCCATAAGAGTGTGAAGGAACAGAAAAAAGAGGAGGGAAATTCTCTGTATGTCCATTAGCATTCAAAGCTAGACATTACTTAGAGAGTTATTAGCTTTGCCAAGATGGACTGCAAACAATCATGTGATATGCCAAGTAATTACTCTCCTAGTCCATAATTAAAAAACCCTATCCAATTTTTCTTTGTCCCTTAATATAAAGATCATTTTCAAAATTTCAAATACAATAACAATTACATTCACAAAATCACCCTTATTTAAGTAAACATCGGGAAACCCTGTCCAATTTTTTTTTTTGTCCCTTAATATAAGATCATTTTCAAAATTTCAAATACAATTAACAGCTACTTTCACAAAATCACCCTTATCTAAGTAAACATTAGGAAACATAAATTTTTCTCTCTCTTATCATATCAAAGTAATTATGTATCAACTCCAATGATTCTGCAACTCCATAAGAGTGTGAATGTACAGAAAAGGAGGAGGGGAATTCCCTGTAAGTCCATTAGCATTCAAAGCTAGACATTACTTAGATTGTTATTAGCTTTGCCAAGATGGACTTCTAGTAAACATATTCTATGCTAAGTAATTTATGTATCAACTCCCAATGAATCTGCAAATCCATAAACATGTGAAGGAACACAACAGGAGGAGGGAAGTTCTTTGTCAGTCCATTAGCATTCAAAGCTAGACATTACTCGGAGAGTTACTAGCATTGCCAAGATGGACTATTGAGAAACATTCCACGATCAAAACAATAGTCTTGGACTATTGAGAAACATTCCACGATAAAAACAATAGTCTTGGACTATTGAGAAACATTAAATGATAAAAACATTCCATGATATAGAGAAACATTCTATGATAAAAACAATAGTGCTTGCCGAGTATCTAACTAGAACAAGAACGGTATAACAATCACTTTTACACAAGACACTTCATTATTCATTATGAATGATAAAAACTATAGTCTTAGCATTCATCGAAAGTGGTTGAACCTTAGGATTTGGTTTAATTCATCTTGTATTGGTGGTTAGAGTACACCTTGTACTTTATCTAGACTATTTGGTGGAGTGCTCGTTATCACATTTCAATATATCAAGCTTTTTCCGTTCAACAAATAAAAAACTAAGAAAGCGCTACTAAATCCTTACCACCATAGTCCTGGTACTCAGGATCAACATAGGAATCAGGGAGGACAAACAGAACTCCAGGTAACCCTGCTCAAAGAGAAACAACATTACAAAACACATTAAGCAAAAAATAAATTAAAAAACAACAAAATAATTCATTGAAATGAATCCTTTATACCTTCCAGCTTATTAGAAGTCTCTTCATCAATCTCACAGCCAAATCCATAATACCTCTCACAAGAGACATTGTAAATCTTCTTCTTAGCTTCCTCCTCACTATAATCCAAACAACAAAAATAGAAAAACAAAGGCCAAAATCACTTAGAATTAAAAAAAAAATCCAATTTTATCACAACCCAGAAGATCCAACAAGCAATAATCCAAAAATAGTATGACAATGCGTAAATTTGATAACCTAATTAAAACCCTAAAAATTTAGAGTAAGAAAAAGGTTATACACTTATACCTTCCAAGAACTTTTGCGAGGGTTTGGACGTAAGAATCAATCATCTGCTGTTTGGTAACACCTTCACCGCCGCCATCCATAACGATAAGCCAGTGATTGTAATCGCATCCAGGGAAGAGTGGAGCCATGTCATTAGGTGGTCGTTCGTTGAAATTGGAGGGGGATGATCCCGAGTTGAGTGGCGAGTATGTTGAATCGCCACGGATTCCGCCGAAACGGGCTGCCGGAGAGAGCGATTGGAGGATGGCTTGTGACATAGGGACAGTGAAACGACGAGATGAGATGGATGATGATTTGGAGAGTGCGGCGGCGGCGCCAGAAGTGGTGGTGGAGAGAAGGCGCGTTGTGAATTGTGTGGAGAGGCGTGTGAAGGATGATGCAATTGCTCTCGCCATGATTGATCTGAAGGAGAGAACGAAAGGGAAAATGAGGGTTTTGCGAGATTAGGGTTTTTCCTGTCGTATATATATATATGGAGGAAAAAAAAAAAGAGAAAATTAAGAATACCGATTCATCCGCTTATAAAAAATGAATTTGTATTGTTTTTGTCAGAAAAAAATTGATGATTTTGTTAGAGTAATTTTAAACGGTGTTTCGGTGCACTTGTTACGTGCATTTTAAAAGAAAATAAAAAATAAAATTAATATTGAAAAGACAATTTTTTAAACTTTGCACGTATTTTGAAATAAAATTTCTATTTTAATATGTTAAATCATAAACTTTAAACAAATAAGATAAGATACTAATGAAAATAAGATACTAATGAAATCTCTAATTTGCCCTTTTTAATTTTTTGACACATAATCTAATTTAGGGTTATTTGTGTCATTATTCA
Organism: Trifolium pratense; assembly: GCF_020283565.1. Taxonomy (NCBI): domain Eukaryota; kingdom Viridiplantae; phylum Streptophyta; class Magnoliopsida; order Fabales; family Fabaceae; genus Trifolium; species Trifolium pratense. The sequence goes on from NC_060059.1 coordinate 17,617,501, forward strand.
AAGTTAGTATAAAATAACTACCCATTATCTGATGGTTTCTCTTAAAGTTTGTAGAAAAAAACTTCTCATTATATTACTCATATTTTAACTTTCACTTATTTTTCTTCTACTTCAATCATTTATGATTGGAAACTTAAACATAGCATAAGCATATTGAAACTTCTAGTGTTTTTATCAATCTTTTAGAAGGTACAATCATGATTTTCTTTTTTGTGTTTTTTTTTTTTGTTATATTTCATGTATTGTTGTTATACTGAAGTTATCAGAAACAAACTTTTTTTTCTATTTCATGTATTGTTCTTATACTGAAGTTTTTAGAAACAAACTGTTTTGTTTTTTTTTTTTCTATATTTTTCCATTTTATGTTGCTCTTTTAAGTTTGTTACATCCTTATCAAAATTAATTTTCCCCTTTTTTCCTATTTTTTTGTTTTTTGTTGATATTTTTTTCTATATTTTTCCGAGTTGAGATCCTCTCCATTTTTTATGTTTTCCATTTCTTCCATTACCAAAGTTTTTAAATATTTTGGGGTGTATAAATGACATTTGGACCCACTTGATGTCACATTTTTGCATTTATATTCCCAAAACTATATAATAATGGAGGAAATGGAAAGAAATTGGAAATGGAGAGGATCCTAACTCGGACGAGTTAGGATCCTCTCCATTTCCAATTTCTTTCCATTTCCTCCATTATTATATAGTTTTGGGAATATAAATGCAAAAATGTGACATCAAGTGGGTCCAAATGTCATTTATACACCCCAAAATATTTAAAAACTTTGGTAATGGAAGAAATGGAAAACATAAAAAATGGAGAGGATCTCAACTCGTACCTACTTTATTTCTTGATACTTTCTTCATACTTTATGACTTTCTCTCCTTTTTCTACTTCATTTTCTATTATTATTTTAAAACTTTCTGAGATAACATTGTTCAAATGTAGAGTCGACGATGTCAAGGGATTTTGATGACGTGAAATCTATCAATGATTCAAAAGAGCTATGGAAACTTGCTGTGAGGCTTGAAGACATCTAGACAGTAACTAATGGTGGAAAAGAGCATCTTGAATTTTTTATATTGGACAAACAGGTATAATAAGTTTCATATATGTTTCAAAAACATAACAATATTTTTTTTGGTTATCAAATGTATGTTTTTTTTTTACTTCATATTCAATTCATTAATATTTTTTTGTTCTGTGTATCAAGGGTGACCAGATTCAGGTACTTTTACCCTCTAAAATTTGTCTTATGTGGAAGACATCTTTAAAAGAAGGCGAAACATATGTCATGAAAAACTTCAAAGTTCACAAAAACGACTTTTCTCTCATGTCATGTGTCCATCCTTTTAAATTAGTTTTTGTTGGAGGGAACGGAGGTTCAAAAATCACTCTGTTATCCATGCCTGATATCCCTCATTACAAACTTCATTTCAAGTCATTTTCTAAAATCATGGCTGGCAAATATCGCCCTGAACTTTTAGTTGGTGAGTCCACCAATGTCAACCTTGAGAATGAATATGTGTTTTCATTTTTTTTTTGTATATATATATTAATCATTTAATTTGCTTTGTTGTTTAGACATTATTTGAGTTGTTTATGATATCAAACCTTCAAAGCAAAGTGCTGGAGGGAAAAAACAACCTACAAGATTTTCTATTTTCTTTAAGAGATGCAGAATATAATATTTTATTTTACATTATTTTCGTATTTGACCATTGTTATTTAGACTTTCAATCTAACAAATTTATTCCTTTTTCAATATTTTTTGTAGTATGAATGATTTACCATGTACTTTGTGGAGTGATTTTGGAACTCAATTCATGGACTTTGTCAATGAAAAATCTGATGATGGACCGGTAGTCATTATTATTAAGCATGCTCGAATCAAAGAACCCCAAGGTCAATATGATTTATGTATTTCAAATGCATAGACCGGAAGTAAGTTAATGTTGGATCCTCAGCTAAAGGAAACATGTGATTTCAAAAAAAGGTCATCTATAACTAACTCTATTTTTTTAATAAACCTTTATAATGTCACATTTATTTAAATTGAACTTATTTTTTGTCATTCTATAGTTTGTCTGCTGCTTTTGGAAGTCCAACTCTAATTGGAACACAAGCAATTTCTGGAAATATGCAGTCATCACAAAACTCTCAAGCTTCTCGGTATTCAGTTGCATCACGCTATGCCTTTAATGCACCTCCTAAACATCTTTCTAAACTTATGAGTTGTGCTGAAGTGCGTACCATGCCTATTTTTCTAACTGGATTCTTAAGGTTGGAGAAGGAAAACTGTCAGAACCTAACGATGGCAATGCAGAAATTGAAATACCTGAGGATCTTTTGATACCAACATCAGACAATCCAATCAAATCAATTATTGATAGTACATATCCAAATTTTTTGCAAAACTTCGCCGATGTTTTGTATCTTGATTCAAAAGCTATACTTGCATCTGCTATTGAAGTTGTTGATGAAATAAACGATTACATGCTAAGCATTATGCCAGGTATCAATCTTATCAATTGTCTGTTAACATTTTTTCTTAATAATGTTAAATCATTCTATGTTTAATTTATATTAACCAACTACCTTTTCCTTGTGTAACTTTAAATATGTTACAGGAATCTCAGTTCCAATAGTGTTGATATGTCTGATGTTAGTGACCCGGAAATTTATGAGGCAATTACACCTGAGTTTTTAAACTCTCTTCACACGTTAGGATTACCAAATCATCATATAAAGTTGAAAATTGGTACCCCGATTATTATGCTGATGAGAAACTTAGACCAAGCCGAAGGATTGTGTAACAGAACAAGATTAATAATAACAAAAATGGCTGAACATGTGATAGAGGGAAAAATTATGTCAGGAAAACATGCTGGGAATGACACATGTATTGCAAGAATGACTACATCACCATCACAATCCCCGTGGCCTTTTAAATTGTCAAGAACACAATTTCCTATAGTTTTCTCATATGCAATGACAATTAATAAGTCACAAGGTCAGTCACTTGACAGTGTAGGACTGTATTTACCAAAATCACTTTTTAGTCACGGTCAATTGTACGTCGCTCTTTCTAGAGTTAAAAGTAAAAAATGATTGGAGATTTTAATCAACAATGGAAATTCAGATGAACCTAACTCAACAACGAATGTTGTCTTCAAAGAAATCTTCCATAATCTTTAGGTTAGTCTAATTTCATTATGTTCATTACATCGTTACATTTAATCTAAATATCATGACAGTACTAACTTTACTTTACAGGAAAATTATGCGAAATCTCTTCGTTTTAAACGAAATAGCAGTCAGCAACATATGAAGTATAACCAATGACAACAGTAGTAAATGTTTCTACAATCAGCTGTAGAATTCAATACAAGTTTTTGTATCAAAAAATATCACCAATGCCTTTGTCAAACGGTGCAATAGTTTGTTAAGGTTGTAATAGTTACATGATCACATGACTTATTGTATTCACCAATGCATTTTTTGGATTTTAGTCTATGATTTTAATAGAACCACTTATTCCTTCATGCTGTATAACAGCTACCTCAGACAACTTTATATGGATTTTTGAATTATTTTTATACATATCAAATAATATCATGTACTCTGGTAATTATTATAAGCAAAAAAAAAAAAAACTTAATTTAACAGTCTTCATACTTAAACACATTACAAACTTTAACAACTTCTATAAAATACATAACATCATACCTGACAAACAGCTAAAAATAATCAAAACACCTAACCACCCACATAAATAAATATTACATCAATCCCATACAAGAAGATAAACATACATTTTTGTTGGGGGATTTTCAACAACGAACAACAACTTATCCCCATCTTCCAATCTCATATCTTCCAAACATTCGAACCATCCTTTAGCCACATATTTCTCATTAAGTCCACCATTAACAGTCTCAACATCACATTCATATGACTTATTATTTGTCTCATCAATCAATGTTATCAACTTCTGATCCTTCAGCAAACACTGGTCTACAACACGCTTTGGAATTCCTGAAACAACCCACAAATAATAATAATAATATTCAATTTTTAAAAATAGATTCTAAACTATACATCACAATTTGTTCAAAAAAAAAATATTCTTACAATTACACCATATCCTTCGCCTTCATATTTACAAACAGTTTGTTCCCACATAAATACCACAGGTGTTCGGACACCATTACTTTCAATACGAACTACATTCTCTTCATTCTCCCTAAATATTTGAAACATTTAAATTTACAGTGTTACATATCATATACATTTATTAAACCGACCAACAAAAATTATCTAATCAATAACCGAAATCTTATTTTTCAAATACCTGGAGGCAACAGAGGAGATTTCCATAAAATTTGTAGTAACTTCTCGCCGCAATCAATTTACCACAACTGTTTTCTAACCTAAATGTCTCCTTCTTATAAAAGGAATCTTAATTTTATTTATATTTACAACAATTAACTACTCACACTATTCACAAAGCCACATTTCAAGGCCCACGTCATTAAATATTTTTCACTATTTCACCCCTATTTTTAACTTCATATTTACTTTTCGTTTATCTACTTTAAAAAATTATTGAAAACATTTATTTTATTTTTTTTCCTTCTTATATACATTATTCAGTTTTTTTAAATTGCCAACATATTTTTTCTTTATTTTTTTCACCCTTTATATTTTATTATTAACCAATAAATCTATATTCTATAGTACATATTCTGGAACGGCGACGCCGCTCCTCCCATGCGTCCGCACGGATATCCAGCTAGTTCTCCTTAAACAAATAAATACTAACTTTTTTAGTATTTGGATGACTGATTCAACCAACTTTTAACACTTCATACTCACGTCACCATATAGTCACACTTACATAATTTTTTTATTATTTATAAAATAATTTTAAAGAAATTAAATCAAAGAATAAATTTAAATCAAAGAATAAATTATCAAACTAAAGATTAAATTGTTAATGATATTTTTTTTCTGTCAAAAAAAAAAGTTAATGATGTTTTGAGATATTAACAACGAAATGTCATGAAAAAAAGTCACTTCCAACATGAAATACATACTTTTGTAAAATAAAATGAGCATAATTTTTTTGAAGCATAAAATGAGCATAATTAAAAATTAGTATATTTAAAGAGATTAAAAATATATTTAACTATTAAATTAATAAGTAAAAAAATAAGTGGGTTAAGTCGAATTTAGCACATGAGCATTGTTACTTTATTTTCTAGGTCATTAGATATGTCAACACTCCCTAATTTATTTTTGCCTCGAGTGTTTTGTACTCTAATGGTTAAGTTTGTTGCCTTAATTTATTTTAATGTTGTGTTTTTTTCTCCGATAAAAATAAGGTATAAGTTAACTGATAGTTTATAAGTTATTTTATAACTGAAAAGTTAGCTTATAGCTGATAGCTTATAGCTGAAAAGTTAATAGAATAAAATTAAAGTGTTTGACAAATTTATTTGTTGCGAGTATAAAATGACATAAAATACATGATTAGTGGGTAGTCATTGTAATTAAAAAAAAAGTAAATATGGAATAAAATGTAAAAAGCTAAAAGCTACAAACTCATACGCTACATGAAATGACATTTCAAAAAAACGCTATAAACTATTTAGATAAGCTTGTTATCAAACACGCCCATTTTTATCAAACACACCCATTTTTATCAAACAAGTTTATAAGCTAGTCTAATAAACTATAAGGTAACTTATTGAACTTACCAAACACACCCTTTGTCTTATGGTGGTTATGCTCTGTAGCTTTTGTTAAGTCGTTAAGCTTTTAAGTTATGACTTCGGCTTAGTGGATAAGTTTTGGTTGTTGTTTCTAGCAAGTGGTTAAACATGTGTTGTGGCCTCTGTATGATGGTTAAGTGTTTTACATCTTGGCTTTGATTTCTACCGATGTATTACATCTAATTGTAGTTTCTTTCAACTTGATGTATTTTTGTATTGCTCATCCCAAGTTGGAATTCGTTCTAGGTTAGACTACGATTCATATCAACAATTCATCAAGGCCCAATAACATCAACGATGCTCGCGTACAAGCTCCGTCCACACCAACTGACCAGGAAAACTTCTCGTGCATCTCACCACACCAGATTCTCTCCTAATCACTCAAGAGCCATTAGATATCATCTCAACGATCATTCGCACTTCACGCCACACCAGACAAAGACGGTTATAACATTATCACCTATATAAGTGTGGCTTCTCGTCACATCAAGATATGATTCACTCTTTACTTGCAAATTTCTCAACCTCTATCATACATTGACTTGAGTACATGTTGGAGTGCTAACATTTTTTGCAGGTACCTTAACCATCAAAAATCAATCTCATCCATGCCAGAACCTTCGTGCGATGAACTTCACTATCGAAGTCTTTTATCTCTGATCTGTTCAAAATAGAAGTGTTGTTAACATCTCTCAACTTGAGAGAGGCTATTGAAGATATAGTTAACTAGTCATTATGAGTATTGGTTAGTAGTTAGTGGATGTCTACAAAAAGGCTTTGGTGTAATTTTTTACTTAAATTTTTGCGTTTAGTAGTTTCATTACCATTGATACAAAGAGTTTCACAATTTTCTCTCTACTTTTCTTTGGATGTCACGCATAATAACAAAAACTTAATTATAAATTTAATGTTGTTTTTAAAAATAAATCAAGGTAATCTCTTATGTACCTTGGAGTTTTATTGAGTATAAGAATTTGATAGTCCAACCAGTGGCGGCTTGCACACATGTGCAAGATGTGCGACGGCATCGGGCCTCAAAATTTTGAGGGCCTCAACTCAAAATTTTGAGGTCCTATAATATTACTTATATATTATTTATACCTATAAAATATCAGATGTATATTAATAGATTAATTTTTAGGTCTGAAATAATAGTTATATATTGTTAATGTTCATAAAATATCATATGAGTATCAATAGATTAGTTATCTATACTCGTAAATATGGTTCTAGCTAGTCCCTTTTAATCTTTGCATAAAATTTAACTTTAGATTAGGAGGTTCATTTTTGACGTTATATACAAAGATAATTATTTTGTATTTCTTGTCCCATTTGATTTAATGCAATTGGTTTAATATTGATAATTTATATGTTTAGAAAGAATAAGAATGACTTATATATATATATATATATATATATATATATATATATATATATATATATATATATATATATATATATATATATATATATATATATTATATGCAATTTAAATCGATTTTTTTTAAAAAAATTATTTTTTTATTAAGAGGTCACTTTTATATTTTGCACAGAGTCTCATAAAACTCAGAGACGCCCCTGAGTCCAACAAGTGTACGAGATTATCATGATAATAACAAGAATATCAATTCACATAGACTAAAGAAGAAATTGGGAAAAAATTTCTACTATATTTATATGCTCGGTCAGAAAGAATAAAAATTAGAATTGTGGTGGTTGATTTAATTTGTTAGTGTTACGAGGTTATGCAAATAGAAGTATTAGCTATAACCTAGATTATATTAATTTGTTAGCTATAATCTAGGTTTAAATATGTAAATGATCCCTAAAAATATCAAGCATTTTAGTGTTAATCCAATAAAAAAATATTCAAGTATTAGTCCTACAAGTATCTAAGACGTGTTTATGCATTCATACAAATCTAAAATCATGTATTAAAAAAAAAAAACTTAACTTGTTTAAAAAAGTTTTCTAGTAAACTAGTATGAACTGAAAAGATTACACAAAGTTATCTAAGACTTGTTTTACACCAAGAAAAATTTAAAAATCTATTCCAATATGTTTTTTTAAACTTACTACTCTATATCTACTTCTCTCTAGTGTACCAAAAAACTTTGTAAAATTTGTAAGAAAACGAAAAAAATAAATAATAGTTTTAGTTTATATTATGAGAACAAAATAGACATTTAAGACAAAATAGTGGGGGTGAGGGTATAATTGTAGAGGTTCTTGGAATATTTTCCATATATCACATGGGATGAGAAGTGAAATATATGGGCTTTGAAACTTAATTTGAAAAAACGGAGGCTCAAATGCATCACTTACAAAGTCCATTTGAATACTTTTTTTTTCTTCTTTCAAAATTCAACTTTAATTTTCAAATTATTTTCTAATTAAACAACCTTTATAAAGTAGTAAAAATAATAGGATTTTTTTTAAACAACCAATTTTTGTTGTTGTCAAATAGCCTAGTGGCTAAAATTGGCAAATAAGTTGAAGTATCAGAGTTTGAATATCAGTTCCTGCATATTACATGCAATGTCTCTATCAACTGAGTTATGTTTATGAGGACTGTATTAAAGTTTGAATTAGACAGCTCCAAACAACTTAATTGTACCAAATGTTATTGCAATGGATCCATTTTCGTGAAAATTTCTCATGTTGCCAAATTTTTCTATTATCATTTTATAGTTATCTTGGTGAGACTTCAACCATTAAAAGTGATTCATCTTTATAATAGGTCTAAAGAAAACAGTAACGTGACAAGCAAAGTCAATAGAATAAAAGTATCTCCATGTTAAATATTCTAAAGTTTTATTATGTTTTCCAAAAGTAGCACCTTGAATTAATAGAGAAAATATCACCTTATATATGGAGAGATGCAAAGAAATCCTTAAAATTATTTTGGGATAAATTTTAAGGTTTAAATTACATTTGTTTCATTTATAACTAATTGCCTATAGTATTGTTAAAAAAAATTGCATATTAGTGTTATTTCTTTTACTTATTTCTTTTAATTTATTAAATTAAATCTAAAAAAAAACTAAATGTTTCTAATCTCTATTAAAATCTTTTACTTATTTCTTTTAATTTATTAAATTAAATCTAAAAAAAAACTAAATTAGCATCATCATAATTGTATGAGTAACCAAAAAAATCATCATAATTATATGCATCTTTTTACATCCCTCCAAATATAACTTATGAAATGAGAAAGTTTAGTGACTAATACATTCACTCTCACTCTTTATAACCACCACCCCACATTCTTTTTCTACTCATTCTTAAATCTTAATATTTGACATTTTCACTCAATCTTTGAGCGTATTTCTACCATGGTGCTATGTATTGATATCCAACAATATTCATTTGTGCTAATGTTTTTTTAAACTTATTTTTCTCATTTATTTACTGATATTGGTTGTTTTTTTATTATCGAGAACATAGAACCGTTGTATTATTTTAGTCTACTTACTTCAGATCCATGCGATAGAACCAGAGGAAGAAAAAGGTATATACTAGCTAATTTATAGATTTTTTGTTTGAGTCATCATTTACTTTCTCCAAAATAACTCTTGGGTACGTATTCTTCAACTTTTAATAATGTCTTATGTTCTTTTCTTACTTTTCATGTATGCCTTCACTAATTTATTGATTTCTATGTCAGAATATTGACTAAAGTATCTATTGATTTTCATGCATCCTTACGAGAAATTTGTAAAACAAATGGTCACTCATATAAGAATATCTTATTGTCTATTGTATAATTTTTATGGTTGGATATCTATTATATTGATCGGCCAAATTATATCTTGAAAATTGATATAACATCTTTTAATATTAAAAGAAAGCTTGAAATGCTCTTAGACCTTCTTTGTGATGATGTGACACCTCTAAAAAAATTTCTTACAAAAGAATATATCAATAATGAAAAATGAAAAATTTAATTAAAAGTGACCAACCAATATTATAAGACCTACAAATTTATATTTCGGTTATGGTTTAGAGAGAGACATAAATGATACTATGACCATCAAATTCTCATGATTGTTGGAATTCTAAAATGAAATTCTCACAAGAAGATATATCAACCAACAATTATGTATTCTTATATTATTTGTCTCAGTTTTCTACTAAATTTGGACTTATAATGATAAATGATAGTATATAATGTAATTGAGAAAAAATTGAATTGCGCAATATTGACATTTTTGCGTCCATCTTTACTAAAAAATTCTCTGATAAACAAAAAAAAAAATCTTCCTTAGAAAAAAAATTAATAATAGGTAATTTTACTAAAGCTATTGTATAACTATGAATATAATTTTATATTTGATATCAGACATTTTAGAAAAAAGAATTGACAAATACAAGAACAATAACATGTATATTATTAGTCCATAGAAGAAAAAATAATTGAAATCGATTATGAGATTTATTTTATGCTTAATTGCAAATAATTGAAAACAGTAATTAATAGTGTGACTTTTGATTATTTGCAAAAGAAACGACACACTAAAATGAAAAGAATAAAACTCCATGTGTTATATATTGTGGTATTTGCATGAAGAGTTCTAATTTCTTATGCTATAAATTAACCTTTGCATAGTTAATTTGTAAAAATATAATGCAATGATAACTAAACACTCATTACAATTAAATCTAATATCTATTCACCTGTATCACATACTTTTTGTTTAGTCATGCTCTCTCATTTTTTGTATTTAAATTATTTTGTATGTTTTTTATGTATAGATATTTTAGCAAATTATGTGTATATATATTCTCAATAAGTAAGTCAATCACTATATATCTTTATCTTTTTAAGTATATATATGAATGATATTCTATTTTTAATATCCATTTTTCACCTTTTTAAAGACTCAAGTTTAAAGATTGCTTTATGGAATAAACGTGGTCATTGCAGTGTGATGATTGTGGAGCACATCAATTTGATCGAAAGTTTTCCTTCTATTTAAACCATAGATTTGATATGTTTGGTAAAAAAAAAATGTATGTCTCAACTACATTAGAAATAATTTGAATGTATATGACCTATGCAAAAGTTTAGAAGTTAAAGATTATAATTTATTTTACGACATCTCTATAAGCGAACTTTAAATTGCTCTTATGTCTCGATTTTGTTGATGTGCCGCCTCTAAAAAGGCTTCATACAATTATATGCAATAATAATGCATAAAATTTTAAATTAGAAAACTTCTCATATTTTCTTATTCTTTTTTGACCAATAATACATTGAAGATGAGTTAAATAAGCTATTTTAATATATATTATTTAACTATATGATATTATTATATTTATAACAATTATTATTTTTCATTTATAAAAATATTTTAATTATATATTTAATCGAACTCGTGCAACGCACGAGTTTACCCCTAGTATATTATAAAAAGCTATTATAATCGACAATAAAATTGATTTAAATAGTAAGAGTGCTAATTAGACTCTTAAACAAATGGTCACGTTCAATTCCTATGTATGAAAAACAAAAATGCATAACCATTTGGTCCTGGCTTGGATCCCCGATCGATACGTATGGAGAAACATTTATTGGAAGAGGTCAACCACTTAAATGAATCTCAATTACCTCGAAAAAATTACTCTCTGTAATTGCGCGCGGAGGATACCTTTAGTTTAAAAAAAAATACCACTTATAATTTACTTATTTTCTCCCTTCTTTAATATTTTTTTTACCTTATTTATCGGTCATAAAAAAAAAACAAAGTGAAAATTAGTTTAAAAAAAAAAGGTGAAATAATCAAAACATAATGATTACCTTAATCTAGTCTCCAGTTCCCATGGTTGGTGGTCAAGTCCGTGTATTTGTTTGGACATTTTATAGTTTTCATATTGTGACTTAGACATTGTACAATCTTTTGTAGTTTTTTTGGCACACCTTATGCCGATGAGATTATTTGGTTAATATATATTTCATTTTTGTCTCTTAAAAAAAAAAAATCAAAATATAATATTTAAATGACTTAAACCTTGCTTCAAAAAAAAAAAAGACTTAAACCTCCACAGTATTCATATGTTAAATAATTCTCCGTCGGATTGTATAAACTTCTTATGGCAGGATTGTGTCGAAGTTTATTTTAACTAGTATGATACCCGTGCCAAGCACGGGGGCAAACCTTTAAAAATTTACTTATTTTTGTTTACAACATAAATAAAAATTATGATGAATAGAGTAACAAAAAACGCATGATAAAAAATAATGGTCGATTTTTAGAAAATCAAATAACTCATATAATTTCTTTTCGTGATATCTAAACTAATGGTCAAATTTTAGGAAATCAAACTTACGATTTATTGACACCATTAACAAAAATATATCATCAAACGGTGAATCTCATTTAAAGTAATAACGGATTTGTGCTACATGAGCTCACACATCTCATATTAAAATTTTTGTATTTTATGAGCATAAAGTACTATTAAATTAAACTTAATATATGCTTTCATTAGATATATTAGAATGACCCATAAATAAACACATTTTCTTTTGATATAAATTTTAAAAAATAAATGTTTACCCTTGACTAACAATTAAAACACGTCTACTGCATGTTCTCCAATAATACATATTATCATAAGGAATCACTTTGGTATTGCATACACAGGATAAATACCACCAATCGCAGTTAGGTTCCAAATGTTCTACTTTGCCCAATATAGCGTACACCGACCCCTGCAATATTTAATTGTGACAACTTAGGTACAACTTCATAAATCTAAAATGAAAATAGACAAACAAATCAATATCAGTAATGGTTACCATTGCACATAAACCAAGGGTTGATAGAGTATGTCTAATTGTTTTGTACACCCACTGATCCAATACATGTGCTTTTGTAGTTTCATTTATTGCATATATCGAATGAGGCTTAGAAATTGTTCTGTCCAGCATTCTATAGATATAAAAGACATATTTTATTAAGTGAACATAAAATGCATTCCAAACTACTCCGTGTATATACTGTAAATAGGAGAAAACTATAAACCTTTGCTTCAATTCTGCAGCGGCATCAATATTTGGATTGAATAACACCCTTGTATATTGTCCGAAATTCTGAACAGTAGGTATACCTGAATTATAATTTAGTTATGTTGAATTTTGTTTAAGCATCGAAGCCTTATTAAAATTACACGGTGAGGGTTATGTGATACCTTTCCAAAAATTCATCCTTCCAAAAAGCAATACAACACATGTACTGTCGGATGCATCAGACTTTAAAAAATTAATCAGCTTGTCCACATAATGGCCACGTAGAATACACTTAAATCGATAACTAAACAAAACATAAAGATTAATAAGTTACTCTCTCCATCCCAAAATATAAATAAAAATAAAAGAAAAAAACTTGATGTATTGGGTTAAAAATTTGGAGTACTTTACATTATTTATTTATTAAAAAAATAAATAAATAATTGACAAACGAAAGTCTTAGTTTTATAGACAAACGAAAGTTTATTTAATTTTATGCTAAGTATATATTATAGACAAACCTATCAAATAATCGGTATCATAGTTATCATTAAAAATCTTATGAGGTTCACTGATCATGTATATATTAGCAGGTATCAACTTGTCATCAAATTTTTTGATTTTAGTTCCAAATTGAAAATTAATTTTATAGGCATGATTGGTGGTTCTATATGATCCCACATTAGTGGCAACACTAAAGTTGCTTATGGAATACACATGGCCCTCAGTGAGTTCCTTTTCATATTTGTAAATTAATGTTCTTCGAACTGTTGCATGGATCTTTTCACCCTAGAATACACACAAAAAAAAAAAAAATTAGATATGATTGCTTAAAAAATTTAAAAAATAAATTGAAAATCAAGATGTGAATAAACCTTCTTATCCATCAAAACCATTTCTAAAGAATATGGCAGCACATCTCTATTCATATCTTTAACAAACCACATGCGAACAATTCTAACCAATACATTCCATGTTTCTTTGGATGGAGAAATTTCAGAAATATAATTATATTTTGGAGGCATTTTCTTAAAAATTCAAGTAAATAAAAAACAATGAAAATAAACAAAGAGATATAACTATAACTAAAGAGAAGAGAATTGAGAAATGATGAGTTTTAGGGTTGAGATTAAGGTCCTATATATAGTGAAAAAAGGACATATGAGTAATTTGGTCAAATTAAATGTTTCCTTTTAAATTACCCTAATAAAAATTTAGGAATGTTTTATGCACATGATTTGAATCAAGACACAAACAATGACTTTATCCATACCATCCCCACATATTTGCGATCCAAAAAAAAAAAGCATAAAAACTATAAGCAACAATCTTCCCCACATATTTCCTTTTTAATACTATTGTGCCACAATTTGACAGCTTTGATTGCTATGAAATAGGATCACCACATTAATATTACTTTTTATAAACATAATTACATATTTGCCGATCAATATCAATTTGTATTGAATGTAAATAATCAATTCCCTTTTTATATATTATTATTATTATATATTTGATTATTTGAATTTTTTGTGTAAAAAAAAATTATATAAATAATTAATAACAATTTCCGAAAAAAAAACTATATATTATGTCTATCAATATAATACAGATGTTGTGACAAATTTCCGGAAAAAAAAAATTAAATTAAATTAAATGGACAAATATATGAATGTCAATATATAGAATAATCAATTGCCGAAAAAAAAAATTATGCCTATCAATATCAATTTGTATTGAATGTAAATAATCAATTCCTTTTTATATATTATTATATTATTATATATTTGATTATTTGAATTTTTTGTGTAAAAAAAAATTATATAAATAATTAATAACAATTTCCGGAAAAAAAAAAACTACATATTATTAGTGAGCAATCTCATATATTCCTGTTTTATAGTATATCCTACAATTAGTGACAAATCTCGGTCATAATACAGATGCTGTGACAAATCTCGGAAAAAAAATTAGTTAACATATTTCCTTTTTAAAATATCTATATTCAATACAAATATTGTAGGATGATTGTGAGCAAAACATTTGAAATTGAGCAATAAATACAAATATGTGAGGATGAATGTGAGCAAAGCATTTGAAAATTTGCATTAAATGAGGCTTAGAAAATAAGTCTCAAATGTATAGTATTAAGATTAAGATTAAGATTATAATAATTCAAAATTTAAGATGAGTCGAGTTAGTAACATGAATGAATTATTTCGAGTTTGTATATTGTACTAAAAAGTGTGGTTGTATAATTTTTGGTAGTATAGTTGTATATAGACATATATCATACTATTCTTTTGTGCTAATTCAAAACTCCAACAAATGATTTTGTGTCAACCTCAAGTTTTAAACGAAAAGTACAGATAATTCATTGTTGATTATAGACGTTGTAAAAATTAAATTATACACAAATGATTGCTACTAATTCATTGTTGATTTTTTATTTAGAATTTTTTTCTTATTGGTCTAGTAAATATCAAAAGAGATGATGGTGAGTATGCATTTAGTTTGTGATGATGTTAAAATTTCTATTTTCTATATAAAAGATTTTTTTACCGGTATTAATGAAATTTCTTTTATAAAAAAAAAATAATTTATTTAAGAAAATAACTTTGCACGGTATCTTAAGCGTGTGTAGTTGATGGTTTCCGGTAGTAAATATAAATCATATCTAAATTATAAAAAAATTGCACATAAATTATAAATGTTTCCGGTATTTCTTTAGTAATATTAATTAATATAGTACAAACTCACATAATGATGTTGGCTAGAGACTTTGAAGTGTGCCCATCTCAAAGGGCTCAGGTTTGATTCCCCTCGGAGAAAAAAAAAAAAACTCTAATTTTAAATTGACCCCCACAAGTGAACGGTAGAATTGATCCCCTTAAATAGTCGATCATTGGACGGGATACTACATTTTCAAAATAGGAAAAAAAATTAATATGGTACAATCATATTTTATTTTACCATAAAGGATTATATATATGTATATATATATATATACAACAACAACAAATAAATTCATTCATTTTATTTCC